>NW_021703781.1:37118885-37278136 GCF_005190385.1 Monodon monoceros
TTTTGCGGTATGCGGGCCTCTCACTGCCGTGGCCTCTCCCGTTGCGGAGCACAGGCTCCGGACGCGCAGGCTCAGCGGCCATGGCTCACGGGCCCAGCCGCTCCGTGGCATGTGGGATCTTCCCGGACCGGGGCACGAACCCGTGTCCCCTGCATCGGCAGGTGGACTCTCAACCACTGCGCCACCAGGGAAGCCCTTGACAAGAATCTCGTTAAGCTTGTGTATTAATTAGGGAATAATAGACATTTTTACTTTGTTGACTCTTTCAGTCCATGAACGCAGGTATATGCATCTTAATTTATTAGTTTATTCTCTAATTTCTTTCATGAGCATTTTATAGTTTTCAGCCTAAAAGATCTTTGTTACATTTACACCTAAGTATGCTGTATTTTTTCATGATTGTAAATGGTGTTGTATTTTTAATTTCCTTGTCCTTGTTTTCATTGTTTGTATTAGAAGTATGACTAATTTTTGTATGTTTATCTTGTATACTACAACTTTGCTCAGTTCACTTATTCTGCAAGTATTTTTTGTAGATTCCTTGGGACTTTCTGTGTCATCTGAAAATAGGTACAGTTTTCTTTCTTTCTAAGCTGCATGCCTTTTGTTTCTTTTCTTGCCTTACTGCATTGGCTAGAACTTCCAGCACTATGTTGTAAATAAGAGTTGCCTTTTGCCCAGTCTTAGGGGCAAAGCAATTGTTTTCTTATCATTAAGTATAATATTAGGTGTAGGGTTTTTTTTTTGTAGGTGCTGTTTTTCAAGTTAAGGATGTTCTTTTTTATTCCTATTTTTCTGAGAGTTTTTTTTCTTAAATCGTGAATGGGTGTTGAATTCTGTCATACGCTTTTTCTTTGTTCATTGGAATCATATGATTTTATTCATTAGTCTCAACATAGTAGATTACATTGATTACTTTCCTTTTTTTAAAAAAAATTTTATTGGAGTATAGTTGATTTACAATGTTGTGTTACTTTCTGCTGTACAGCAAAGTGAATCAGTTATACATATACATATATCCACTCTTTTTTAGATTCTTTGTCCATATAGGTCATTACAGAGTACTGAGTAGAGTTCCCTGTGATATACAGTAGGTCCTTATTAGTTATTTATTTTATATATTATAGTGTGTATATGTCAGTCCCAATCTCCCAATTTATCCCTCCCCCGATTAATTTTCAAAAATTGAAAAAAATCTTATATCCTTGGAATAAGCCTCACTTGGTCATGGTTTATAATTCCTTTTATATTTGCTGAATTCTGTTTGCTAGTATTTTAAGGATTCTTTTTTCTGTTTAGAGAACTTCCTGTAGCCGTTTCACCCTTTGGGGGTACATCTACTGGTGACACCGTCTCTTAGTTTACTTTTGTCTCAAATGTCTTGATTTCCCCTTCCTTTTTGAAGCATTCTTTTTTTTGGATATAAGGTTCTGAGTTGACAGTTCTTTTCTTTCAGTCCTTGAAAGGTGTTGTGTCTTTCCTTCTGGCCTCCCTGATTTTTCATGAAATATTTGCTGCCATTTAAATGATGTTTCCCCTGTAGGTAAGGTGTTATTTCTCTCTCACTGCTTTCAAGATATATATGTTTTTCTTTAGTTTTCAGAAGTTTGACTGTTCCATATCTTGCTGAGGATTTCTTTGAGTTTATCGTGTTTGAGGTTTGCTCAGAATCTTGAGTCTGTAAATACATCTTTTGCCAAATTTGGGAATCTTCAGCCATTATTTCAAGTACTTTTTCAGCTCAGCTCTCTCCGATGACATGAATGTTAAATCTTTAGTTATAGACCCACAGGTGCCTGAGGCTCTGTTCATTTTTCTTTTTCAGTTTATTTTTCTCTTTGACATTCAGATTGGGTAGTTTCTATTGGTCTGTCTTCTGGTTCACTGTTTTTTTCTATCCCCACCATTCTGGTGAGCCCGTCTCTTGGTTTTTGTATTTTGGTAATTGTATTTTTCAGTTCTGAAATTTCCTTTTGGCTCTTCTTTATACCTTTGCCGAGACTTTTTTTTTTTTTTTTTTTTTTTGCGTTACGCGGGCCTCTCACTGTTGTGGCCTCTCCTGTTGCGGAGCACAGGCTCCGGACGCGCAGGCTCAGCGGCCATGGCTCACGGGCCCAGCCGCTCCGCGGCATGTGGGATCTTCCCGGACCGGGGCACAAATCCGTGTCCCCTGCATCAGCAGGCGGACTCTCAACCACTGCACCACCAGGGAAGCCCCGAGACTTTTTTTTTTTTTAACCAAGACACAGCAGTGGTGGGGATGAAAGTCCCAGCTACCTACTCAGCCTCCTTTGATACGGTCCTGATGGGGATGTTGGGATGCTTTGTTACATCTTGGTGAGAGAAGATGTCTAGTCTACCCTTGGTCTTTGCTGGCATGGGTAGGGGTGTGGCCACAGGTTTTTTTTTTCTGTGGTATTTGGCTGGAGTAGGGTGATTGTTGTCTACTTTTTTTTTTTTTTTTTTTGTCTTTCTAGGCTGACCCTTTCCTACTCCTTTGGTTATTAGAAAGAGCAGGCTTTTCTTGGGGCTTTTTTGTTTGTTTGTTTACACTTCTTGGTGTTTCTGGATTTACCAATTCTTCAGCTCCAAGTTTGGATTATATGAGGCAAAAAGAAAACCCAGGAAATTGAACACCATGTCTTTCCTTGAATCCTGAGGTCCCTAGCTGGTATGCCTCCTCCTTTCTGCCTTTCAGAGTCTTGTATTATTTTTACTTATAATGTGCAGAGTTTTTACTTGTCCTTAGTGGAAAAATAGGGAAAAGTACATTAACTTCCCAGAAGTGTAAGCTTCTTCTTTTTAAAAAATCCTTTTATTATCATTTTAATAGAGTCTTGGTGGAAGAGGAACTAAACCTAAGTATTCAGTCCACACCTTTATTACTTCTTAATATTTTATTTCATTTGTATGAGTTAGGCAGATTGAATATGTTATTTGCTCAGTGCTTGTATTGTTCATGGCACACAATCACGTGGAAGAGCCTTTGGAAATAATTGAGAGCATGAAGCTTTGCTTGGCTAAGGTTTCTCAAAAAGCTCCAAGCCATAATGAGTTCCTTCTGTGTTGCTCCCAGAAAGATTAGTTTGCTTCTTGGTGAATTTCTTTAGGGTAGTTGATGTAGAAGATGATACTTTAATACTGTAACCTAATTTTTAAGTTTAAATTACCTTTTATTTTATGCCAGGAGGCTACATACTGTAAATCTTTAAATTTAACTTGATTTGTGAAAAATTAATTTAAATATGTTCTCAGGAAAGATATCTTTATATTAGATTATATCAAAGCATTAAAAATTTAAAGAATCACTGAAAGTCTTAAGTTTGTTAATTCAGTTGTGATAGTGTTAGGAACGTTCTAGTGCTTACCCAGATTGCATAGCAGTTAAGGATATGGCTCTGGAGCCAGCTTCAGTGCTTAATGATGACCTTGGGCCCGGGTCTCTTCGTCCATAAAGTGTGGATGATCACAGTTACACTACTTCATAAAGTGATGGTGATGATGTGAGTTGTTTTTAACTTATTAAAACTAAAAATATTTTTCTATTTTATCATAAAACTTTAAAAATGTCAATTCTATTAGTAACAGCATCTAATACAACTTGAGATTAGACTTAAGAGATTAGACTTAAGAGTTAGGAAACCTGAGTTCCACCCCCAGCTTTCCTGAATAGCTGCTTGACTTTTGCCAAGCAGCCTTGCTTCATCCCTTTCTGCCTTATTTTACTCATTTATAAAAGTAGGGTTGAGTTTGAACTGGTTGATCTCTAAGATTCCTTCTCTTTCTTCCATTCATTTTTTGTCTCACTGAATCATAATTGAGCTAGTTATAACACAGTTCATGAGGAGAACACATTTTACAACCAGGAGAAGAAAAAGGATTCGGGTGGGGAGGGCAGGATAATTTTACAGAAACTTTTAAGTGCTGGTATATTGAGAATAATTAAGTTTGTTTCACACAGTTCTAATCGAGGGCAAAACTAATGCCTGTGGATGGAAGGGTGGCGCTCTTGGAAAATCATCACTGGATGCTAAAACGTGTGGGTGAATATTCGATGAGGAACAGGATAAGGTGGCTCATCGAAATGGGCCACCTTAAGTGCTGGATGCTTCCTAACACTGAAAGGACAAAAGTCAAGGTCAGACTGACAAATGATAGAGTCAGGTCGAGGTTATTTAAATCTCAGCCAGGGATGGTGCTGGATGACTTCTCTAACTTTCTGGCCTCCCATGGGTAGAAATCATGACATGATAAAGTTGTTAAAATAATCAAGAAAAAACATACTGTAATGTGACACAGAGGTCACTAACTTCAACTGAATTATAATAATGACAATTCATATAATAAATTCCTTTTTTATTTGCAGTTTGTTTTTGGTTGAAGTGCAGACTGAGTACTTTTTGTTCTCAGTTTTGAAAATGTTGCTTCTCTTAACTCTTACGTGGTTTTTGATGATTCATGTGGGGAAAGGAGCACTGTTACTTTCTTCTTTTTGAATGACCTTTGATTTTTTTTTTTAATGTCTTTGTTGGAGTATAATTGCTTTACAATGTTGTGTTAGTTTCTGCTGTATGACACAGTGAATCAGCTATACATATACATGTATCCCCACATCTCTTCCTCCTGCGTCTGCCTCCCACCCTCCCTATCCCACCCCTCTAGGTGGTCACAAAGCACCGAGCTGATCTCCCTGTGCTGTGCAGCTGTTTCCCACTAGCTATCTATTTTACATTTGGTAGTGTATATATGTCCATGCCACTCTCTCACTTCGTCCCAGTTTACCCTTCCCCCTCCCCGTGTCCTCAAGTCCATTCTCTACGTCTGCGTCTTTATTCCTGTCCTGCCCCTAGGTTCTTCAGAACCATTTTTATTTTTAGATTCCATATATATGTGTTAGCATACGGTATTTGAATGCTTGCCACTTTTCTTTTAAGCTAAGCTGGGAACTGTGAGTTTGGGTTCTTAGGTCCTTGAGATATGCAGCTAAATTTGTCATCAACTATGTGGGTGCATTGCCAACTTCTCTGGAGATGTTTACCAGTCTGGGCAATTTTGATAGTATTATCTTCTTACAGTTTCTGCTGTGAGGCAGTCTTTGAAGAAATATATGATATGTGGCAGAGCAAGCCGTTGGGGAGAAAAAGGTATTCTTATTACTTTTATTAAATTATAATGTTCTTGTTCCCAGCTCCTGCGGTAGAATTTTGGTCCAAAGGAACAACTACCTCATCCTGCCTTAGCATCTGGTTGAGGAGGGTGTGTGTGTGTGTGTGTGTGTGTGTGTGTGTGTGTGTGTGTGTGTGTTTATTTCCTAAAATACCTCAGGTCTCCTTTACGCACTCTGTATCCTGGTCTGCAGCGCTGCTGACATTTGTGTGTGGGTAGTTTGTCGTGGGAGCTGTCTGGTGCAGTTTAGAATGTTTAGCAGCTTTCTTGGCCTCTTCACACTAGATGCCAGTAGCCTCCCGACAGTTCTGGCAATGAGAAATACCTCTAAGACATTGCCAAAAGTCTCCTGGGGGGCAAAATCACCCTGGTTGAAAACCACTGACTTACGAATGCCTCTCAGCCAGCCCCCTGCCACAGTTGTGACCGTCCTACTCCCATCTGGTTTCTCCATGTTGCCAGCCTTGGTCACAGCCTCTTCCTCCTAATTGTGCTCTGCTCAGGTAATTAGGTGGAAAGTTGCCAAGTGGAAGGTGGAATCGGTGGGGAACAGGGCTGGAGTCAGGTGTGGCCCTGGGTAGTGGCTGAGCACTGCAACATGCGGATGGGTGTGTTTTTTGGTGGCAGCTAATGATTAGACTTAAAAACAAATGTTCTTTGACATGAAACTGAGCTGACAATGACACCGGTGGTCCTAGCGTACAGCACTAATCAGGTATGTGATGTCTTCATGTTGTCCGAAGCCTGCCTTGGGAGTCTGGAGTTTCAAAAGAAAGCTCTTTTCTCCTCAATGTTTTTATTTGAAAGAGGCAAAGAAAAGAGAAACTGCATCTTGGTGAACTTCCTTATTCAACTTAGATTTCAGTTTTGAGGTGACTTTAGTAGCTAGAGTCAATAACTTTTTACATGTACGAAATGAGGTGGAGGAATTTGTAAATATGAAGCATCAAGTGTTTAATGTGTGCGTCTGGGGGTGGTGCCACGACCTCAAGAAATGCTCAGAGTGCTGAGGGAGTGAGGCAAGGTAATTGCAAATGATACCACCATGTAAGGAATGGTGGCTCTGTCTTGGGTGGGGGCAGGTGGTGAGGGGTGGGCAAGGAGAGATCTCATAGATAAACTCGAGACTGGAACAGGTGTTCACAGTCCTTGCTTTATTCATTTTCAAACAATCAATTTTCATTATTAGTACTTTTTTCTAGGCTTTACTGATTGTTTTTTATCTAATCAAGGTCATCCTGAATGCCCGTTTTTATAAGTTTTATTCTCTTAACATTCATTGCATGACATTTTCCATTTTTAGCAACTCTTAAGGACTGCATGTTGCATTTTATGGTTATATCGCAATTTATTTAACCATTTCCCTGTTGCTTAACATATAGCTTATTTTAAAGAACTTTGCTACTGTAAATATCCTTTGATGAGTAACTTTGGGCATACGTTTGAATCCACAGTTCAGATGATTTCTTTTTTTTTTTCCTTGCGGTACGCGGGCCTCTCACTGTTGTGGCCTCTCCCGTTGCGGAGCACAGGCTCCGGACGCGCAGGCTCAGCGGCCATGGCTCACGGGCCCAGCTGCTCCGCGGCACGTGGAATCCTCCCGGACCGGAGCACGAACCCGTGTCCCCTGCATCGGCAGGCGGACTCCCAACCACTGCGCCACCAGGGAAGCCCCAGATGATTTCTTTAGGACAGTGTCATGAACCTGGGTGAAGTGGTATGGATATTTTTAAGGCTCTTGGCTTATATTGCTGAACTGCATTGCTGAAAGTTCCTAATTAACATTCCCACTAGCAGGGTCTTGAGTGGCCATTTTAGGGCATTCTTGCCAATGTTGAGTGTTTTAAAAAAGAAAATAGCTGACTTAACAGGTGGAAGACATCTCATTGTTATCTTCCTTTGCCTGTTTAAATTATTAATGAAGTTTATTTTTTGTTGTTGCTGGTTTTCTTTTTCCTTTAAAAGTACATTAGGCTCTTTTGCGAATTGGCTGTACATGTTGTTTTCCCATTAATCTTTTGGGGTGTTACTCCTTTTCTTCTGATTCCTTTATAAAATTTATTTATATGTTGAAGGAAGTGACCTTTTCTGTCGTGTTTGGCGAAACACTGTTCCAATTTTATGATTATGTCTTTTGCTTTATGTGTGACTTTTAATTTTGATATGATTTCAAATTTAGAGAAGGAGTGTAAGAGTACAAAGAGTTACCATATATCCTTTACTAAGATTCACCAATTGTTATAAATTTACCCCATTAGCTTTATCACTCTCTCTCTATGCGTATATAAATGCATTTTTTTCTGATTCATTTGAGTCTATGTTGTGTATACCCTAAGACCTGGGGCATTCTGTTATATGAGCATAGTAAAATTTAATAATTAATACAGTACTGTTGTCTAACTCACAGTTCATATTGCATTTTCAACAGTTGTCCCTATAATGTCCTTTATTGCTCTTGTGTTTTCTCTGTCCAGTGTCCAATCCAGAATCATGCTGAATTTGGTTGTCACGTTTATTTAGTCTCTTTTGATTTGGAATAGTTCCTCAACCTGTCTTTGTCATTCTTGATATTAACATTTTTGAAGACTGTGGACCAGTTTTTTTTTGGTTTTTTTCCTAGAATGTCCCTCAATTTGCATTTGTCTGAAGTTTCCGCATGGTTAGAGTCAGGTTATACATTGTAGATGGAATAACACAAAAGTGATTTTTATTGTTCTCAGTGCAAGACAGTTTAGAGCCACCTGACGTTAGTTTGTTCCAGTATTGGTGATAACTTTGGACCCTTGGAGAAGTTGATATTTGCCAGATTTCTCTACTGCCAAGATACAGATTTTCCCTTTGAAGTTAATAACTATTAACACTATATAAATATCCTGTTCCTCATCGAATATTCACCCACACATTTTAGCATCCAGTGGTGATTTTCCAACTCCATACTTCCTTCTGTATTTATTAGTTGGTGTTCTGCTGTAAAGAAGAGCTCCACACCCGTTTATTTATTTAATTATTTATTTGAATTATTCATAGATCTGTTCTTATTTAGTGGCCTATGATTCATTACTCTAATTATTTTGATAATTGTCCCAGACTTAGTCAGTGTGAATCCTTTCAAGCTGGCTTCTGTCTCCTTTTTATATGTCACCATAATTCTTTGAACATTTTTTTGCTTTCTGGTGCAACAAGGTGCTCTGGGCTCATTTTATGTGCCTCAGCCCTCAAATCAGCTTTTCTCCAGGGAGCCTTGTTCCTGTTAGTGGGGAACAAGATCTGGGTGCATGTTGGGTACAACTACCGTGTCATTACTTCTACTCCCTTTCTGTGGACAGAGCTAAGATATGTTTGTGTGTGTATGTAAGACACACATGCACATGCACAGATATATCTGCATTTTTTACTTATATATATTAAAAACTGTGATTTTGTATTGATACTACTAATGTTAATCCAACACCACGGGGAGACATTCTGGTGTCCCTCCTTATGTTGAATTTTGTCATGTGCTTTTGCATCTTGCTTACACACAGGGTGTAAAGGTATTCTCCTATGTTTATTTCTAGGAGTTTTATAGTTTGGGCTTTTAGGTTAAAATTAAGAGGTACAAACTTTCAATTGCGAAATAAATGACTCACAGGTATGAAATATACAGTGTGGGGAATATAATCAATAATTATATAATATCTTTGCGTGGTGACAGATGACAACTACACTTATCGTGGTGATCATTTTGAAATGTATAGAAATATTGAATCACTATGTTGGGTACCAGGAGCCAACATAGGGTTGTAGGTCAATTATACTTCAAAAGCAAGTTCATACAAAAACTCATAGAAAACAAACTCATAGAAAAAGAGATGAGATTTGTTGCTATTGGAGGCGGGGGCGGGGGGAAATTGGATGAAGATAGTCCAAAGGTACAAACACTCATGTATAAGATAAATAAGTACTAGGGATGTGATGTACAACATGATAAATACAATTAACACTCCTCTGTGTTATATATGAAAGTTGTTAAGAGAGTAAATCCTAAGAGTTCTCATCACACGGGAAAAATATATTTTTCTATTTCTTTAATGTTGTTATCTGTGTGAGATGGTGGATGTTCACTATACTTATTGTGGTCATCATTTTATGATGTATGTAAGTCAAATCATTATGTTGTACACCTTAAACTTACACAGTGCTGTATGTCAATTATATCTCAATAAGACTGGAAGGAAAAAATAGATGTGTGTACTGAACTAAACTTTTGAAGTTTACTGTCTCATGAAAATTTGCTGCTTTGAAACTGGCTTGGAAAAATAACATATTAAAAATAAAAGTCAGAGCATGGAACTTTTTCTGTTTTGAAGTCAGAAGACTGTTCTTCAAAATAAATGCATCAGAAAATTTAAAAAAAGATCTATGATCCATCTCAAATTATTTTTTGTTCATGATGTCAGATTAGGGGTTAAAGTTTATCTTTTTTTCTACATGGATATCCAGTTGCTCCAGCACTATTTGTTGAAAAGGATTTCCATTCCTTATTGAATTGCTTTGGTGCCTCTTTTGAAAGTCGGTTGACCATGTAAGTGTGAGTCTATTCCTGGACTCTCTGTTGTGATATGTTTGTCTGTCCTTAGGCCAGGACCATACTTTGATGATTACTGTGGCTTTATAATAAGTCTTGAAGTGTAAGTAAGTCCTTCAACTTATTTTTTTTGAAAATTGTTTTGGCTGTTTTAGATCCTTTGCATTTTCCTATACATTTTAGAATCAAATGGCCAATTTCTACAAAAACATCTGGTAGG
The DNA here is from genome assembly GCF_005190385.1 of Monodon monoceros. Classification (NCBI taxonomy): domain Eukaryota; kingdom Metazoa; phylum Chordata; class Mammalia; order Artiodactyla; family Monodontidae; genus Monodon; species Monodon monoceros. Next base: position 37,128,839 of record NW_021703781.1, read on the forward strand.
AATATGAATGGAATTCTCATTTGGGCAGAATCAACATCTTTATAGTAGTGAATTTTCCAAATTACAAACAAGGTGTATGTCTCTGTACAGTTAGATATTTAATTTCTCTCAGCAGTGTTTTGTAGGTTTCAGTATATGAGACATGCGTGTCTTTCATTAAGATTATTCATAATTAATCTTCTCTTTGACATTAAGATAAATTTTTAAAATTTCACTTTCATTTTGTTGCTATTATGTAGAAATACATTTGGATTTTGTGAAATGACCTTGCATCCTGCAGCCTTGCTAAATTGACTTAGATTAATCTGGCTAGACTAATTTAGATTTCCTAGAAATTTCTATGTTAGTAATTATGTACTCTGTGAAAAGAAACAGTTTTATACCTTCCTTTCCAATTTTTAGGCCTTATGTTTCTTTTCCTTGCCATATTACACTGGCTAGGACCTTCTGTCCAGTTGTTGAATACGAGTGGTAAGAGTGGGCATTCTTGTCTTGCTGCCAATCAAGTGGGGAGGGCCTCAAGATTTCACTATTAAGTATGTTATTTGCTGTAGATTTATATGATTGAGGAAATTTCTCTGTTTCTAGTGTGCTGAGGTTTTTTATTTTTTAGGCTCAGAATGGATGTTGATTTTTGGCAAGTGCTTTTGTTGCATCTGTTATTATGTTACATGACACCAACTTTGAGATGTTAATCCAACTTTATATTCCTGGGATAAACCCCACTTGGTCATGATACATTACTGTTTTTTAAGTTGCCAATTTTTCCGTTAGTTCGCCAAGGATGTTTTCATCTGGGTTCATGAACTATGTTCATGACTTGTAGTTTTTTGTAATTTTTTTTGATTTTGTTTATAGGTTTATGCAGAGCATCTAAAATGAGCTGGGAATTGCTCTCTTCCTTATTGTTTGATAGAATTCACCAGTGAAACCATCTGAGATTTGAGTTTTCTTTTCCCAGAAGAGTATACTAACCAGTTCAATTTGTTTAATAGATATATGGCTATTCAGGTTTTTTAAATTTCAGCTTGTGTCAGTTGTGGAAAGTTGTGTTTCTCTTTTTCCATTCTCTTTACTTTAGACCTGTGTCTTTATATTCAAAGTGTATCTCTTGTAGGGTATGGTTGGGTCTTGGTTTTTGTGTTTTTTGTTTTTCTTTCTCCCCATTCTAACAAGCTCTACTTTTTAATTGGAATATTTAGTCCTTTTATATGTAATATGTTGAATACTTACTGATACACAGTTGATTCTCATTATTCATGGATTATATATCTGCAAATTTGCCTACTCACTAAAACTTAATTCTGATCCTAATGTCAGTGCTCACAATGCTCTTAAGGTCATTCACGGACATACACAGAACAGTGAGATTTTGAGTCATCTAGTATGCAGGCTCCCAGCTGAGGTTGAAAAGTCAAACTCTGCCTTCTCGTTTGATTTCTCATACTGTAAACATGCGTGGCTTCTCTTGTTGCAGAGCTTGGGCTCTAGGCGTGCAGGCTTCAGAAGTTGTGGCACGTGGGCTCCGTAGTTGTGGCTCACGGGCTCTAGAGCGCAGGCTCAGTAGTTGTGGTGCATGGGCTTAGTTGCTCCGCGGCATGTGGGATCTTCCTGGACCAGGGCTCAAACCCGTGTCCCCTGCATTGGCAGGCAGATTCTCAACCACTGCACCACCAGGGAAGTCCCTCAAGTTGTTTTCTTATGGATGATCAAGTTGTCCCTTCTTTGGCCAGTGAGAGCACCTTCAGGTTGGCTCCTGGGTCCTTTTGATATGAATGGCTTTGATAGCTTCTTGCTTCCTGGTGTGACAAGATGTCCATGCTCAGCTTGTATATTGCCAGCTGTAGCTCTGGAATAAGCCCTTTCTTCAATGAGCTGTGGTTCCTTTTAATGGGAAGTTGTATTTAGAGACCACAGTTTGGATACCACAGGTCAGTTGTTGCTTCTAGGCTTTCAGAGAAAGTACTTCATGAGTTTCATACTGATTTTTCAAACTTAAATTTAGAAATAGAGGATTCTACTGAACTTATTTGATTTCATATTGGCTGAAAATCTTGGTCCATAATAATATTGATACTTATTGATAATAAGTAATGGTACTTATTTATCAGTATTATACTAACAATATGATTACTGAAAACCATTTAAGAATTCAAAAACATTTTCTCCCATCCTTTTTATTCTTAGGATAGTTTCCTCTAGGGATGTACTGTGAAATTGTGTGTTACATTATTTGAAATAATTCCTTTTTGCTTGGTTACACCAGCAGTTCAATAAATATTTAGCTTTGTTTCATTCGCTTTTGAATTTCAGGGATTAAAATTTTTTTTTGATTTTGTTGTTGTTGTTAATAATTATGGAAAACACGTAGATGGTCCCAGAGCCAAGTCTGCAGAACAAGGCAGAATCAAAACGTCTAGCTTCGATCCTTGTCCCCTCCGGTCTATGCCTCCCTCTCCCACACTCCATTTGAAATATATAAGCAAGTGTGTGTGCACGAATGCACACATGTACACATTTGTTTCTGCCTCCCAACACCATCTTAGATGAATGGCAGCACACTGTATACAATTTTCTTTCCTTGCTTTTTACTCCTTCTGCTGTTTCCTGGATATCACTCACCACAAGTATGTAGAGACATTCTTTATGCCTTTTTGCAGCTATATCATATTCCACTGTGTGAATGTGCTGTAGTTTATTCAACCAGTCCCATATTAATAGACATTTTGTTGTCTTTAGTCTCTTGCCATTACAGATAGTACTGTATTTAATACCTGGTACGTCTGTATTTTTTTTTAATTTTGCCACCCTATAGGAGGATTTCAATTTTAATATTATATTAATTAGCACACAGGTGGTAGAATGTAAAAATCTTAGGTTTACTGTTTGTTCTGTGATCCTGAAACCTATTCTTTTTAGTTTTCTTCCTCTAGATAGCACTTTCCAGTGACAAAAACTATAGTTAGAAAAACATGTTTCAGTCAATCATCAAAATAGTAACCCAAGACCTAATTTAAAAGTGATATAAGTGTAAATCAGGAAACAGTTATTTGTTTTTAAAGTTAACTATCGCTTCTCAGAGATTTTTACCTCATTATAAATCCCTTCTCTTTGAGAAGACACATAACATATCTGAACCAAAGAAATGGACAGGCATCTATTTTCATAGGGATAAGAAGGCCAGCATGACCTGCAGACACTGAAATAGCTCATCTTATGTTTTCTGAGCACCTATAAATACCAGGCCCCTACAGGGAAACAGGAAATTTTAGAAGTGGATTGATGCTATCCATTCCCTTCCTAAAATATATTAGCTAATGCTCAGAACATACAGAATGGTCACATTTAGTAAGCTACTCTCAGCAATATGTACATGTCTGCTCCCACCAGCTGAGTTATGAGCATATAAAAAATCTGTTTGTACCTGCTAAAGTAACCAGATTAGGCCCAAGATGGAGTCGCTCATGCTAAACCCCATGTCAGGAAACCAAAACTTCACTAAATTTCTGCACTTGACTCTCCCAGAAAAGGAAGGCCTAGGTCAACCAATCAGCATTGCCTGCTCAACACACGTTACCCTACCTGGCTCCAAGGCTTCCCTTTGCTCCACATAAGGGAAGTAACCTGCTTTAACCAATCAGCAAATGCCCAGTATAGCTTCCTTGTTCCTGCTCACTTTGGTTTATAAAAATCTCTCGCTTAGTTCACCGGAGCTCCTTTCTGCTAGATGGGGTGCTGCCCAATTTGTGAATCATTGAATGAAAGCCTAATAGATCAGTAAATTGTCTGTGGAAATTTTTCTTTTAACATACCCAAACCTGTTTATGTTGGCTGTACTTGTTATTGCAATTGTATAATTTAATTTAACACTATGTAAACTAATCACAAATGAGCGAAAATGTGGCTGCAAAAATAAGAAGTTACTATTTCCATAAAAAATAAGTTGAATACTTTGGAAATTATCCATAAAGGCATATTATTTTCCTTAAAATTTTTTGACAGATTGGTTATAAGTAAGACAATTACGAAAGACCAGGAAACACACTCTAAAAGACTATAATTCTGTGCTCGGATTGCTTCAAAAGTTTCCGAAGTCTCAATCTACTTTAAAGAAATTGAAACTGGAAAATACAGAAGTTACTGTATGGATATAGCTAATACAAGAACAATGATCTAGAGCTCCAATCAGTGGACCCGTACTCAAAGAAAAGACTCCAAACTTTGGTCAAAAGGCTGGTCTCCTGAATTCCCCACTACTAGCAGAATAACATCAGCAGCAGTAATTTTGCATCTGAATGCTTCCTGAATGCAAGTTATTCTACTTAAAATTGAAATCCCCCGCAGGGTGGCAAAATTAAAAAAAACAAACAAACATACATACCAGGTATTAGATACAGTGCTATCTGTAATAACAAGAGACTAAAGACAACCAAAATGTCTATTAATATGGGACTGGTTGAATAAACTACAGCACATTCACACAGTGGAATATGATATAGCTGCAAAAAGGCATAAAGAATGTCTCTATATACTTGGGGTGAATGATCTCCAGGAAGCAACAGGAAGAGTAAAAAGCAAGGAAAGAAAATTGTATACAGTGTGCTGCCATTCATCTAAGATGGTGTTGGGAGGCAGAAACAAATGTGTACATGTGTGCATTCGTGCACACACACTTGCTTATATATTTTAAATGGAGTGTGGGAGAGAGAGGCATAGACCGGAGGGGGCAAGGATCAAAGCTAGACTTTCTGATTGTGCCTTGTTCTGCAGACTTGGCTCTGGGACCATTTTCCTCTGGGGCCAATGTTGCTTTCTTTCTTTCAACTTATGGGTTGTTATGCATTACCATGCAAATCACAGTAATTGGGGCCGAAAGGTTAGGAAACTGGAAGGATTCAAGGTTTAGCCATAAAGAAACACCAGTTAGGGCTTCCCTGGTGGCGCAGTGGTTAAGAATCTGCCTGCCATTGCAGGGGACACAGATTCGATCCCTGGTCCCGGAAGATCCCACATGCTGCGGAGCAGCTAAGCCTGTGCACCACAACTACTGAGCCTGTGCTCTAGAGCCCGTGAGCCACAACTACTGAGCCCACGAGCCACAACTACTGAGCCCACGTGCCACAACTACTGAAGCCCGTGCGCCTAGGGCCTGTGCTCTGCAACAAGAGAAGCCACCGCAACGAAGAGTAGCCCCCGCTCGCTGCAAGTGGGGAAGGCCCGCGCGCAGCATCGAAGACCCATTGCAACCAAAAATAAATAAATTAATTAATAAATTAATTATATATAAAAAAAACCACCAGTTAACATTTTAGAAGTATTTCACCCCTGCTCTATACAGAACATTGTAGGGAATACTAAAGAAATATATTATAATCCAGACCACTTTAAGGAATGCTAAAAAAATATGTAATGGTCCAGAGAGAATTCAGCCTTTGAAGTAGGCCAAGCTTTATACACTGTAGGGAATAATCTATAACTAGATAGTATTTTGTGTTAGGGTTCTCCAAAGAAACAGAAGCAATAGTATATACATAGGCAGATGGATAGAGAGAGATTTTTATTGATTGATTTTAAGAAGTTGGCTCATGCAATTGTAGAGGCAGCCAAGTCCAAAACCTGCAGGGTAGGCTGGCAGGCTGGGGACCCAGAGAAGAGTTGAATCTGGAGTTTGAGACCACAGGTCTGCTGGCAGACACCCTCTTCTTCCAGGGGAGGTCAAGGTTTTTTTTGTTGTTTGTTTGTTTGTTTTGTTAAGGCCTTCAGATGATTAGATGAGGCCTACCCACATTATGGAGGGTAATCTCCTTTACACAAAGTCTGCTGATTTAATTGTTAATCATATCTAAAAATATACCTTCACAGAAACCTCTAGAATAACGTTTGACCAAATATCTGGGTACTGTGGCCTATTCAAGTTGACACATAAAATTAGCCAACACATATACTGAAGGACCGTTTTGTGTATAATTAAATGTCAAACTGTAAAGAATATTGGGTATGTGTTGTGGGTGGTAAGGTAGGGGTGGGGGAGCTTGTTTTGGTGTTTCTTTGCTCACAGAGGAGATAAGCTTTGAGATGTGCTCTGAAGGCCAGGGAGTTTTTGCCCTGGTGTGCAGAGTGTGAACAGCATCCCAAGAGGGGGTGGATCAGAATGAACAAGGGTGGAGTTGACCGTGGCATGGGCAGGGGTCTTCGGGAAGATTTGTCCTGGCTGGACAGATACTTCTTGGATGGTGAGGCAAGCCCCTCTCTGGTTTCTCTACTTTACTGCGTTAAGTAGAGACGATGCTTTCTCCAGCCTGGGATGACAGCTGGCTGGTGCAGGGCATTGTGTGCTACGTTATATAGTGTGATGTGATGAGAATTCTTGCAGGAAACATTTCAAATAAAATATAGCTGCCTTAGGTTTTTCTGTTATAAAATATGGTCAGAATTCTTTCTTCTGTCAATTTAATGAATTTGCTTCAAAAGATCTATATGTTTCATATGTTTGTGAAGAAACATGAGATCTTCAAATGATGTGAATTGCTGCCAGTAGTACTTCTAGTCTTTAAGCCTTGAAATATTTTTGGATCCATTATTTTGAAGTAGAAATATAGCCCAGTAACTTTTCCCTCCACATTTCAAATTAAAGAACATAATTGGGACTTCCCTGGTGGCGCAGTGGTTGAGAATCCGCCTGCCAGTGCAGGAGACACAAGTTCGAGCCCTGGTCTGGGAAGGTCTCACATGCCACGGAACGACTAAGCCCGTGTGCCACAACTACTGAGCCTGCGCTCTAGAGCCCGCGAGCCACAACTACTGAGCCTGTGTGCCACAACTACTGAAGCCCACGCGCCCAGAGCCTGTGCTCTGCAACAAGAGAAGCCACCGCAGTGAGAAGCCCGCACACCACAACGAAGAGTAGCCCCTGCTGACTGTGACTAGAGAAAGCCCGCGTGCAGCAATGAAGACCCAATGCAGCCAAAAATAAATAAAAAGATAATAAATAAATGTATTTAAAAAGAGAACATTATTTTTAGTTGTAATAGGTGTAAAAACACTTTATAATAAAAAATTCTACCAATAAAAATAATTATTATCAGAGAGAAAAATAGCAAAAACAATTGGTGGTAAATTGGTACATAGTAGCCCCCAGTGAACCACCTCCCCATGCCTCTGCCCCTTTGCAATGTGGGTCTGCTTGTTTCTCCCATCAAATGGTAGAGTCTGTTTCCATACCCTCGGTACTGGGCTTTGCCATGTGGCTTGAACTGGCTAGTGGGGCATAGTGGGCCAGCTCTCTTGGTATGCTGCTTCCATTATGTGAAGAAGGCTGTGAGGAAGGCCACGTGGAAAGGGAGGCCCAGCCTTCCTCACCGAGCCCAATCCCCAGCTGACCTGGGCCCAGTGCAGCAGCATGAATAAGTCAGGTAAGAGCAGCAGAAGAGCTGCCCAGTCAACCCATGGAACTGTGAGAAATAGGAAATTGTTGCTGCTTAAGCAGCAAAGTTTGGGATAGTTTGTTACCCAGCAGTGGCAAACAGAAACATCCTGTGACTAATGGCAGGGATTTATCCCTGTAATTCTAATTCTGGCTTCATTACTGAACCCTCAAGGATCCCACAGTCCAGTGAAGGAGGCAAAAATGTAAGCAGGTCACTCCATTACGGTGTGGTGAATGTCCAGGAGGGGAGTCTGGGCTGCTGCAGCCTTGACTTTTCCTCCATCCCCCTTTCCTCATCTGTAAAGATCAGATTTTTCTCTGCAAGACAAGCATTAAAGGGCACGTGGAGGAACTGGAGGAAGTAGACTAGTTCTGTACTTCATTGAAGGTATTTTCCATCTCTTAGGTCCGTGAGACTCGCACTTCCCTTTCTCAGAAGTGAAATGCTGAAAGAACCCCAACAAATCTCCTCTTTTCCTTTTGTTAACTACTAGTGTTTTCAGTATTCTTGTATTTGTCCTGAAAAATGCCCATGGGTATTCCTCCTTAACTTTCTTCAGGTTCAGAATCTTCTGGAAGATTAAGACATCATAGGCCCTTTTCCTTGTAATCATCCCTGGTTCACCTAATTCACACACATAGTGGAGTGGTTCTGCTGAGGTCTCCCTGAGTCACTGGAGAAGTCACAGATGACACACACTGTCTGGAGCTGAGTCCCGCCTGCCCCATGTTATCTTCTCACTCACTCGCTCTCAGCCTTGGCCTGCTCCTCTCTTACTCTGCTCCTTGAGATTCTCAATTGCACACAGCAGCCTTCAGTCTGCAGCACTCTCCTCTCTCCTGGCCAAGCACTTAACATTTGGCTTAGGACTTCCAGCACCAGGCTCCCTCAGTTTTCCTTAGTGGCCCATTCTCCCACTGGGCAGCATTGTTGGACATACCTGGAGTCCACTCTGTCTCTCTTCTTGGCTCCAGCCTTTGAGGTTGCAGGTTAGAAAATTACCTTGAATAATCTACTGGAGTAGTTTAAAGACACAGCTTTAGTTTTATATAGTTATAATAGTTTAAGGTTATGTTATTATATATGTAATTTATAACATATAATAGTTTAAGAATATGGACTATAATTTTAAAATGCAATATTTTTCTGTGGCTTGTGATATAAATTTGCAAGTCAACTCGAAATGATAAAGTTAAATATTTGGTATAAGTTGGACCGAGCTATTTCAGGCACATCTTACTGCATTGAAATATCTAAAATTATTATTTTTGTCAAATTTTTAGCATGTATACCCATTTGGTCAAATGTCCCTCCATGTAGACAAAATTGCAGCAGAAAGCATGTTACTATTTAATAGTTCAAATGCGGATTTCGTGTTATTGTTTGTATCCATGATGATCATAATAAATCTTTACCATAACAAAGCCAGCAAGCAACACACCAGGATTTATCTTTTTCTTTCCAACAGCTGTGCTACAGTGAAATGAAAAAGAAAAAACCTACATATTTTAGATTCACCTTGTAAGTCACCACAGGCTACTATATATTTAGTGAAATATGGCTAAGAAACCTTAGGCAAGTTGCTTAACTTCTCTAAGCCATGTGTGAATTGGAGATAAGACAGTTCCTCTACCCTCTGGTACTGCTGTGAGAATCAAATGAGATAATGCATGTAAAACACTTATGATTTTCAGATGCTTTCATCTGTTGTGTTTTTCCTCCAGCATTACTATTCAAAGATGGTATTTCTGTACTTCTCAGTTTGTTTCTCTTGCTTTATCACTTTTAAACTGTTTATACTTTGGATTTCATTTTCTAGTTATCCTCAGCATTGCTTATTTGTTATTTTTTATGTAACACTGATGTTACTCTTTATTACCGCTAGTCATACTCTGAAGTATCCTAGGGGATTTTAAAACTAACAGAATCTTTTTTCTGTTTCTGAGTAAATTTGTTTAGTCTTTGGGATATGTTTGTGTATTTTATGATTTTTTTCTTCACTTTTGGTAATTGCACACACATATTCTGGTAGTTACTGCTTTATTCTGTTGCATTTAAATTTTTAAATTCATTTTGATATTTTTTTAATAAGCTCATTGTTCTTGAAGCTCATAGTGTTAATAGACCAAGTCAAACAAAGCTTTGTCTCAGACTGTTTTTTAGTGGGTGGCATATGGAGACCTTGTGGTGTTACTCTGTCATCTTCCCTAAAATTCTCAGAACTCTGAACTTTAATTTTGGTCTTAATTTCAGTAAAGAGTGGGAGTAGGGTAAGTTTGATACTTTAAGGCTTGTGCCTTGATACCTGTTGGTCTAGTGAGGGCAAGACAGTGGCCAGATGTGAGTTGCTTGTGAGAGAGCTTTCTTCCCTGGTTGAGTGAAGGGAAAAGGCTATGAGGTGATACCGTTAGTGTGATAGCATGTTTTATGCCCTTCTTTGACTCTGTAGATATGTCCTTATTAACTTGCTACTTCTTGTTCTTGGATTTTTTTTTTCTTCATTGGATTTTTGACTCAAAGATTGAAGTTACTTATCTGTAACTTATGAAACTTAAGTTTCCCTCTGTCTTAAAAGAGCTTTTATCAGCAATTCTTAACAACTTATAATTGTGGCCTTTTAGAATTATTCTTAAAAATACTTGGATCGCATTTTGAATTCCATTCCAATTCTGGACTTAGTCGGATGTGGTCAATCTGCTGCAGATGTTTAAAGATCAGTTGTTTCTTCCCATTTGGGATGAACTGTAAAGGGATGAAAAATACCGAATTTTTGTTTGTGTTGTCTAAATTTCCACTATGCTGCTTAATCAGCATTTGAGACAGTGAACAGTATTGGTTATAGTTTGAGTTACAAGTGAAATTCCCAGCTAGTTCTGGCTCCTGTCTGAGAAAGACTGGTTCAGTCAGTATTTACTGAATGGATTTTATGTGATTGCATTGGGCTAGAGAGTGCTGATCCAGGGTGAGCAAAATGAGATAGGATCTCTGCCTTTAGGGAGCTTACAGCCTAAACGTCATTAATTAAAGAATTAATTTAATTAATGAGAACGTCATTAATTAAAGAATTCAATAAGTGTAAAATTCCATTTGTGATAATTGTTAATGAAGTAGAGGTTCTTCATTGATGCTGTAAAGACCAATAAATGTGGGACTTCCTGAGGATGGTCAGATGTTAATTAGATCATGAGGGGCAGGAAGAGCATTGTAGGTAGGGAACAGCATACATGAAGGCCCTGTGGTAGAAGGAGCTGCAAAGTCTTAGGAGACTGAAAGAAGGCCACTGTTGCTAGACTGTAGTGGGAGAGGGTAGTACAAAATGGGGTTGGACAGATAAATAGGGGTCAAACCACATAGGGCCTCTTAGGCTGTATAAGATGAGCATCTTGAGGAATAACTTAGATGCAGTATAATTCACTCATTGTAAGTACACCCTCAGTGAGGTTAGTAAATTTAGAGTTGTGCATCCATTTGATTGCCCCCAGAAGTTCCCTCGTGCATGTTTGCAGTTGATGCCTATTCCTGCCCTAACCCACTGATCTGCTTTCTGTCCCTATGAATTTGCCTTTTCAAGAAACATCATGAAAATAGAATCATACAGTTTGTAGTCTTTTGTGTCTGACTCCTTTCACTTTACATAATGTTTTTGAAGTTCATCCATGTTGTAACATTTATCATTGGTTTGTTCTTTTTAATTGCTAAGTAGTATTCCATTGTGTGGAGATGCCACATTTTGTCTATATATTGATGGACATTTGGAACGTTTCCAGTTTTTGGCTGTTACGAATAATGCTACTGTGAACATTCATATACAATACGTCCACAGAGGACGTATGTCTTTATGTCTCTTGAGTCAGTTCCCAGGAGTGGAATTGCTGGGTTGTATGATAAGTTTATGCTTGACTTACTAAGAAACTGCCAAACTGTTTTCCAAGGTTTCTATACCACTTCACATTCTCAAGGGCAGTATATGAGGGCTCCAGTTTCTCTACATCCTATAGTTGATATTGACTGTCTCTTTGATTATAGCTCTTCTGGGGGGATATAGTATTATCTCATTGTGGTTTTAATTTGCAGATCATTTCATGAGCTTACTAGCTATTCATTTATCCTCTTTGGTGAAATGGCTATTAAAAACTTTTGCCCATCTTTTTTTTTTTTTTTTTTTTTTGCGATATGCGGGCCTCTCACTGCTGTGGCCTCTCCCGTTGCGGAGCACAGGCTCCGGACGCGCAGGCTCCGCGGCCATGGCTCACGGGCCCAGCCGCTCCGCGGCATGTGGGATCTTCCCGGACCGGGGCAGGAACCCGCGTCCCCTGTATCGGCAGGTGGACTCTGAACCACTGCGCCACCAGGGAAGCCCTTGCCCATCTTTAAATTGGGTTGTCTTCTTGAGTTGTAGGAGTTCTTTAGATATTATGGATACAAGTCTTTTATCAGACAGATGATTGTCACATTTTTTTCCCCAGTCCATCTTTTCAGTTTTCTTAATGGTGCCTTTTAAAAGCACAAAAGTCTTAAATTTGATCAAGTCTGATTTATCAGTATTTTCTTTTTGAGTAAAAATGCGCAGAGGTGGTCACTGAAGCCAAAGATGTGGATTAGATAACTCAGGAAAAGGGAACACAGAATGAGAAGAGGAGAGGGTAAACTGGAGCTTTGAGGAATCCTAATATTTACTGTTGTGCGAGTGAGTAAATATTTCAAGTCAAATTACATGGGCCCAGAAAATGTCCTTTAGGCTTAACAGCCATGGAGAGTGCTGTTAACCTTACTATACTGAAGCCAGATTGCAATGAGATGAAACGTGCGTGGGAGGTAAAGAAATGTTGAAGGTGAGTGTAGAAGAGCTCGAGGGTATGGAAGAAGAGCTCTGTCTTGCTCTAGAAAAGCAGGATAGATGCGGTTATCCCAGGAGTTGAATGATGAATCAAATGAAGTTTTCTCTGATTCTTTTTCCTCTTTAAAATTTTCGATGAGAGAGGGAATTTCCTTATTCAGCACCTAAATAGTGACCTAAATAGGTATAATGCCACATTTGGAAAATATGTGGTACAGGTATTGCTCCATTTAAGGTCACATGAGTTTCCTGCCTGTTTTCTCTTTATACTTTCTCTCCATTTATTTCTTCTGAATATTTTCAAAATGAAAAAAGTAATAAATGCACATAGCTTTCTGAAAAGTGAAATGGAGGCCCAAACTCTCTCATCTAAAATTCTTAGGTCAGAAATATTTTAGACTTCAGAAATTTTCAGATTTTAGAAAGGTAGTCTATATATAGTATTTATTAGTGAGTACTCTTCTTGGGGTTATACCTGTAAAACACATTCATATTTCTTCATTGAAGCATAATATTTATACTGAGTTGCATAAGTAGAGACTATAAATAGCTTCCTGTCAGTTCAGGTCAGGTTTTGGCCCCCAGAGAGTTTATATAAGATTAGATCTTTTTTTTTTTTTTTCAGTACGCGGGCCTCCCACTGCTGTGGCCTCTCCCCTTGCGGAGTGCAGGCTCAGCGGCCCTGGCTCACAGACCTAGCCGCTCCGCGGCATGTGGGATCTTCCTGGACCGGGGCAAGAACCCGTGTCCCCTGCATTGGCAGGCGGACTCCCAAACACTGCGCCACCAGGGAAGCCCTAAGATTAGATCTTAATGTTAAATGTAAGTAAAGAAAAGTTAGGGTTTTGTTTTGCTTTGTTTTGGTATTTTTCTGAATTTTAGAACTGTGGGTAGGAGATGGTAGTACCCAAAGTCCTGTAATGAAAACCAGTAGTCCTTTGCTCCACTCCTTCACAGCCCTTGTCCTGTTCCACAGAGGCAGCTATGTATATGCCATATTTGTATCTTCTGATTGTTGCCTCCATGTTTTCAGATAATGTGCTTATACTATTTCTTGACTTACAAATATTAGACATTATTTCTTGACTTCCTTTTATACCCCATCTCTCTTCTCTCCATCCTTCAGATTTGGTTATGTCACAAAGTTGTTTCCACGAAGTTGTTTATATCGTTAAAATGTTTACACCATTATCAGTATTGAAATATTGTTCATTTTAGATACAAATGATTACATTTTCTTTCTACTATAGTTTTGTTGTTGTTACTTTATGTTTTTACTTGTATGATCATTATTATACTTATCCTTAATTCTTCTAAGGTGTCCATGATATTATCTGTCACTCCATCTTCCCTGTTGAGACTTCTTGTGTTCTGGAGACCTGCCCCTGGAAGTGTTCCATATGTCTGCTCCACTTTGTACCAGTAGTCTTTAGGCCTGCTGTGCAGGTACAATCCTGGAACTTGCACTTTGTGCCTCTCCTAAGTTATAATGACGGTTTTGTGTATTCTGTGTTTTTCTCTTCCTTGATTTAGTCCTTTATTTTGATAGAGTACATCTTCCAAGAATTTTGTTTAGAAGGGTGCATGGGAAATTAATTTTCTGGCTGTACATCTAAGAGGATGTTGATTGACTTGTTTAAAAGGATTTTTTTAAACTTTAGAAAGTTATCTTTATCTCCCCTACGTTTTTTTCTTTTTGTATGTATGTGTTTATGTATGTATGTATGTATTACTATGCTTTTTTCATTTGGAGCTCTTCTCCTAAGTTTGATCAGTAAATGAGAAAGGCCAAGAACAGTTTGTGGAATGGGGGAGCAGAGGTTGGATTGCATTGAACTGAGTTGTGGAAGCAAGAAAGTGAAGAGCATTGTAGATATAATTTAGAAAGTTTGGTTATAGAGGGAAAGAGAATAGGAGCATTGAAAAAATCTTTACTTTTTTTTAAACATCTTTATTGGAGTATAATTGCTTTACATGGTTGTGTTAGTTGCTGCTATATAACAAAGTGAATCAGCTGTATGTATACGTGTATCCTCATATCTCCTCCCTCTTGCAACTCCCTCCCACCCTCCCTATCCCACCCCTCTAGGTGGTCAAAAAGCACCCAGCTGATCTCCCTGTGCTATGTGGCTGCTTCCCACTAGCTATCTATTTTACAATTAGTAGTGTATATATGTCAGTGCTACTCTCTCACTTTGTCCCAGCTTACCCATCCCCCTACCCGTGTCCTCAAGTCCATTCCCTATGTCTGCGTATTTATTCCTGTCCTGCCCCTAGGTTCTTCAGAGCCATTTTTTGTTTCTAGAATTCCATTGTATACATGTGCCACCTCTTCTTTATCCATTCATCTGTCGTTGGGCATTTAGGTTGGTTCCATGACCTGGCTATTGTAAATAGAGCTGCAGTGAACACTGTGGTACATGACTCTTTTTGAATTATGGTTTTCTCAGGGTATGTGCCCAGTGGTGGTATTGCTGGGTCTTATGGTAGTTCTATTTTTATTTTTTAAGGAACCTCCATACTGTTCTCCATAGTGGCTGTATCAATTTACATTCTCACCAACAGTGCAAGAGGGTTCCCTTTTCTCCACACCCTCTCCAGCATTTATTGTTTGTAGATTTTTTGATGGTGGCCATTCTGACTGGTGTGAGGTGATACCTCATTGTCGTTCTGATTTGCATTTCTCTAATGATTAGTGATGTTGAGCATCCTTTCATGTGTTTGTTGGCAATCTGTATATCTCCATTGGAGAAATGTCTATTTAGGTCTTCTGCCCATTTTTGGATTGGGTTGTTTGTTTTTTTGATATTGAGCTGCATGAGATGCTTGTATATTTTGGAGATTAATCCTTTGTCAGTTGCTTCATTTGCAAATATTTTCTCCCATTCTGAGGGTTGTAATCAAGACAGTATGGTACTGGCACAAAAACAGAAATATAGATCAATGGAACAGGATAGAAGGCCCAGAGATAAACCCAAGCACATATGATCACCTTATCTTTGATAAAGGAGGCAAGAATATACAGTAAAGACAGCCTCTTCAATAAGTGGTGCTGGGAAAACTGGACAGCTACATGTAAAAGAATGAAATTAGAACACTCCCTAACGCCATACACAAAAATAAGCTCAAATGGATTAAAGACCTAAATGTAAGGCCAGACACCATCAAACTCTTAGAGGAAAACATAGGCAGGGCACTCTATGACATAAATCACAGCAAGATCCTTTTTGACCCACCTCCTAGAGAAATGGAAATAAAAGCAAAAATAAGCAAATGGGACCTAATGAAACTTAAAAGCTTTTGCATAGCAGAGGAAACCATAAACAAGATGAAAAGACAACCCTCAGAATGGGAGAAAATATTTGCAAACAAAGCAACTGACAAAGGATTAATCTCCAAAATGTACAAGCAGCTCATGCAGCTCAATATCAAAAAACGAACAACCCAATCCAAAAATGGGCAGAAGACCTAAATAGACATTTCTCCAGAGAAGATATACAGATTGCCAACAAACACATGAAAGGATGTTCAACATCACTAATCATCAGAGAAATGCAAATCAAAATTTACTTTTGTTTTTAAATATGGGAGAACCATAATGGACGTTGAAATTCTGTATCAGTGTGAACTTTTATAATTTTTTATAGCAACTAGTGACATAGACTACTTATGCTATGCATTTTCTTGGGAAACTGTTTCTATTCCTTTGTTGATGTGAAGGAGCCTTTAGAAAGGATGGGATGAAAATATGGGGTAGGAGGGTGGCTGATAGAGTGAGGCCCCTGAATTGTCAGGTGAGGAGGATGGCAAAGAGCCCAGGTACACTCCCAGGGCTGAGGCCGCCTCTTCCTTTGAACTGCATAATACAATTTATTTAATTCATGAAAGGGTTGGGGGCAGTGGACAAGTTTATATGATTGGTGATAGGAAATTGAGGGACTTTTATAATAAATATCATGTAAACAGCAAAAGTGCCTGATCTCATGGTCAGATCCACAGGGGCTTCCTTCACACAGGAAATCTGTTGTTAAGAGAGAACAGTCTATTCTCCTCTGCTGGAAAGAAGGCTTTTTCACTATTTTGGAACAAGAGGTTTCTTTTATAACCATCATTAGAAGAAAAAACCATTTGCTAATAGCCCATGTTTATTATTCTTTTCTGAGTTTTGTGAAGGATGATGGTTCTTGATACAGATATGTTTTTGCCATAGCAACAGGGACAGACATACACTGGAAAAAAGCAGTGTAAACAACAGATAGTCTTCTTAACGCTGGGCAGATGCTCAGATTTATTGACCGTGGGCAAGTACTAACCTCCCCTTATCTGCCATGTTTTAACGCT
This sequence comes from Monodon monoceros, assembly GCF_005190385.1. Taxonomy (NCBI): domain Eukaryota; kingdom Metazoa; phylum Chordata; class Mammalia; order Artiodactyla; family Monodontidae; genus Monodon; species Monodon monoceros. Next base: position 37,145,444 of record NW_021703781.1, read on the forward strand.
GTATTCCTAGCACTGCATGTTCTTAGCCTCCATTTCTATGGATGTGTAAAGGCCATCCCATTGCAGTTGCATTTTGTGGGAAGTATGCAAACTGGAAGTAGTGTGACATGGAAATAATTAATAAGGCTTACTATGCATAAAATATGAAATAATGAAGTCTCCAAAATCAGTCACTTTGGAATGAAAGTCAGATGTAATAAAACACCATGAAGAAAGGCAAACTATTCCCATGGTACAGTATGCTGTTTTTTAAGGAAAAGCACTCTGCAAAAATATTAGAGGAATTCCTGAAAAAAATTTAAAAGGAGCATAAAACAAACACTATAGTGGTTGAAAACATCAGCGTCCTGAGAATGCATCCTCCTATTTTATTCCTGTAGGAGAATTAAGCTTGATTTCTGTGAGGTCTTCAGAAATGTATTCCTTACAGAAAATGAGCCCTTTTATGGTTGTACATGTATTCATTGATAACATAAAATTCTGACTGTTAACCAACCTATGTGGAATGACTTGAGCTTTTAACTTTAACTCTTTAAAAATATATATTTAAACTATAAAGGTATTGTTACTAAAAGTTTAGGAAATAGAGAAATGAAAAGTCATTTGTATTGCCACATCATTAACCTGCTGTTAACATTTTTTATGAATCTCTCTCCTAGTATCTAACTATGTATTAAATAATGGCAGCGGTAATATGCTTATTTTGCTTTCTGATTTAAATAGAATGCCTCTAAGAGTTTTGCTCTGTGAGTATAATGTTAAGTTTTGGTTGAGATAGGTTTTTTTTTTTTAATATGATAGGGATTTTCCTTTGCTTTTTCCTAAAAGGTTTTAAAATCCCGTATTGGTGTTAGGTTTTATCATTTGATTATAGCACCTAATGACATAAATGTTTGATTCTGCAGGTTTTTCTTGGAAACCAGATTCTATTCCTGTGTATTCAGGTGTCACAAGTATGCTGGTGACTCCCAGTGTGCACTGTGTACATATGTTGGGCTTCCCACCGGCATATCAAGCTCAGTGTGCCCATGGCCAACCCCTCCTGCATCTCGCAGTCCTCTCTGCATTCCGGTCTTGTGCTAGAAACCAGGGGACGGTTTAGATCCCTCACCAGATTATGTCAGTCCTCCTTTTCAAGTGGTCTCTCTTCTCCCTCCAAGTTCACTGTTCTAGGTCTGGCCTTGGTCATTCAGTGCTGTGTATTACAGCTGGTCTCCTCACTTGTACTGCTTTTTTTCTTTTTGTGTCTGCTAGCTGCTGTTCATAGGCTTCTCATTTCCTATGTGGAATGTTCTTCTGATAAAAACAAGCTTAACTTAAAGTTGTTTATTTAGAGTGCCAGTCAGGATACTGCGGTTCAACAGCTCACAATGGGGAGGAGGAGGGCTCTGCTGGAGCCTGGTACCCTGTGTGCAAGGATGCAGGGAGGCATGCAGACCCAGGGTGACCGTCTCTCAGGGGGGGCTGCCACTGGCATCTTGTGTCTTCTCCTGGCTGCCTCTTTGTCGTCTGTATTTGTCCCAAGCATTGTTGGAATGGGCAGAATCCTTTGCTTATCTTGACCATCTGGAAAGCACATAGAACAGCTTGATTGTTAAGCTGCTGGGATGGTCTTCTGGATAGGGCTTTCCTACCTCTCCCCTTAGAGGGATAGCATTGTCAGCCTTGTATCCCCTCTAGCAGAGTCATGCTGCTAGAGGTCCTAAGTAAATGTCAGAAAGGATTTGAGGTCCCAGTTGTATATATCTTGTGTCAGACTGAGGTAGAGAAGGACAGAAAACAGTACTGGAAAGACAAAGCCAACAAACTGGCCTTTGTGAAGCAGTGAGAGGCATCGTTGCAGATGCTTGAAAAAGCAGGCTGGAAAATGTGCTGATGCTAAGAACCCTGATATTTGTGTACATGGACATAATCTTATTTGGCTTCACAATAACCCTGTGAACTGAGTAGAGATTATTACCTTTCTGTTTCACAGATGAAGAAACAGAGCCTTTGAAATTCATCAGTTTGTCCAACATCACATAGTTAGTATTTAATAGAGTCATGACTTGAACTTAGGTTTCTGATTGCCAATTTTATATACTTCATGTTACCTTTCTTAAAACTGGAAGAATGATAGGCTAACAGTGGCCATCTCCATGTCATCAGGTAAATTACATTAGGGATAGCACAAAGGAAAAATAAAAATTTACCTATCTTAATCCATATTAATTATTTTTATATTTTAAAAACAGCTTTATTGAGATATAATTCACATCCATTACAATCCACTCATTAAAGGGTACACTTCTATGGCTTTTAGTATACTTAAGAGTTATGTAGCCATCACCATTATAAATTTTAGAATATATTCATTGCCCTAAAAAGAAACCCTTTTAGCTGTCACTGCCCCCCTCCCCCCAATCCCCACCCCCAGCCCTTGGCAATCACTAATCAACTTTTTGTCTCTACAGATTTATCTACTCTGGACATTTCACACAAAAGCATACAATGTGTGGTCCTTCTTTCATTTTCTGTTTTCAGGTTTTACCTGTGTTGTAGCATGTACCCGTATTTCGTTTCTTTTCAGCAAAGTTTCTGCTGAAAAATCAGCTGATAGTCTTATGAGGGTTCCCTTGCACATAACTAGTTATTTTTCTCTTGCTGCTTTTAAGATTCTCTCTTTAACTTTTGACATTTTAATTATAATCTGTCTTGGTGTGGATCTCTTGGGTTCATCTTGTTTGGGACACTCTTTGCTTTGTGGACCTGAATGTCTGTTTCCTTCCCCAGGTTAGGGAAGTTTTTAGTCATTATTTCCTCAGATATGTTTTCTGTCCCTTTTCTTCTGGGACCCATATAATGTGGATGTTAGAGCATTTGCTGTTGTCCTACAGGTCCCTTAAACTATCCTCATTTTAAAAAATTCTTTTTTTCTTTTTGCCGTTCTGTTTGGAGATTTCCACTACCGTGTCCTCCAGGTCACTCATCTGTTCTTCTGTATCACTTAGCCTGCTGTTGTTGATTCCCACTAGTGTGTTTTTCAGTTCAGTTGTTGTATTCTTCAGCTCTGTGAGTCCTGTTTGGAACTTTCTTATATTTTCTGTCTCTTTGTGGAATTTCTCACTGTCTTCCTCCCTTGTTCTCCCAAGTTCAGTGAGCATTTTATGACCATTACTTTGAACTCTTTATCAAGTAAATTACTTATCTCCGTTGCATTAAAGTTTTTTTTTCTGGGGTTTTATCTCGTTCCTTCATTCAGAATGTGTTCCTCCATTTCCTCGTTTTGCTTGACTCTGTGTTTCTGTGTATCACGTGAAGCAGCTCTCTTACCCTGTCTTGAAGGGATGGCCCTATGTGGGAAATGAACCTTATTGTTTAACCTTGCCCTGGTTCTTCGTTGTCTCTTGAACTCTCTTTCCATTTGTTTCAGTCTGTGGGGTCCAGAAACACAGTCCTCCTGTCAGCCTGGGCCTGGCGCTCAGTGGATGTCCCCTGTGCGGGCTGTGAATGCCTGTTGGCTTTGGTGGGGTTGTGCGAGTGGAATGGAGGTGTGTGGCTGCTCAAGAGCTGCATCTCTTGGTGCTGTGGCTTGAGCAGGGCTGTTCACACACTGCTTTTAGCAGGTTAGAATGAGAGGGCAAAAATGGTGCCTGCCAGTGCCAGCAAGGCAGAGGGAGCCTGTAAAGATGCCATCTGTCAGCATTCCATCCCTGGAGAGTCCCAGCAGACTTCTGCCCCTTTGGCAGTTGCTGTAAGATTACTAAGTGAATTTCCCTCACAGATGGTCTAAAGCTCTTTGGAAACTGCTGCTCTTTGTGCTGGGTCCTGGGGCAAGTGGTTCTTTACACATGCTATTTAAGAGCAGAGTCTTCATTCCCTGCCATCCTGAGTTACTCCTGAACATAAGCGCTGTTGGTTTTCAAAGCCAGACGTTTTGGGGGCTCTTCTCTCTGTTGCAAGACCCAAAGGTTGTGGTGCCTGGTGTGGGTATAAACCCCTTACTCCTCGGGGAGAAGCTCCGTTTATTTGTTTGTCTATTGCTTGATTTTATTAAGATTTCTTTCGATTGTGGGTCACCATATTGGGAGTGGGGTTTTTGGTGAGAGCATGCCTTTCCTACCTGTCTCGACGAGGCCCTTGTATCCTTTGTTGTGGAGCAGGTGTTTTGGCAGTTCTCAGGTTCTTTTCAGAAGAATTTGTTCCCTGTGTAGCTGTATATTTGTTGTGTCCGTGGGAGGAGGTGAGTTCAGGATCTTCCTATGCCACCATCTTAAACCCAGTTTTCTTACCATTCCTTTGTAGTAAGTTTTTAAATCAGGAGGTGTGAGTTCTCCAACTTTGTTCATTTTCAAGATTGTTTTGGGTGTTCTGGGTCCATATGAATTTTAGGATCAGCTTCTCCAATTTCTGCAAAGAAGTCAGAAGGTTTTTGATAGGGATTGCTTTATCTGTAGATCAATTTGGGGAGAATTGCCATCTTAACAGTAGTAAGGCTTCTGATCCATGAACATGTTATATTCATTTCCATACTCTTAAACAACCAGTTTTGTCAGTCCAGTTCTTCTAGATATGGATGTTCATATTAAGTGTGTTGTATTTTGCAAAGTAGCATTAGTGGAATTGAAGTCCTCCTGACTGGATTGTCAGGCATAGTGCAGAGGTTTAACTATTGCTCTTAATTAAACATGACTTGAATTGATAGAAAACGATACTTGGAAATAATGTGAAGAAACTAGTATGAGTAATACCTGCTTTATGATTTTCATATGAACCTTCACATACAAAGTGGTATGGTTTGTTTTGTAGTTTGGTTTTTTAAATTATAATTTTTATCCTAAATATGTCTGACATAGGAGAGGGATTGCTTCAGGCAAACTTTCAGGTCTAGTACCCGGAGATAGGGGTGCATATCAGAAGAGTAGCTTACATAGCTGTAATGAGGGAGGTCCTTCAAAACTTTGCGATAAAATTTAAAACCCTCTCACATTTGTGTTTCTATGGCATAAATAGTCTTTTCCAGGCTTGTCATGGTCAAGTACCAATGATGTAATAATGATGATTGTACCAGAAGCACCAAAGGCAGCTATTGGCATGCTATGTGGTGGGGCTCTAGGCATGGTTAGTTTGACTAAGTATTCTAAGAGGCCCCATGGAGTTTGTCATCTCTGACAGAGGACTTTAATGCATTAGTGATGAAAAACGGCTCACTACTGGCTTGTGATCTTCCAGAGAGTGTAAGACAACGCAGCACTAAGTGAGTGCCTCTTGTCTTATTTAAACACATATATTCAGACCATTTGTTTGGGTACAGTGTTCCATCTTGTGTCAGCCTCATCAAAGGCTTGAAATAGAATAGGTGATATATAATATCTATACATTAATATTTTATTTATTATTGGATATAATGTCTAGATACTAATATTACCTACTCTTGTTTTCCTGTTTTATTACTTATGAATGATCACCCAACTATTATAAAACTAGACTTTTTAAAAACAGGATATTCTTTTAGCCTATTTTCTCCTGTGTGTTGATCCTTTCCGGTTTCCTGTTCCTCCCTGTTGCTTGTTGATCAGAGTCCTGTGGAAGAAATTGGTTTTGTGAGTCCTGTTGCTCTTCAGTTTGGTTAGTAACACTGTCAGAGGTGGGATCAGCCACACAAACACCTATCTTTGGTCCAGAGCACAGTTAGGGGAGAGGTGGAACAAATGGCTGCTCGACAGATGTGTACTTAGGGTTGTCAGGCCCTGTTGTTCACCCTCCTTGTCTACTGCCCCACCTCCAATACATGCTTAATAAATGAAAATCCCCAAATTAGAGCTTCATTCTTTTGGATTAAGGCTTCCATCCTTTGTTAAAATTCAAACAGCATGAACTGTTACCTTGTTAAACATTATGGATAGTTTGGGTAATTTATATTTAATTGGTTTTGTATACAGAGTTTGATAGATTTCAGTGGGGGCAGAGAGATAGAGAACACACAATTCAATTACTAGGTACTTTAGAGGAATGTAGGAGAAAACCAGAAAAAAAGTAAGGGCTGCCTGGAATCATGAATATAGCTTATTCGGACACTATTATTTTACCTAAGGGCAGCCTTTTATGGCCCCAGGAATGTCTGTGATGACCCTCATCTTCCTTGGAATATTCTTAGAGCAGGGTTAGGAAACTCCAGGCCCGTGGGCCAAATCTAGTCTGCCACCTATTTTTGTAAGTGAAGTTTTATTGGAACATAACCATTCTTATTCGTTTACAAACTCATTGTGCCTACTTTCTTGTTACATTGGCAAAATTGAGTAGTTGTAACAAATATGGCCCACAATGTATAAAATATTCTGGCTCTTTACGGGAAAAGTTTGCCAATAAACTTGTCTAGAGAGTCTAGACTTTTAGAAGGTTAAGCATGGATCATAGATATCTTAAACTTATTTCAGACTTCTTTAACTTTTAATGTTACCATTATGTGGACTCAAGGTCAGTGATCTTAAGGAAGGATCACCACTTATATCAGGATGAATGCTTGTTCAAAAAAAAATGTGTAACTTCAAAAATATTCGTAAAATAAAGGATGACATTGCTATGTTTAAAACCTAAGTAGCCATTGGAAAATTAATATCTGATTATACATGTACCTGTTACACCAGCCTCTTTCAGGTGCTCCCATCTTATTACATGAGAAGAATGTTACAGTTCCCGCCATAGGCATTCATCTTCTGTCAGTTCTGAAGATGAAGTATTTATGTTAGACATTGTAACTTATTTAATTAAATATGAATATAAATATAAAATGCTAATCTCACTGTTGGAAATTTTAAAAGTGTTTTAGCTCAGTTATGTCTTGTCTTCCTTTCTGTCTCTCAGCTTGAAGTCCATGGCCCAAAATGACTCTACCACTGGAGACTTTCTTCCGTAAAGAGGAAGACCACACAGGAGGCTGGGATGAGCATGCCACTGCATCAGATCTCTGCCATTCCATCCCAGGATGCCACCTCTGCTAGAGTCTACAGAAGTAAAACCAAAGAAAAGGAGAGGGAAGAGCAGGTATTGGGGAAATACCTTTCTTAGTTTCATTATTTTTGTTCTTTTCATTAAATACAGTCTAGAATAAGCTCTGACGATCAAGTTTTCTCTAATAATAAATTTGAAAAGCACATGGTGTGAACAGTTTTGCTCAGAAGAAGTTGTCTTTTTGTAGGTTTCTAGGTTTTCAGATTTTGCAATCAACTTATTCTGCCATGATTATATCATGACTTATTTATCGTCATTGGTTAAATATTTCTGCTAAATCACTGAGAAAAAGTTCTTTGAATTCTCAGAATATGATGCAAAGGATGAATTTATTTGAGCAAAAACATATGCCTGCTGCAAGGGTGTCATAGTTAACATCAGAGTCTACCTCTGCTCTCATATGGCTTTTGGTTGGGCCTGACAATTAAATATGCATTAGAATCTAATAAGGTCAGTGGTGGAGGAAGTTCAGGACCACCTAATCCCAGCCCAAGGCACCAGGAATGGCCTCCTTGAAAAAATGACATTTACATGGAGACCCCGAACCTGGAATTAGCTAGGAGAAAGAGTGTTCCTGGGACATGCTGAAAGGCCAGAGGTTAGAGCAAGGTGGATTTGAAGATATTAAAATAGAATAACTGGAATATAAAGGTTGAATGGGTAGGGGAAAGATAGGAGGTTGGAAAAGTTATAGGAGTTACCTTACGGAGTTTCGATTACTTTTGCAAAAGAATGAATGATCAGATTTGTGTTTTTAAATCTTTCACCCAGCCTGCAATTTGGAGGATGAATTGAATGGGTGGCAGGGAGACCAGTCAGAGAATTATTTAATAGCCTACTTAGGCCAGGTTTGACAAACTTTTTCTGTAAAAGACCAGATAATGAATATTTTAGACATTGTGGGTCAGACGGTCACATCTCTTCAACTCTGCCATTGTAGCATGAAAATGGCCAAAGACAATATATAAATGAATGGACATGACTGTGTTCCAATAAAACTTTATTTACAAAAACAGGAGACAAGTCAGATTTCACCTGTAGGCTGTAGTTTGCTGATATCTGGCCTAGGGAAAAGTTGATGGTGACTTTGTCTAGGATAGGCGTAGTGGGGATAGAGATTTACATTATTAATCCAGTGGGCTTTATGATTGAATGTGGGGAGGGACAGGGAGGAATCAGAGATGACCCCTGCTGTCTTCTTGCCTTTACAGTGCGCTTTACAAACATTTGCTCCTTAGTTCTTAGAGCATTCCTATTTTATAGTTAAACTTAATCTTTGCCCAAGACTCTAAAGAATCCTTGTTAAATCAAGAATTGATGTCTTGTGTGAAGTTGAATCATTATAGGTGATGGGACACCATTCTTTCCATTATTACGTATAGAATAAAGAAAGAATCTATCGTATTTCTTAAAGTACATGGACTATAGAAAATGAAAAGGTGCCAGGTAAATTGAAAAGGTCTCTGTGTCCTTAGTTTGTGGAGTTTTTTTTTTTCATTGTTTGTATTGTCAGTCTGCACCCTTTCCATTTTCTGAGCTCTTAGAAGTGTGGCCAGCATTGTCCAGCTAGGGGTAGTGGTGGGATAGATGGTTTCAGAATGTCATATTTTCAGTATTATAGCTTTTTTTCAACATGCTGGGGATGGGAAAATATCCCTAAATATCTTTCCCATGTTCTATCAGTTTTCATTTGTTAGTCTTCATTTAAGTTTCAGTTAAATTAATAGTCTTTTCTTATAATCCTTCTTAGCCCAAATGGATTTTTAAATACCACTAAGTAGAACATTTCCTTGGTCTAGGGTGCTTGCCTGTATTAAGTTGAGGCTGTGAGTTCCTTATTCATTGTAGTGTCGAGTTTGGTTATCAGATGGCGGGAATTTCTTGGTATATATATGAGGAAGCTATACATATTTGTTTGGAATAGATAAAGGAAGATGTCCAACATTTTAGCAAGGAAGAGAGATCTCTTTTGTCTAAAACCCTATTACAGGTTTGTTGTAGGTGGGTATTCAGTAAATACTTATTGAATGATATGATCTATTTGATGCCATTTTTAAGGTTTAAATAAGTAGCATTAACCAGCTGTTTCATGGAATTGGGATTTTGATTGGTATTGGGAAGAAGAACCATCCTGCCCCACCTTCATATGGGGAATAGTTTGAATACATGATGGCAAGTGTGACAGTTCTGGGAATCATTGTGCCAAGGTGAGGTGGCAGGTAGTGGAAGAGCCACTGAGACAGGAGCTTGAAGAGCCCCCAGAAGAGCTTTGGCAGCAGCTGGCACAGCCTCTGAAAAATGATTGTTGTAGGTTTCTAGAGTCTGAAATGTGGTATCAGGATGGGTTTGGAAGGTAAATTTTTGTCCAGTGAAGCCTTTTTTCCTTTATCCAGTTTCCCAGGTGCAGTGAGTTCAAAACAAAATCCTTTGGTACAATTTCTGATCCTCTTGTGCTTGGGAGAGGAGGAGAGGAGGGAAAGAGAAGCTATGCAAAGGCACCCCTTCCTTCCATCCCATCATCCACTGTTCTCAGAACCTGAAAGCTGGCAACCTGAGACAGTCCATTGCATCAATAACAATTTTATTCCTTCTGAATCTTGTGAGAAGAGAGGAACATCGCAGTTTACACAGAATCAAATAATGTAACTGTTAACGTGGACACAGTTTTACCTATGTTTATCAGATGTGAGATTCTCTCTGTAGCACCCATTGCCCAAGCCCGTATCTACAATTCTAAGAGTTAATGACTTTTACGCAGTAGTCACTACACTTGATGAATAAATGAATGAGTTCAGTTTTAATGATATGGGGACTGCTGCGGAGGTGAGAGGAATGTTTTGCAATCCATAAAAGGATTTCTTCTGCTGTTGCTTATGAACTGGGTAAATGTTTCTTGAATATTTTTTTTCTTAGCGTTTTATAAGTATTGCTCCATTGCCGTTACACTCTGGTCTGCATTTAGAAACCTGATGTTGTGGTTGTTTGCATTCTTTCAAAAGAAACATATTTTTTATAGCTTTTTGCAGAATACTTTCTTCTTATAGTGTGAGGAGTTATTTGGTTAAGTCTTGCTGTTCTGGATGGCTTTCTTTGGTTCTTGTGGGGGATTTTTGAGCCTTTAAATCTTCTTTCAATTCTGAAACCTTTTCTTCTACCTTTAATCATGAACTCTAAACTCTGATTCTCTCAAGGGTTGCTGCTACAGGTTAAAAATTTCCATATTCTCTTGGCTATTGTGTGTTCTCAGATTCATTCCCCTTAGTTCTGTACTGTGGTCCTTTGGAATTGACCTTTTCCAAATTGCCCTATTTTGCTGACTCAACACTGCTGATTTTTGCTTCTTTCTCTGTCCAAGAAGGTTCTTAATTGATCTGTTGCTATCTGATTGCATTTTGATTAATTTCTTATCTGGAGTTATTCTGTTTTGTGGTTTGATACATCTCTTTACGTTTTTTGAGATGTTTTTATTATGTTTTAGTTTGTTTTTAAATAGCTTTATTACGGAATAATTGACATACAGTAAACAATACATATGTAAAGTATACAGTTTGATAAGTTGTGAAATATATATATACACATGAACCTATCTCCACAATCAAGATTGTGAACATATCCATCACTCCCAAAAGTTTCCTCATGTCCCTTGTAATCCCTCCCTCCCACCCCTTTCCAACCCTTTCCTCAGGGAATCATTGCTCTGTTTTCTTTCACTATAGATTGGTTTGCATTTTCTAGAGTTTTATAAAGATGGATGTACATATATTATGTACTCTTTTTTGTCTCGCTTTTTTCATAGCTTAGTTCTTTTGCAGTTCATCCACGTTGTGTGTATCAATAGTTTGTTCCTTTTCTTGCTGAGTAGTACCCATTGTATGGACCTACACAATTTGTTTATCCATTCTCGTGTTGATGGACATTTGGATTGTTTACAGTTTTTGGCTGTTACAGACAAGGTTGCTGTGTTCACACAACAACAAGCCCTTGTATGGACATATATTTCCTTTCCCTTGGGTAAATACCTAGGAGTGGGACCATATGTTCAGCTTTTTAAGATAGAAACTGCCGAACTGTCTTCCAAAGTGATACTGTTTTACATTCCTACCAGGAGTATGAGAGTTCCAATTCTTCTAGATCTCCACCAACCCTTGGTATGGGCAGTCTTTTTAATTTTAGCCATCTAATAGGTTATTCTGGTATTTCATTGTGGTTTTACTTTGCATTTCCCTCATGAGTAATGACATTGAGCATCTTTTCATGTGCTTATTTGTCGTCTATATGTCTTTTTTCTGTGTTGGACCGTCTGTTCAAATCTTTTGTGCATTTAAAAAAACCACCAATTTGTTTTATTATTGTTGAGTTTTGAGCATTCCCTGTATAGTCTAGACACAAGTCCTTTATCAGATATATGCTTTACAAGTGTTTACTCCAAAGGTTTGGATTGTCTTTTCATGCTTCTGCTGGTGTCTTTTAAAGATGAAACCTTTTTAATTTTGAAGTCAAATTTATCCATTTTTTTCTTGTATGCATTGTACTTTTGGCATTCTGTTAAGAAATCTTGGCCTAACCCAAGGTTACAAATAATATCTTCTATGTTTTTTTCCTAGAAGTTTTATAATCTTAGTTTTACATGAACATCTATGATCTATTTTGAATTAATTTTTATAGATTGTGTGAAATACATATCCAGCATCATTTTCTGTTTTATGAATATCCAGTTGTGCCAGTAACGTTTGTTAAATAGATTGTCTTTACTGCATTACCTTAAATCTGTTGCTCATATAGGTGTGTGCTTATTTTTGGAGTCTGTCTTCTGTTCCATTGATCGACTTGCCCATCTTTACAATTAATACCCCACTGTCATGTACATTCTAGCTTTATAATGAGTCTTGAAAATCAGACTTCGGCAAACTTGTTTTGCCTATTTTAGGTTTTTTGCATGTCCACATGAATTTAAGAATCAGATTGTCAATTTCTGTACAAAAATGTCTACTGGGATTTTTGTTCAGATTGTTGAATCTGTAGTTCAATTTGGGGGCGAACTGACATTTTAACAATATTGAATCTTGACCCATGAACAAGGTATGTCTCCTCTTTAAGTCTTACTTAATTTCTCTCAGCAGTGTTTTATAGATTTTAGTGTATAGGTCTTTACACACCTTTTGTCTGATTTATCCCTAAGTACTTTTTATTTTTGATGCTGTTGTAAATGATATTGTTTTTAAATTTTAATTTCCTCTTGTTCATTGCTAGTACAGAGAAATAAAATTGATTTTTATGTATTGATCTTGTATCTTGCAATTTTGCCAAAGTCACTAGTAGCTTTTTTGTAGAGTCCATTGAATTTTCTGCATAGGCAGTCACGTTATCTGTAAATGAAGATAGTTTTACGTTGCCTTTTTCTATTTGGATGCCTCCCTCCCTCTTTCTTGCTCTAGTGAAAACCTCCAGTACTATCCTGAATAGAAGTGGTGAGAGCACACATCCTTGTGTTTGTGACCTTAAGGGGAAAGCATTCATTCTTTATACACTAAGTATGATATTAGCTATATGTGTTTTGTAGATACTCTTCAACATGTTGAGGAGGTTCCCTACTGTTTCTAGTTTGCTGAGAGTTTTGTTCAGTTTTGATACTGGTAACTTGCGTCTTCACTATTTTTTTTCCTGATCTAGCCAGAGGTTTATCAATTTTATTGATCTTCTCAAAGAATTCTTTTGGTTTCATAGATTTTCTCTGTTGTCATTCTGTTTTCTGTTTGTTTCATTTCTGCTCTGATATTTCCTTTCCTCTGCTTCCTTTGAGTTTAATTTGCTCCTCTTTTTCTAGCTCTTTAAGGTAGAAGTCAAGGTTATTTATTTATCTTTCTTATTTTCTATCACAGGATTTAGTGATTATAAATTTCCCAAGTTCTGCTTTCATGGCATTCCACAAATTCTGCTGTGTTGAGTTTCATTTTCATTCAGTTCAAAATACTTTCTAATCTCCCTTTTCATTTCTTCTTAGATCCATGGGTTATTTTTAAGTGTGTTATTTAATTTCCAAAATTTCTGGACTTTCCAGAGATCTTGCTTTTATTTATTTCTAATTTAATTCCATTTTGGTCTGAAAACATATTTTGAATAACTTAAATCCTTTTAAATTTACCAAGACTTGTTTCATGGTCCAGAATATGGTCTCTTTTGGTAAATGTTCTGTGTACACTTTAGAAGAATGTGTATTCCACTGTTGTTGGATGGAGTGTTCTATAAATGTCAATCACATCAAGTTGATTGATAATGGTTTTCAAGTCTGCTAAACCCTCAGTCTAGTTGTTCTGTTACTAGAAAGAGTGGTAATTAAATTGCTGACTATAATTGTGGATTTGTCTATTACTCCTTGGAATTATACCAGTTTTGCTACATGTAGTTGATGCTCTGTTATTAGGTGCATAAACATTTAGGATTGTTTGGTCTTCTTGATAAGTTAACCCCCTTATTATTAAGAAATAATTATCTTTATCCCTGGTAATGACATTCTTTGCTCTGAATTCTACTTTGATAATAACTCAATATTGACTGGGGGATTTTTTGCAGAAACTAACGCCTGCAGCCGGTGACTTGTTATGTTAACTGATATTGATTCGTCTCCTGTCAATAACGTTGGGGTAACAAAAGACGTATTAATACATCTCTGGTCAATAATGTGATAATACAGGCACTACAGCTTTCTTTTGATTAGTATTAGTATGGTATCACCTTTTCCAGCTTTCCACTTTAAACCTATTTGTGTCTTTATTTAAAGTGCTTTTCATGTAAGCAACATATACGGTTGAGTGATTTTATCCAGTCTGACAATCTCTCTCTTTATCTGGTTGTTTAGACCATTTATATCTAATGAGATTACGGATATGGTTAGGTTAAGTCTTCCTGTTTGTTTTCTGTTCATCTTATCTGTTCTTTGTTTTCCTTTTCATCCCTTTTCTGCTCTTTAAAACATTGAGTGCTTTTTAAGATTTAATTTTCTTCTTTGTTGGTTTATAAGCTGAAACTTTATTTCAGTGTTTTTAACTTTTATTTATTTTATTTTTTAGGGTTTATATTATATATCTTTAACTTGTCACAGTCTGCCTTCAAGTGATACTTTACTACTTCAAAAATACTATAAGAACCTTACTTTCATTTCTTCCCGCCTACACCCCAGTCTTTATGCTACCGTTGTCATAGGTTTTATTATATATATGTTATAAACCCTAGAATATGATGTTATTTTTAAACACTTTTATTTTTAAGGAGATTAAAATAGTAAGAAAAATATCTGTTTACACTTACATAATGTAACTACCATTTCTGGTGTTCTTTATATCTTTGAGTAGAGCTGTATTTCCATCTGTCATTTTCCTTCCATGTGAAGGACTTTCTTTAACGTTTCTTCTATTGTGAGTTGGCTGGTAATGACTTCTTTCAGCTTTTTTTTTTTTTTCTTCATTTCTTACGCCTGGGGTTTGTTGAGCTTTGTGGGATCCGTGGGTTTACAATTTTCATTGAATTTGAAATATTTTTCAGATATTTTTTCTGTCCTCTCCCTTATTTGGGGACTCTATTACACACATTAACTGGCTTGAAGTTTTCTGATATTACGTTTTTAATTTATTTTTCTTTCTGTGTTTTATTTTGGATAATTCTAATTGCTGTGTTTTTAAGTTCATTAATCTTTTGTTTTTCAGTGTCTGATCTGTCGTTAACTCCACTTAGCGTGTTTTTCATCTCAGACATGGTATAGTTTTAATCTCTACAACTTCAGTTTGGATCCTTTCTTATATCTTCCATGTCTCTATTCAACTTTTTGATCATAAGATCCAAATTGAACTTCTAAAAATTTATTTTAAAATAAAACTGACTTAAGATACCAAGTGATGGGTATCTTTGTAGTATTTTTTTTAATTTAAAAAAAGCTAGCATAGTTGTAGTATCTTGAATATAAAGTCCATGTTTTTCTTATTCTTCTGTCCCATTACCCCATTATTTGATGTCTTTTCTTATCCCTAGGTCTATTTGAAAATGTGCTTCTGTGCACTATGTAGGATTATTAACATGTATTT
This sequence comes from Monodon monoceros, assembly GCF_005190385.1. NCBI lineage: Eukaryota > Metazoa > Chordata > Mammalia > Artiodactyla > Monodontidae > Monodon > Monodon monoceros. The sequence goes on from NW_021703781.1 coordinate 37,160,509, forward strand.
TTAAAAGTCTAAAAGACAGTTTTGTATCTGGCCATCAAATAGGTGTTTAGAAATACACATTTCATTTGATAGTATTTGTAAATTACTTTCCATCTCAGAAGAGTGTCCATTTTACCCTGTTTTTAACAGGGCTCCAGGCCCACTGTAAGCAACGGCATGATTTTTAATTAGTTTAAGGAGAGAGGTTTAATACAGGGAAGTAGATGCCTACAAAGTATTTGAAGGGCTGGAGGAGTAGGCCTTCACTGGGTTTCCAGGAACAGCTAAGTCCCAGCACTCCTGGACTACTCTGTTGAGGTCAGGAGCTGACAGATCAGAAAGTTGCTGTTGATACTTCTGGTGAAAAAAAAGTCACTGTCTTTACCATGGTTTGAAAGCTACCACTGCTGCTACAGACTTTGCTGAATTAGGAAGAGGCTGCTAGCTCTAGAACCGCATCATTTGTGCCGTGATCTCAGCAAGCAGAGTGGATGCTCTGTCCTCTGCTTTTCTCCCTATGTCCCAACTCCAAATCAAGGCTTTGAGTATGAGTACAACCTAATTATGGATTAATTGGATTAGCACATAATTCCTAATTATGTCTGGAACCCAAACTGCAAGGTTGTCCAGGAAATACATTTTTAAACTTTCTGCCCTATACCCCTTTAAAATGAAATTGGTGTGGAAACTGAAAGATTTGGTCCACATCACAGTATCTCTCGAAGAGGATAAAAAACAAAAAGGTAATTTAGTGATTAGCTTACATTTAAACAGTACACTCCGTAGGAAATGAAAGTGGTATTTTCTTTCATGTATTTATAAACAGCTCTGTTTCTGGCCCTGTTGGGCTCACCATCTTGCTTCTGAGGTCAACAAGGGATTTTACCGTGTAGCATCAGGATGATGATCATCTGAACACACTTATATTTGCTATGAAGAGATATGAATGTTGGCAGCCAATACTGTACTCATCTTTACCTGACATCTAAAAGATGGCTTCACAATTGTTCAAGTGATAACAGTATTTTGAGGCACAATCACCATACTTTTACCTCTTAATAATAATTCTCTTTTCTCTACTAGATAAATTATTCCCCTTTAAATCATACAAACCTAATATAAGGAACTTGGAGGAGACAATCTGTGTTTTAACATCTCGGAATCTCCAGCGCCATCTAGCCTAACCCCCATTTTAATGCTTGAACTTCTCTGGGTCATCATGGCTCGCCTGTTCTTGGCCCCTTTAGGGCATCTCTCATGGTATTGACCCACCACTTCCAAAGGCAGTCTGTACTTCTTGGGGTTACCAGAGATTTGAGATCCAGTATAAGAACTAACTCTCTGTAGCTTTCTCTTTTTGACAGCCCTACTTTTTTTCTTCTAGTAACTGGCAGTCTTACATTCTGCGGCATAAAAATCCATTGTTTCATGTATTACAAAGTTCAGTCTCTCAACATTCTGGTTGTTCTCTTTTAGACCATGCCTAGTTTCTTCCTGGAAGTATGCTTAAATGAAGAGATGAATATACATCTTTAAAATATACCTGTCCCAAATTATTGCCTTTGATTGGGCATCACCCTCCATGAGATCATTTGTATGGCTTCTTGAATCATCTGTGTGCTTTATCTGCAAAAGCCCCATGAGATTAATCTCATACCTAGAAATCAGGATTTCTTTTGTCACCTGTTTACCTTTTCTTGGTCCCTGGAGTCGTTTTTTCAAACCTGCTTCCAAGTATATTTTCCCTGTCCAGTAATCAAATCTGTCACTGTAACGTGCTGGGAGCTACTCTAGTTTGCTCAAGTACACACAGGAAGTTACAGTGTGCTTGCAGTTTAAGAACCAAATATGAGTAATTCTTTTCTAAATGGTTGTTTTCTACCTTGTAAGGCTTGTTTTCTTTGAGAATGAAGAAATAAGATTAGATGTTTTTCTAATGATAAAAAAGGAGTGTGCTCTTATCAGACATTAGATACAAGTTGGTCAGTTTGAACTGTTACATTTTCTTGTGCACACATAGATTTTGAAGCTTAAATGTAGATAAAATTATATACAACTTTGAGGTCCTGCCGTTTTAAATATTCTTAGTCAAAAGCCAGCAGTATTGGTTCTGGCTGTTTTATATATTAGCAGCTTACCTTTCCCAGCCAATTCTCACATAAGTCTTGGACTGGTTAACAATTTGCTGTTTACTTATTTAAGGTATGAAAATGAAAGGATGTGCATATTGACTGTAGCTGACCTCTGTGATGTTGGTTTGGGGAGAGTTTGCTAGGTAAGAGTCCACATCACGTAAGTCAAACGAGGAGTCTAGTTTGGATATATGGAGTGAAGCGCTGGCAGTTGGCTTCAGTGTGTTGTATATAAATCGAGTGAAAATGGCACATGAATGTGTTTGTCTTGGTACCACTGCAGGACTCAGTGATTATGGTTTGTTGCCACTATTCTCTTACAGCTGTCCTGTGAATTAAATAACTGGGAGGCAGATAATTTTTCAGATTTCCTGTCAGTAAGCCTGTTGAAAATAAGAGAGCCACCCAAATTGGTTTTTAAATGCAGAGGTTTCAAAAAATAATATAGCCATAGTATCCTATAATAGTTGTTAGTGACTTCTATATTTGACATCATGGAGCTGACTTCTTTATTTTACACAAATGGAGAAACAGGTCCAAAGAGAAATGCCCTGCCCGTGGACGCTTGAATTTGTATATTTTTTCTGTGTTATTCTGTTTCCTCCTTAAAAATTCTTTCACACGAATATAAATATACTCCACACATTTATTCTTTCACTCATTTATACATCAAGCAGGTATTAACACTGTATTACATACTGGAAAGAATCCTGCCCTGAAGGAGCCTGTAATCCAGCAGGGAGACAGGAAAGAGCTGTGTCACAGAATGCAGTGAATGCTCTGATGGCAGCCTCCCCAGTGTATTGTAACGGGCACTTTTTTGATCTATGGTGTGACTAGATATTGCTTTTGTTTATCTCATTTTTGCTTGGGACTTAGGTGTGCTTTTTCAGTTTTTGAATCTGAGGACCCAGGCCTTTCTTCACTTTTGAAAATTTTCCACCCATTATTTCCTCACATATTGCGTCTCCCCCATTCTCTTCATTCTCTTTCTGGGAATAAAGGTCACTGTGTCTTCTGCCATGCGTCCTGTCTGTCTCTGTGCACTGCACTCTGGGTTGATTTCTTCAGTGTTCTGTTTCTGTTCACTAACGCTCTCCTCAGCCAAGTCTAGATCTGCCATTGAGAGAGTTTAATGTCTACATGTTTTTATTTCATACACTTTTTCCACAATTTCTCGTGTTTGCATTATGTTTTTTATTTTTCATTTATCTCTGTGAACATACAATTCAAGTTTCTTTCCCTTAGTTTCCCCAGTGTACTATGAATTGTGTGCTTATGTATAAAAACAATTCTGTTGTAGTAAATATTACCTAAAACTCTAGATGTGAAAATTCTTCATAGTTTGCAGTAAATATGCTTGATACATCACCCTCTAATAAGTGGAGGTGTGCAGTTGTCCACTAATTAATTATTCCCTTCACATATGGCCATTTTTACAGCATCTAAATAGGTGAAGCTACCACTAAGGATTTGTTTAATTTAACGTGGCAGATACTTATATCATGTTTATTCTGTTCAAGGCACTGTTCTTCTCAGGGCTTTACAAATATTAATTCATTTGATCCTCATATGAGCACTATGAAGTAGGTACTGTCATTGTCACTCTCCTTTTATAGGTGAGGCACAGAAAAATGGGATGAGTTGCCCAAGGTTCCCTCGTTGGCAGTTGGCCTGTGGTGGAATTGGTATTCAGACCAGCCTCCACACCCATGCTCTTAACTCACTTGTTCTTTGCATGCCACTCAGCCAGCCACTATCTTTTCAAGCCACATGTCCCTCTTAATGAACCTCACCCAGCTCCACTCCCTTTGTGTCTACATTCTTGAAGCACTTAATAAGTCTGTACTGAGCCGGTTTCAGGTGTTCTTCTGTTTGCTTCCTATGTCTAAATCTTGTGTCTTCATTAATTTATTCATTCTTCAAACAAGTGTGTATTAATCACCCATTACATGGTGGGTGCCATGTCACGCATTGAGCATAAATGTGGCATTAACACAGAGACACCCTGTGTGCTGCCTAAATCTCTTCCAAGCCGTGTGCTTCTGTAAGTCCCCATGCCGTAGCTGTAGTCCAGGACCTCACCATTTCTACTGGTGCAGCAGCCGACATGCTGGTCTCCGTGCTTCAGCCTGTCTCTTCCTGCTCTGGGCACTGCTGGAGGAGAAGACGACAGTACACAGTTCAGTGTGCTAAGTGCCATAGTCCAGAGAAGTGCCCCTGACTCAGTCTCGTGGTGACAGGGAAGGTTTTCTGGAAGAAGAGATGTCAAAGGTGAGTCCTTAAGAAGTAAGAGTTAGATGGAGATAGAGGTGAACAGTGTTCAGGGCAGAGAGAAAGATACAGGGCCAGAACTCCTAGGGAAGAGAAGAACACATGGCATGTTTGAGGTACTGAGAAAAACTCACTATGCTGGTGGAACTTGAAATGTGCCGCTGGCAGCGAGGTGAGTCAGGAGCGTCCACATTGGTGCTGAGGGCGCTGAGATGTCAGTGCAGGTGTAGAGCTGGAGTTACACAGTTGAAGCTGTTTTAGTTAGGTGACTGTGCAGTTTGATGAGGGGATTTAGAAGGCTATTGGAATAGGCTGGGTGATGATGGTCTGAACTAAGGAGGTGGTGCTGGGGACGAGAGAAGTGAGCAGATTGCAAGCAAGATGAGCAGGAGGTAGGAACAACAACAGTGCTGGTGGCTGAGGGATTGTGGTGGTCGGGTAGGTGAGGTCTGGCCTAGACTAAAGGTTGACATCATTCACTTTGACAGATGTGAGATGGCAGTTTAGGGGAAAGATGGTGAGTTTGGTGGCAGATGTGCAAGTATGAGGTACTTGTGGGGGGTCCAGCTGCAAATATACAGAATTCAGTTGTGTTTGAATCTCTGTAGGAAAATCTGTTGAAGCTAGAGATAGAAATTTTAGAGTTGGTGACATATACACAGTAAAGGATGCCCTAGGAATAGGTAAAATTTTCAGTTGGAATGAATAGCCTGAGGAGAAGTAAGGGTGTGTGATAGGACACCATGGAAGCAGAGCCACCATGTCGAGCCACTGTCTCACAGACACCCTGTGCTGATAGGTACCTTTGGTGCTTGCTGTATTTCAGAATATGTTATATCTTTCTTCCATATCACTTTTGCATAGGCGATAAAATAGCACCCCTTTCATTCAGTTGTCCTTGTGCTGTGTTTGTGCATTTTTTGTGTTTGCTTATGAACTCAATTTACCACATTTCAGAAGCCTGTCTTTTTTAAACATCACAAGACGGGGTCGGGGGTCTGGGGTCGTGGGGAGTGGTGGTGAGAGGAATTGGGAGACTCGGATTGACACACATACACTATTGATAGTATGTATAAAATAGATAACTAATGAGAACATACTGTATTGCATGGGGAATTCTACTTAGTACACTGTGGTGACCTAAATGGGAAGGAAATCCAAAAAGGAGGGGATGTATGTATATGTATAGCTGATTCATTTTGCTGTACAGTAGAAACTAACACAACATTGTAAAGCAACTATACTCCAATAAAAATGAATTAAAAACAAATAAACATCAGGAGACTTTTATTTATTTTTTAATTAATTTATTTTTTCATATAAATCTGATTATTTTTTTAAATTAATTAATTTATTTAATTTTGGCTGTGGTGGGTCTTCGTTTCTGTGCGTGGGCTTTCTCTAGTTGTGGTGAGCAGGGGCCACTCTTCATCACAGTGCGCGGGCCTCTCACTGTTGCGGCCTCTCTTGTTGCGGAGCACAGGCTCCAGGTGCGCAGGCTCAGTAGTTGTGGCTCACGGGCTTTGCTGCTCTGCGGCATGTGGGATCTTCCCAGACCAGGGCTCGAACCCGTGTCCCCTGCATTGGCAGGCAGACCCTCAACCACTGCGCCACCAGGGAAGCCGGAGACTACTTTTAGATTCACAGCATCAGGTTGTATGTGAATAACTAGTAGTGGTTGCAGTTACAAGAAAGTCCTAATAATATCTTTTGCCTCAGGGCTTTGGTTTTTGAATTAGGCTTAGGCTGATTAAGTATAATGCTTGTGTATTACTAGCTGTGTAATTAGCATTTATAAGCAGAGTCACCATCCAAATTGTGAAAGACACGCTCAGGTTATTCATACTGTTCCCTAAGTTTCATCAATATCTGTTCCCTGAGAGCAAAGGATATTTGAAGAGAAATATCAAATTTCTCTTCAAATTAGCTGTGTGAGCCTCTGCTTACCAGCACGGTTCTTGTGGCCACTCAGTGAGCGTCACCATTCTCTTTTCTGGGTCTCAGTGGCCCTCCCATACCAACCCACTGATGGCAGTTGTCATCCCAAATCTAACTCACAGGTAAAGAGACTAGAATCTTTTATCAAGTGAACTTTGAAACTGCCTTTGAAAAAATTATTCCATTAAGTTCAAGGTAATACTGAGAGTTTTTTGAAGAAAATTTGAACTTTGAGCCCCTTACTTTAAAAAATTATATATTATGAAAAACAGAAAAATTGTGGGGGGCTACTTTAGTTTTAAAGAAACTAAAGAGGCATAACAACCAAATATAATATGTAAACCTTGATGGAACCTGCTAGGAAAAATAGGCAGCTATAAACTGTCTTTTTTGACACAACTGGGAAATGTGAATATTGTCTATATATTAAATGATAATTATAGAATTATGGCTAATTTTCTTAGATGTGAAAATGGCACTGTGGCTATATAGGAGAATGTTCTTGTTCTTAGAACATGCATTCAGAAATATGTAGGGATAACGTGTAATGTCTGCAACTTACTTTCAGGTGGTTCAGCCAGAAAAAGAAAAATAACAAGGAAAAGAAAAAAAAAAATGTGTGTGTGTGTGTGTGTATCAGAGAAAGAGAGGAAGAAAGCAAATGTGGCAAATTTTATAACAGTTGATGCATCTTGTTGAAGGATATAGGGTATTCATTATACTGTTCTTACAAATTTTCTGTAGATTTTTAAATTTTCAAAATAAAAATTTTGGGAAATAAAAGAATATGCCATTTTCTAACATGAGATAAAGCCAGGGTTGCAGTAAACAATGAGATAAAGCCAGGGTTGCAGTAAACAATGATAAATAGTAAACAGTGATAGACAATTAAAAGGCCAGTGGATGAATTATTTAATGAGATGCTTCATAGGTATTCAGCTATTTTAAAATCTGATTCCAAACTTTTTTTGATACTTTAGGAGTATGCAGTCATTGGTTGATATTTATGCCCAGTTGTTGAAATAAAGAGTTCTCTTTTTAAATTGTGGTTATTGCTGATCATTGATGTTTCTCATCCATCACATTAGCAGAATATTCAAAATGGAACCTGTGACTAGATTAGGTTTTCTCTGTGTTGTATTTTAGGAGATTTACTTCCTTTGTTTAGGTTTTCATGCTGTCAAATATCTGTACTTTAGGTGTTCTCAGATGTGTGGCTCACTCTGTCTCTTGTTGACCTTTCTTCTGTGATATATTGAAAGAAGAGTCTTCAAACTGGTGTGTCCAAGGCTGGGAGGCCTGTGCAGACTTCCCAAAGGGCACACAATCATGGGTGGGCTGAAGGGGATTTGTTTTCAGATCCTCTCTTTCTACATATACTTGAACCTAAAACTACTCCTATGAGTTTTCCGCCTGCATCTCTTCTTCTACTCGGAAGAAGAAAGACATACCCCTTAATTTTACTCTGTAGCATTGTCCTAGGAAATCAAAATCTCAGGCCATCAAAGGGACAATTGGAATTACTGGTTTTGGGAATTCTCCTTTTAATAAATAATCAAATTACTGTATACCTGCCTGGTTAGTTTATCTTTTCTTGTCTTATACAAACTGTATTTCTGATGCTTCAGAAGTAGGGTATGTTGGCCTATGATTACATGTTATGAACTCAGATACACCGTAGATATAGATTGATGAAAGTGACTTCACCTCTTCCATCCCCCAAAATGCCATTCTGCACTGAAGAGCTTTTAAGGAAGAAACCTTTGAGAGCAAAGCAAAGTAAACTTCAAGTGACAAAAATGGCTTTAAAAAAAAATGTAACTTATTTAACAATAAGCTGAGTTTTTAGCTATTCTCAGTTCTTAGTTGCTAGGATGGGTCACTAGCCATAGAGTAATGCACATTTGGACAGCTGAAGCAGAACTTGTTAGTGAAGCCAGTTGTTTTCAATGTGACTGGAATATTTTCTTGGACTATACAGTTTTTCAAGATATTCCAGGTAAAATATGAGGATAAAATTTTTTTTGATCTCTTTCCAATAAAATGTATGTCATTCACTAAAGCAGGTAATATTGAATCATATGATGAAATATTTATTCCAGTTACACTTAATCCTCATAAAATACTTTATATTTTCTACCACCTGTTAATAAAAAATGAAATTATATTCTTGCTGCCAGACTGATTTGTTTTTAGCAGTGTAGTAATTACAGTAGGTTTTTAGGAATTTCACCTTGGTATTTGCTCCACATCCTCTCTGTGTGGTAGAACGGAATTCATAGCCTACATAAGTTTTTAGATCATAACAAAAGCACATGATTGAGTTCCCTTGGAAGCCTGGTGATTGGCCCAGGCCTGAATCTTACTTGACACCTAATTTAGACCCTAGTCCTTTCCTGAATCTTAAGTCTGACTTTGCTTTGCCCAAACCACACATATCTTCATTCGTACTTTTTATCCTGGCCAGCACTACTTCAGCATTGATGTTTCCAGCATCGAGGGAACTTTATCTGCTATAATTTAGATTAAATATACAGTATACTGTGTCAGGTGTTCAAGGATTGCTTAAATGTTTAAAAATGTTATTATTGTGAAACTGTGTTTTTCCTATATTTAAGTAGGTCCACATGAGGTATTTATAAACTCTCTCTCTGATGTATATGTCCAATAATCCTCTCCATTCTCCATTCTCTTCCTCCATGGATGGGTGTTAGTGGGTGGATATGTAAAAAAGAGAAAGAGAAGCTAATATCTCTGCCTCTGATGTGGCATTTAAAAAATTCTACCATGTAGTTTTTACCTGCTGGTTGGTTTACCTGTTTATATCCCATAATAGACTATCAGTTCCTTACTGGTAGGGATGATATTTTCTTCATCAAGAGAACTCCCTTGTAGCTTATAGGATGGTGCTATCCATGTTTGAATGAAGACATTCTCAATCTTTCGTGAATGATAATTGTAATTTTTATGCAAATATTTTCATTTTAAGTGCAGGTCAAAAAAGTATAAGATGGTAGTTGGAAAAATCTGGTAAATATTTTCTTGCGTAAACTTCTTGCCAGTATAACTGTTAGCGCTTCCACAGCTGTGGAATTCTCGATGCTTCTGTTATAAAACTGGCACAGTCCCCAGGTCTCTGACAAGTTCAGTGGTTTGAAAGCTAAGTCGTTTTAACTAGAAGCATTGTCGTCTAGAGCAGTGATATGATACTGATAGCTTCAAGAATGCTCTTGAATGTGGCATATAAGGAAGAAGAGGGCTCTAGGTAGAAAACTATGCCAGTGTCTGAGGGCATGGTTTGCGGCTGAGCTGGGATCAGCAGGCCAGGCCAGGCCTGGCATTATTAATGAGATAATGTGGAAAGGTTCTCACAGGGTGTTCCCTTAGGCAACCTGTTAGTAGCTGAGGAAGTCCATTCCTCCTGAAATGCCCAGATAAGCTTATAGTAAAGGTCAGAGCAAACTGGATATCTCACCCAGGGTATAGGGCAACATTTGAGGGAGCAAGTTTCAAGATTCTGGGAAGCAGGAGTTTATCAGGTCAAGGGTCTTCAGAGCAATGGCAGAGAATTCACCCATCCATGAATGGGTGTTGGCTGCAGGCAGGGTTATTGATACTTTCCTCCTGCAGCTTTAGGGATATGTCATTACAGCTGTCTTAAGAGTTTGAAGGTCTTGGTTGAAATGTCAGTAGTGGGGAAAGTAGACACGTCATCAAGTGCAGACTCTATATTCTGTCTCACTTGGGTCTCTCTTTTCTGCATTTCATGTGGCACTGTGATCATAGAATCAAAAGTACTCTGGGACAGTCCCAACTTTGTTGCAGAGTTTTTATGAAAATTGGAAGGACTTAACTTGACAACCATTGCCTTGCCCTATTTCAGAATTCTTAAGAAAGCTTGGCCCTCCATAATCAAGGCTTCCACCTCATGCACCCAAAAGGAATCAGAATTCTTTATGAGACACTTGGAATATGTGTGAGTCCATCACTGTTGTATTAAATGCCAGGGAGGCTACTCTTTGGAGAAATAGCTTTACCTGTACACATGTAGGTTTTAAGGTCTTCAAGGGTGGTTCTGTCAGTGGGAATTTTAAACTCAGGGCAGAGAGGTACTTGAAAAGAGGATATGAGTCAAGGAATAGAGGACAGTAGTTGAGAGACAATAAGAACAAACAAAATGATAACTCAAAAATTTTACGTTATAGTTTAAAATATATGAGAAACAGTAGACTGATGCCCAAGGTGATGATTATCTTAAAATTGAAGAATTAGTTTATCACATAGAATTAATATATTACCCGACAACTCCTTGTGCTTCTTTGATTGTTTGTCATGGAGAAAATGTTGAAAACCCTTGCCTGTTTTATATATTTAAAATGTGTTCATCCAGGCCTTAGCCTACTATGGAGAACATGGAAAATACAGGAAAATGTGAACGACACTATGTTCCAAAATCTTCCCTTGTAAAGTGTTAGTTTCTTACAACAGTTACAGGCCCTTCTTCCAGAAGTTCTCTTTTTACAATATACACTCTGTCCTCCATATCCGTAGGTTCCACATCTGCTAATTCAAGCAGCTTCGGATCAAAAATATTCGAGAAAAAAATTCTGGAAGGTTCCCCAAAGCAGAACTTGAATTTGTTGCAACTATTTACATAGCACTTACATTGTATTGGGTATTATAAGTAATCTAGAGATGATTTAAGGTATATGGGAAGATGTGCGTAGACTATATGCTAACGCATTTTATATAAGGAACTTGAGCATCTGTGGATTTTGGTATCTTTGGGGGTCCTGGAACCACCCTCGCCCCCCATGGATACCGATGACTACATACATATTATCATTCTTGGAGTAGGGAGTACAAGAAGGCTCTAAAACACAGGGTAGAACTGTACATGTGTATGATACATAAGAAGGAGTTTTGATAACCTGGTTAAATGCTAAGGATTCATAATTCTGCTGCCAACTGACTGATACTCTAGGGAAAATTGGTGTCCCTGGTGTGCCTTGTTCATTGTGAGAAACAGTTTGCCCTCCTTTTAATTTGTTCCTAAAGTCCGATATTCCCATAGACACCTCAGGGCAAACAATGAGGCTTACAGTAATCAAGATACATTTTTTTTGGCCTTTAAAAGATATTTATCTATAACAGAAGTGGTATTTAAATCAGGGGTGAAAGGATGGATGAGTTAATAAATAAGGTTGGAACAACTCACTTTCCATACAGAAAATTAAGATCCCTACTTCACACAAAACACAAAAGCAAGTTTCAAATAGATTAAAGAAAGCTCCAAGTGTAAAAAACCAAATCTTTTAAACTGCTTGAAGAAAATATAGGCAATATCTTTAGAATCTTGGGTCACAGAAGGTTTCTTTCTATTTCTTTTTATACAGCAGGTTCTTATTAGTCATCCATTTTATACACATCAGTGTATACATGCCAATCCCAATCTCCCAGTTCATCACACCACCCCCCCACCCCCCACTGCTTTCCCCCTTGGTGTCCATACGTTTGTTCTGTACATCTGTGCCTCTATTTCTGCCCTGCAAACCGGTTCATCTGTACCATTTTTCTAGGTTCCGCATATGTGCGTTAATATACGATATTTGTTTTTCTCTTTCTGACTTACTTCACTCTGTATGACAGTCTCTAGATTCATCCATGTGTCTACAAATGACCCAATTTCATTCCTTTTTATGGCTGAGTAATATTCCATTGCATATATGTACCACATCTTCTTTACCCATTCGTCTGTCGATGGGCATTTAGGTTGCTTCCATGACCTGCCTATTGGAAATAGTGCTGCAGTGAACATTGGGGTGCATGTGTCTTTTTGAATTATGGTTTTCTCTGGGTATATGCCCAGTAGTGGACTGCTGGATCATATGGTAATTCTATTTTTAGTTTTTTAAGGAACCTCCATACTGTTCTCCATAGTGGCTGTATCAATTTACATTCCCACCAACAGTGCAAGAGGGTTCCCTTTTCTCCAGCATTTGTTGTTTGTAGATTTTCTGATGATGCCCATTCTAACTCGTGTGAGGTGATACCTCATTGTAGTTTTGATTTGCATTTCTCTAATAATCAGTGATGTTGAGCAACTTTTCATGTGCTTCTTGGCCATCTGTATGTCCTCTTTGGAGGAATGTCTACTTAGGTCTTTGCCCATTTTTTGATTGGGTTGTTTGTTTTTTTGATATTGAGCTGCCTGAGCTGTTTATATATTTTGGAGATTAATCCTTTGTCAGTTGCTTTGTTTGCAAATATTTTCTCCCATTCTGAGGGTTGTCTTTTCGTCTTGTTTATAGTTTCCTTTGCTTTGCAAAAGCTTTGAAGTTTCATTAGGTCCCATTTGTTTATTTTTGTTTTTATTTCCATTACTCTAGGAGGTGGATCAAAAAAGCTCTTGCTGTGATTTATGTCAAAGCGTGTTCTTCCTATGTTTTCCTCTAAGAGTTCTATAGTGTCCGGTCTTACATTTAAGCCTCTAATCCATTTTGAGTTTATTTTTGTGTATGGTGTTAGGGAGTGTTCTAATTTCATTCTTTTACATGTAGCTGTCCAGTTTTCCCAGCACCACTTATTGAAGAGCCTGTCTTTTCTCCATTGTGGGCACTTGGCACAGGCTCTGAAATTCTATGTTGACTTTAAAAACACACATGCTAACATAAAAGCATTTAATACTGTAACTAGATAGTCCAAATGCCATCAGGTAGGATGCTTTCAGCTGCAAGTAACAGAACAACCAACCCAACCTGGATTAAACAATGGTAAGCTTTACCAGCTCATATAAAAGGAGGCCTGTGTAAAAGGGCAGGATGGGCTTCAGAGGTGGTTGATCCAGCATATCAGAGGCCTGTTCAAAGACCCGGGTTCTTTCTGTCTGTCTCCTCTACCATTCATGGGGTTTACTTCATCTCAGGGCAGATTTCCACTGAGGTTGTAGATAGTTGTCAGCATTCCTGGCTGTGCATGACCTTGTGCATGGGAGGAAGAGAAGAAGAGAAGCTAGTTGCTCTCTCTACGGGTGAGAAGGTAATTTCCCAGATGCCTCCAGCAGATCTCACCTCATGAGCCAGAAGTGGGCTCTTGCCAGTCGACCTACTCCAGGAAAAAAGGGTGAGGTGAGCATCCTGAGATGCATGGTAACTCTGGGGAGAGAGGAATAATGAAGAGAATTGGGGCTCTGTTGAGGAGGAAGAAGGGGAGGCAACCAGCAATATTCCCCCTCGTCATTTAGTTTTAATGCTACTCTTTTGATGTCTGTTACGCCATAAGGTTTTTGAGTTAGAACTATTTTTTGTGCGGCCATATGAGATGTCTTTCTTTTTTTCTGAGTAGTGTGATTTCTCTTTTAAGATGGCAGAGTGAAGCCAAATTTCAAAATATCCATCCTTTTAGACTTGAAGATATGAACAGCAAATGGATTAAAGTTAGCAGAAATATACCAACAGCAAATTCAAAGAACACAGCTGATGGTCAGTAAGAGAAATGAAAGTTTCCAAGAATTCAGAGGGTTTGGCTCAGAGTCGTTCTTCACCTCTCACTATGCAGAGGCTCTATGAGAGAAAAGGATAGTGAGCAAATACTGCAAAATCCTTAATGGGTGTGGCAGAAGAGTGGGTGAATACAGGCAGTGCTGTGCTGTAGGAGCACTGGCAATTCCAGGTGACTGGAAACCCTTCCCTGAATGTTTCTCTCATGTGACAAAGAAAAGCATACTAGAGATCGTTATTTTGGTATGTCCCAGCTGGGAAAGAAGTAGAGAAGAAAGGCAGAATGACAGTAAACCCTGGAGCTGATTATCTTCATCAGTAAACTGGGAGTTAGCAGAGCACCTGACAGAAGGCAGCCTTGATAAAGGGAGTCTCTGGTGAACAGTAAGTGCAAGAAGCAGCACATAGTGAACCCGGGGTGACAGGGCTACCTTATCTCTTTCATGGGCTAGGTAGGGGTGTGCATTGGATAGTCAGGATTTGAAGGAAACGGAATGATTACAAAGGAACAACCTGGGCTGACTCTTTCTGATGGAAATGAAATATCACAAGGATTGAGGGAATTACAGAATGGTAGGGAGGAGCAGAATATATCCCTGGGAGAAGAGAGCAGAGTTAGGCTGCTTGTAACCCTAGCCCCTGTTGAGCTGGATCCCTTTTCCTTTTATCACACTCCTGAACCTCCCTTCCCCCCAACACACCTGCACAAAGCTGCTAGAATGCAGCACCAGCTGAGGATGTGGCTGGGAGGGGAAAGGTTCCCCTAGACTACACAGTAACACTGACAGAAGTGCTCCACAGAATATCCTGAGCCACTGAGAAGACACGGCCAGGCCTGTGCACTCACAGCAAGGTGGAGAGGAAGGCACAGTGCCTGCGGAAAAAAGATGCAGTCTGTTCTGGAAGACATAGTGATTTCCCTTCAGAACAGAAGAGTCCTGCACGAGCTATTAAGAAACTGAGTTTCATAGAACATTGGCTCAGAAATGATGATAATAATAAAATAACAGAATGAGGCGGAAAGGGGAAAATATGGGGCCAAGGAGACTCATAGAGAACCAATTTGCAGAATAAACAAATCAGAAGCAGCTAGGAACGGAATAGTCATGGCTGAAAAATTACTGACAGAGCACAGTCTTGAGATATTCAGTGAGTGCAGAAGAAAAAGAAACAAAGATTGAAACAAGTGAAAATGATAGGTGTGGTATTGGACTTCCTGGAGGCGGAGCTGAGCTAGAAGTATGGGCCTTCATTTTTTTGTTCAAGTTCCTCTTGGAATTAGGTTTTTGGTTGCAGAGAATTGACCACTTTAGACAGCACTCATTTGGAGATGTGTAAGCATTGACAAATGGTGAAAATGAATGTTCATGTTCTTCCTAGAAGAATACCAATGAGATGAAAGATTTATTTATAGCCTGAGATACCAGGAAAATTCCCCTTTGAAGCAATTTGTTTCCTGGCAGTGATACTAAAAGCTCCCTTCCCCCACCACATGATGATTTTCTGTGCTTTGCAGGACCTGGTCTTTTGTTAAATGTAAATACTGACCTGCTGATCTCAGGGCAAGCTGCTTTTCCTATAACCAGAACCCACTTTGTAGGACAGGTTCTATGGAGAAAAAAAATTTTTTTGTTCTGTCAGACATTTATGGTTAATCATTGACATTTTCTCCATTAAAAAAAAAGTCTCTCAAGTAAGTCCGGGTGATAGGTTAGCATGAAAGAAGAGCAAACAAATTCACTAATGTTTACTTTAGTTGACTAGAAAACTGAACTTTCATTCCTTGCATGTCACCAAGTATGGTTGAGAATCTTTACGTTGTAAATTGCTGTGGGGAGTAGATCATAGAGCAGAAATTGGGTTGCTGGAATGGACTTGTCATGAATTATTCATTCACTACCTAGTTCCTAGGAAATCAGCTGGAGGAAGTAGTTAGTCCAGTTTGATCACAGGAGTCGTATGCTAAGGGCTCTAGCAAGCCCTTACAAGTCCAGCAGCAGCCACGATGTGCTTCTGCTGGCTGCTGTAGGGCAGCAGCTGCCATGCGTTGCAGGCGGAACCGAGGAACATGCTGCTGGGGGAGAGCTGCACTGAGGACTCCCTGATGCTTCTTGCCAGAAAATGAAGCTTCAGGTAGGAGAAGTGCCCTGTTAGCGTGGCCGGATTTCTCATGGATCTTAGGGATGCCATTAGGCCTTATGGAACAAATCTGCATAGAACTGGAGTTGCTCAAGGGTGCCTCACTAGTGAGGTTGCCAGCCAGAGAAGCTTAGCAGTTTATTTCCATTTTCAAGGGTGTACTTTGTTTCTAACAAAACCGTTCCTTGAAATTGTGAAAAGTATTCTTGTGCCAAATAAACATTTAAGTCTATAAATTATAGCATATGTTTTAATGATATCTCCTACCCTTGGTGTAAAAAATACCTTTTTTATTGACATAATATTGGTCATATAATTTAAAATCATGGAATTATGACTTTGGAAAATCATGAGAGAGACAACTTAGTTTATAATTTGCATGAGCACAGCTGCAGGCTCCATTGCATTTTCTAGAGGAAAGGCACCTTGGTTCTTTCTGCTGGAGCATTCATTTTGGGAAGATCTTTTAGCTTCTCATCAGATGGGAAATGCATAAAAGATGGAACAGTTACAAAGGGTCTTTGTTCTGTTTGTTGGTATTATTTACTGTGTGTACACGCGCACGCGCACTCTCTCTTTCTCTATCTTTCTCAGTAAGCCAGACATGTAATTTCATTTGGCAGGGACATTCTAATGTTGCCATTTGCATGTCTGTCTTATTTTGTATGGATGCTCTCTCTGTTAACTTTGCTGAGGCTATGAGTTGCTCTTGAGCTGGAGGGACAAAAGTAGTAAAGGTGAAAAGAGCCAGCCTCAAGGAATCTGGGCCAAATTGGATATACATATTTCATCATGAAATACCATTGATAGTTTTGAAACTCTTAAGTAAACAAACATCCCTTGAACACATACACTCTGAGCTCTGAGACAACCAGTGAAGATCAGCAGTCTCCTTCTGCATCATTTTCTTAAGCTCCACAAGAGAAAGGGATCTTTGTTTTGTTCACTCATCATTCCCAAGGGCCTAGAACAGTACTGGGCACATAGTAGGTGGTTAATAAATATGTTCCCTGAATGAGAATGTTCTGTACTAAAGAAAACAGTCTTCCTACAAAGGTTATAGTATTTACAGTGTTGCAGTTTCTATGAAAACTTTTACAACAAATGTATTCTGAATTGTATTGGTAAACATTTTTCAGGTAACTTCAAGGAATTATGTATTTCTTGGATATATAAAGAGTTTTAAAGCAGCAGAAATTAAAATCCATTCATTTTACTGTTAAGGTTTTTTAACCTTAACAGGTTAAAACATTCATTTTAAATGAATGTTAAACCTTAACATTCATTTTAAATTAAGGTTTTTAAAAAATCAACAGTGAATACAAAGACCTTTCATTTTTTGGTGTAACTTTATTTCATGTTCAAAAAATGAAAATTACTTAATGGAAAATGTATTTGGGAAAGACTGTATTCATCAATACCTTACTAGGAATATTATCATTCTAATCATGCTATGTTACATGTAACATTTTAAAAAGCATTTATCATTCTATGTCAGAAGGCTTTTAAAACTGTAAACCCATTTATTCATAACTTCTAGGGTAGGTTTAAGACTGCAGTATGTTTGGAGCTGAGTGGAACTAAGCAGGGCCACATATTCCCCATAGATAATATCACATTTGAGAGCTCAGCGGAACCAAAAGGGGTCATCTCTGTTGACTTCTCTCTCCTCCCCGCTCCCACAAAAGCCCACTTTATAAAGGACAAAACTGAAATCCAGAGAACATAGACGAATGGCCCAAGAACAAATGGTTAGCTGTTATGGTTTTACACTTGACCATCTCAAATTTTTTAGTTGCTTGTTACTTTATTATTGCCACATTAAAGCTTAAAACAATGAAGCAGATAATCACACTATTATAAATTTGGACTGTATTATTTTACTGAAGACAACTATTAGTGCATCTTGCATTACTTTAAATAAATTGTCTTAGTCTATTTGTTGAAATACAGTTTTATAAATTGTAGACTTTTCACCCTTTTGTGATGTATTTTTTTTCCTGAGTTAAAATTGTAATGGCTAAATGTGCCCTAAATTTTATTTCAAATTTGAACTTTTTTATCAAATGATATTTTGTTCTATTTTTGTTACTCCTTAGAACTATCTGGGTTTTGCTTTTATTTTTCAGATAGATGTAGATTGTTGCATAATTTTTCTGAGTTCTTTTTACCGACTATATTAGTCTGCTTGGGTTGCCTTAATAAAACCTTACATGTGTGGAGACAGAGAGGTATCTCTCTCTTTCCCATCTCAAAGGGGTAAGCAAAATGTGGTAAATCCATACAATAGAATGTTACTTAGCTGTGAAAATGAATGAATTATTGATACATACTGCAGCATCAGCAAACCTTGAAAACATGTTAAGTGAAAGAAACCAGACACAAAAGGCCACATTTTGTCTGACTCCATTTGTATGAAAGACAGAGATAGAAAACAGATGAGTGGTTGCTAGGGACTTGGAGGAGGGGAATGGGGTTTTGTTTTAGGCTAGTGAAAATGTTCTGTAACTAGAGAGGGATGATGGTTGCTGAACATTTTAAGTATACTAATGTCACTGATTGTGCGCTTAAAATGGTTGAAATGGTAAGTTTTCTGTGTGTTTTACCACAAGAAAAAACAAAAAAGATGAACTTACAACCAGAAAAGTATTCTTTCAGGAAAAGGTAAAATCATGATTCTCATGAACATAGGTTAAGGAATTTATTTTGCTCATGTGATAGGAAAGAACTAGCAGATGTTTAACCAGTTCAAAGGAGAAGTCAGAAGAGCACCAATTTATATAAAGGAAATATTGAGAACTGCAAATGGAGACAAAACTGATTTTTCCATGGGAGGGGGGTGGAAGTCAGAAGTCACTCTCAAATAGGACATCACTTACTTATTAAGAACCTACATTGTACAAAGAATTGCACATAGCTCATAGTTTTCCATTGAAACTCAACATTTTCCCCCTATAGTCTCCCCTCTTTTGCTAAAAAATCTCATAGAAAAATTATTCTTGATCAAAATTGAGATCCTATTGGATTTGGCCTGATTATTTATATAGGGGCAACAAGAGTGTTAATTTCCCTTATGGGCCTTCTTAAGTTGCTTTGCTGGAAGTTTTTCTAAGGAATATCAGAGTGGATTTTTTAAAGCCTCATTATTTGTGGTCCTAACATTAGGAAGCCAAACCAAGAACTTGCTATCAAATTTCACTTATAGCACCTATAAATTTTCCTAATTTCTTGAGGTCCCCCCAATACTCTGTTTCCTAGGCCTGACAGGAATTGGCTTTCCTTACTTGTCTGTAACTTACTTGTCTGTAAGGCTGGGAACCTTGTAAGCCAGTTTTCCCAAGAAGGGCGCTGAAAAATACAACCTGAGTTCCTTAAATGTGCCTGGTCATATCTGATTGAATGAGCATCATCCTTAAACGTGAGCTTAGCTGCAAATTCAGAGTTTCCAATTATGTCCTAGTAAGAAAGAGGACAGATTCTTATTGGACCTATGCAGGTAACTTTATTGCTATGAAGATAAAAATATGCAATAAGAGTTATGAATTCTGGAGGGCTCAGGCAGGGAGAATAAGATATCATTGACAGGGGTTTCATTTCAGTTTATAAAAGCAGAGTCTACTAAATTATTGTGAGTTAAAGGAAAGAGAAAGGGTTTCCTTATATATTTAGGAAATAGTATCAAGAATATTTAAAACAAAACTAACAGTATTCCCTCATCAATTCATTTAACCTTGTTCGATTAGTTCTTATTGCACTGAATCTTGGTAAGAGTTCTGGAAATCATGACTTAGTTCACTGGTATGGTCTCAGAGTTGTTTAAATGATGCCATCAGAAGCCTGTACGCAAAAGTACCTGGTATAGTCCTTTTCCATGGGCCTCTGACACAGCCCTCTAGCCTGTAGCTGATTGCAAGAGCTTTCAGGGAAACATCAGACTAAAATAAACAAACAGAAAATATCTGTAGATGGCAGAAGACTTAAAATGGCTGTGCTTACTCTATTAGTGATAATTTTAAAAATGAAATGTCTTATGAGAGTGTTTATTTCAAGAAACATGTAACTGGCAGGGAAATTTGGCTCTTTCTTCGGCATGCAAAACAAGATAATTAAGTCAGTCCCCCCCAAATTTTAAACAAAATAATTATAAACGTAATAAACTCTATATTTAAGGAATGCAATGAACAGTACATCTGATTTATAAAAAATGAATGAGCATAAACTTTACAGAGAAAAAAATCTTCAGATATAATAATCCTTAGACATTAATGTACCATGAATACAACACAAATATATCAGGACTGTCAAGTAAAGAGATTCAGTAAGTCTGAAATAGGTCCTAAACTTTCTGTATGTTAATGAAACTCCATAGTAGGTGATGGGAATCCCCAACTGAAAACCATTGGCCAAAAGATGCTAGATTCAAATATTTAAAGTAGTGACCACGTTAACATTTAAAAAAAATAACAGAAATCATGTCTGATAACAACTACAGAGTACAGAGCAGCATCAGGACTCTGATAAATAGAAATGTATCATGACAGCGCAGTACTGACAGATCTCTTCTCATTTCCTAACTCTTCCCATGTAGTTCATCAATAGTGACAAATCAAGAAAACCTAGTTAGTCTCAGTACCTTTCCTTTTATAGGATGAAAAGATAAACCTTTGTGATTTTTCAGGGCTCCCCTGGGAAATCTCAAAGACAGGTTTAGGAGCAAAAGATGACATGAAATTTTGATTTCATTTTATGTTACATTTAGGATTTGATTTTGTGAAGACAAGAAACCAAACGTTTTCAGGAGATTTGAACATTTAAAAGAGAAATTGGATCATGGGTACCTGAGAAACAATGACTACTCATTTTAATATTTACTCTAGCTTTTTTTTTAATATAAATTTATTTTTGGCTGCATTGGGTCTTCGTTGCTGCACATGGGCTTTCTTTTTTTTTTTGGTTGCGGTGAGCAAGGGCTACTTTTCCTTGTGGTGCGCAGGCCTTTCATTAAGGTGGCTTCTCTTGTTGCTGAGCACGGACTCTAGGCATGCAGGCTTCAGTAGTTGTGGCTCGCGGGCTCAGTAGGTGTGGCTCGAGGGCTCTAGAGCACAGGCTCAGTAGTTGTGGCGCATGGGCTTAGTTGCTCCGTGGCATGTGGGATCTTCCTGGACCAGGGCTCGAACCCATGTCCCCTGCATTGGCAGGCATTGGATTCTTAACCACTGAGCCACCAGGGAAGCCCAGTGACTACTCATTTTAAAGTGACAATAAACATTTGAAAAATAAGCATAGAAGGTAACATTATTGTAAAGAATTTAACTCTTTCATAAGTGAGGAACCTTTGTTTTTTCCTTAAATCAAGGACATAATAAAGTTAACATAAAAAGCACAGAAAATTAATCTGATAAAACACAGAGTCTGTTACCTAGGGATATTGTAGAGAAGGTAAAGAATAACTCTACTGAGAATAAAGAGGTTAAAGAATAACCTCTTACTGAGAGAAGAACAATTATCAAGAAAATTTGTAATTTTAACAGTTAAAATAAAATTCTAGTTTTGCATCAGCATAATATTTGATACTAAAGGAATTACAAGCTCTTTTATGAAATCTCATTAATTAACCCATCAAGAATGAGCCAGCTTGGGCTAGGGCAAATAAAATTCCCTTTCCTCAAACCTTCTACAACTTTCTTGTTTTGTTCTTCACAAGTTCTTTCTCATTCTGGAATAACCAGCCCTTTTATTTTAGGACAAAACTATTTTTTCCCCTTAATAAACCAAAAACCCATCTCATTACTGAACACATAAAGTTGTACCTCTTGTTCACCATTGCTTCTGGTGGTCTCATTCACATGTGTTAGTTTCGACTTTTAACCAAAATAACTTCTGTTACACAGAGGAAACTAGAGGGTGGATAATTGTGAGCTGTCACACACCATCATTTTAGCAGACTAGCAGGGCTAACATCCAGCGTTAATACAACTTTTTATAGCTACATATATTCTTATACAAGTCTTGTAGAGACAAAAATTGAACACGTTTAACAGATTAACAGATTCAAAGATGCAGTCTCTTTGTAGCACATAGAAATATGAAGCAAAAGTATGTAAATTTAAAATTATGCTTACTAATAAATGTTTCAGTATTCTCACTTATAAATATTCTAGGCATCCAAATATAAGTTCATCAGAATAATGATTGGATTTGGTTAAACACAGATTTACATTTTTCATAGTCTTAAACATTAGGTAGAGGTAATGGTAGTTTTTTCAATCAGAAAACTTACAAGTTTTGGGGCTTCCCTGGTGGCGCAGCGGTTAAGAGTCCGCCTGCCGAGGTAGGGGACACAGGTTCGTGCCCCGGTCCGGGAGGATCCCGCATGCCGCGGAGCGGCTGGGCCTGTGAGCCGTGACCGCTGAGCCTGCGCGTCCGGAGCCTGTGCTCCGCAACGGGAGAGGCCACAACAGTGAGAGGCCCGTGTACCACAAAAAAAAAAAAAAAAGAAAACTTATATAAGTTTGGGAAAAATACCCAGATAGAATAAAAATCTATGCTTATACTTAACACTGATAAATCAGAAAAGACATAGCTATGTTTATTAAACTATATATATGAAGCCAGTCTCATTTGCCAAAAATTTGCCTAAATTATGTTAATCTGATTTCTTAAGACATTTCTGAATTGGTTTCTGTAGGGATGCTTTTATAATCTACCACACTGAAAGTATTAGAATTTCACCTTCCCTACTTTCTAGGAATTTTAGGAATACTCTATTTACACAAGTACTTAGCTATATAAGTCAGCTTCTGGTTCTAGATTCCCTTAATATCAGAGATTTTATAATCTAATAAGATTTATAATCTAATTTAATACCATTCCTAGGTAGAAAATTATTACATCTTCACACAATGAAAGTTAAAGACCTTTCTGAATTACAGACACATAGACATGCAGACACAAAGCTTATAGCTTCAATTCCAAAATTTCAGCCATGGGTCAAGAGTAAACATAAAATTACAAAATTCATTGGTCTGTATCAAAGAGCTGTTTTCTTTCCTGTGGCTATGAGTTCTTAATTGACTTGAGCTCTGAACAGACAAATAGACAAACAGAAAAAACTAACAAATCAGATTATCTATAGTCTTACCCATTAACCCATTTATAGAAATACAGAGCTTATAAAGATGATGAGACCATAAAACCAAATTCCCAATGGAAAATAATTTATCAGAGGTAAACAAATCAACGCAAATATAGTAGAGAGCCAAAGTTCTCTCCATTCCAAGCAGATCCCAGTTTTCCCTCCCAGGATATTTGAATAGGATAGAATCATGTGGTTTGAATAGGATAGCTCTAAGAGATGGCTCTGACTGTCCTAAAGGAATTAATGTTATCCTGGCCTTCAACCAATCACTGTGGCAAGGAGTAGGGGCAGAATGTTGCTAGGAAACAGAAATTCCCTCCTAGCTCAGACAGTGGCTAGACCAAAAGACTGGCATTAGTTACCAGCCTATGCCATTGATTAGAAACAAATAAATGGATAGCAACTTAACTGTAACAGAATTTGGCACCAGGACCTGGAGAGTTGCAAGTAACAGACCCTAATGTGGGAATTGACCAAATAGATTTAAGTGGTGATAGATAGGCAATCTCTTGTCAACAGTGATTGTTTTAGGCCAGTCAGCACCCACTCCTAGAGCTGGGAGTGGGAACCAATCCTACTGAAGGGCAAGGCTGGGAAAATCAGGGCAAAGGTGTCTAGTTGAAAGCAAATATTAGGACTTTCTAATATTCCCCTTTTGCAGAAAAATAAAATATTAAACTTGAGATTTTCTTGTACTTTTATTTCCCAAATTGAGCAATTTGTATGATATCATGGGCATGGATTTCTTTTAGCTTATCCTTTTTGGAGTTCATTCACCTCCTTTAATCTGTAGGTGTATGTCTTTCTCCAAACTTGGGAAAATTTTAGCAAGTATTTCTCCAAATATTTTTCAGCACTGTAATTCTTTACTTTTTGGATTCTACTGATAGGACTGTTAGACTGTTTTGCTTCACAGATCCCTGAGATCTGTTCATATTTTTAAAAAATTCTTTTTTCCTCTCTGTTGATTAAATTGAATACTTTTTCTGTCAAGTTCTTGATTCTTTTATTCTGTCATCTCTCTGCTATTGAGTCCATTTTACTTCAAGAGTGTTGTGATTGCTCATTTGAGTATATTTATAATGGCTGCTTAAAGTCTCCATCAGATCTCAGCACCTCTATCATCTTGTTATTAGTGTCATCTTGTTACTGGTGTCCCATCCTTTATTTTTAACCTATTTGTATTTACGTATTTACAGTGTTTTTCTTGTAGGCAGCATGTAGTTATGTCTTGCTTTTTTATTCAGTCTGAAAATCTCTGACTTTTAATTAGGGTGTTTAAACTGTACACTTCACACACACACACACACACACATAAATACATACACATGTATGTGTATATAGCTGAACTTTTATATTATAACTGTACATTCATAAATAGTTGTAAAAAATGATACAGAGAGAAATCATGTATTCTCACCCCACTCCCTCTTTCTTCTCTTTTTCGTGCTATCAAATGCTTTCTAAGAATTCCTTTTTGTTTTATCTATGGTGTTAATAACTATATATCTTTGTGTAGCATTTTCACTGTTTGCTTATCTTTGGAAGTTTTGATTTGATTGTTTTTTATATCTTAAATCTCTTTAACATTTGGAAAACAGTTATAGTATTTTGACGTCCTTTTCTGCTGATTCTAACATGTGTACCAGTTTTAATTGACTATTCTCCTCATTAGAGGTCATGTGTGATTCCTTCTTTGCATCTCTGGTATAAATCATTTCTACTGCATACCAAAGTGCAGAGCAAAGCACTTGTATGATTGAGTTGCTGCCTGAACTAGTTACGTTTTTTAATGGAATATAATTTTTACTTGAAAGAATAACAGTCAGGCTATAGTTATTTTGACTTGGGTATTTGGCAAACATTTTCTCTAAATTGAATTAATGAGCCAGTCTTTCACTTTAAGGAAAGCAAGCAACAGTTTTTGTTGCCAAATTTGAGGTTTCTAAGCAAAAATTAGAATTTCAGAAAACTTGTATGCATCACTGTGAGCTTAGTAGCTTTTCAATAGTTAAAGATTCTTCTGATGCAATTGATGGTCATATTAATGAGTGTGGGGGTTTTTGATATTGCATAATAAAATATGTCAGTCTTGGAGATTTGCATAATTCAGTGAGCCAATAATCTCTAAATGGCCAAGGTGTGATGTTATAAAGTCATGCATGGTTAAGAGATTGTTTCAAAGAAAGATGGGGCAGTTGATTTTAATGGAGTATGAAAAGTTCATTGGGCTTCCCTGGTGGCGCAGTGGTTGAGAGTCTGCCTGCCGATGCAGGGGACACGGGTTCGTGCCCCGATCCGGGAAGATCCCACATGCCGCGGAGCGGCTGGGCCCGTGAGCCATGGCCGCTGAGCCTGCGCCTCCGGAGCCTGTGCTCAGCAACGGGAGAGACCACAACAGTGAGAGGCCCGGTTACCGCAAAAAAAAAAAAAAAAAGTTCATTAATATCATTTCAGAATCTAAATGCGAGGTAACTGTTGAGTTTTTGTGTAGTACAAAGAATAATATCCAAAATTGTTTCATGGTTATTAAAATACATATTCCTTTTCTAACTACGTAACTGTATAAAGCCAAATAGTCTTCATTTACTTCAGTCAAAACAGCATATCAGAGGAGATTGAATGCACAAGCAGATATGAGAATCCAGCTGTCTCCTATTAATTAGACAATAACAAGATTCATAAAAATGTAAAAACATGCTACTCTGCTCACTTTAGTTGTTTGTTTGGAAAAATAGTTTTTCATAGAAATGTTATTTATTTTAATTTGGTTTATTATTGTTAATTCTAAATAAATTAAGAGATTCATATTTTTTAAATTGTCCATTTTAATTTCTAATATGGTAAATATCAATAGATATAACTCACATAAACAAAAGGTTTTTGGAGTCCTCGGTAACTTTTTATGTTGTGAAGGAGTCCTGGACCAAAGGTACTGCTGTTCCTCCTGGCATGACATATATATTCCAGGGTGGCTGAGGGCAGGAGGAATGCTGGAGAAAGGAATAGCAGTTTCAGGAAAGGAAAATGTTTTCCCAGAAACCCTCAAGGGTAATATCTTTAGAGAGAACTTTCTTAGATATTTACCCTTCGTTGCAAAATAGTGTGAGAAAGTGAGAACTTTTGGTTGGGTCTGCTGCTGCTCAGAATAAAGTTGGAGTTCTGTTGGTGGTGATGGATATTGAGTAGACAGTTACCCATGTCTGTTACACTTAAGTTGGTGTGTGTGTGTGTGTGTGTGTGTAATGACTGGTCATGTTCAGAGTTTCAGGGAAACTCCCACATGAAGTTCTTTTGTTTGACTACTTTATACAGAGTCCCCAAAACTTGCTTAGACACCTCACCTCATTGTCTTCTTGTTAATTCTTGGCTTTTTCCAGGGCATGTTTGGTCTCAGTAGGCTCTGCATCTTGGCTCTACCCGCAAGGTACATTTTATTGGAGTCACATATGGACTTGCAAAATCATTGACAGGACTGATTAAATTGTGAAATGTCCCATATTTTTCAATAGAGCTTCTCTTTATCTTTGTGATTTGGTAACTTTTTACATTAACAAAACTTTCCTTTCTCACACCTTAACTCAGTTTTTTCCAATCTGTTTATCAATCTGTTCCCTGACTGACTTATTTGTATTAACTCAATTGTGAGCTCACTGCCATCTTTTACACAGAAATTTACCTTTTCAGTAGTCATGATTTGCTTTATAAAAAATGAGTCATAGCCTTTATGGATTATTCTGGCCTGGGATTTAGAATCAGACTTGCATCTTAAAGTGTGGCCTGGGGACCAGCAGCATGGGAGTCACCTGGGAACTTATAAGAAACACAGAATCTCAACCTACCTCAGACCTAACAATCTTCATTTTAGCAAGTCCGTAAGTAATTCAAGTGCACAAAGTTTCGGAAGGACTGGTCTAAGGGAGACAACAAGTGAGAAGAGGGCATGGAGCTGTGTTCTGAGGAGGCTTCTTGTTTAATGTAGACAAAAAGAGTCCATAAAGAGATGTGGAGATGAGAGCCAGACAGGGAGGGAGGTGTGTGGTATAGCAGTGTGACATCTCCATGCCCTCTGAGGAAGGAGGGTGCAGTGAGGCTCTCGTCTCTCCCAGGGCTACGGGATGGTGGGACCCACTGAGCAGTGACGGAATGTAGTAGAGACTGTGTGAAGATAATTTGCCAGGGTTTTTATCACTTAGGCATTGAAGCTTAATTTCAGCTTGAACTGGATTGGAACTCTTTTTCTCTTTGTTATGCCTCGTTCCAGTTCTCAACATTGATGTTTGGCAAACTTTCCTTCTTCTCATTGGGAAACTTGACATTCTGACTGTAGGAGAGAATGGTGTCACCCACTCTACCTGATGTAATTTACGTATGTGCTTTTTTTATGTCATTCACCTTTTCCCTAGATATACATTCCTCATTGAAACACTATTTCAAGGCACTTCTGTGGTAATGTTAACATTGGCACAGGCCTAGGAATTAGATTTATTTTTGTCGGTATTCTGTGACTGATACAGTTGTTTGTAAATGGCAGTTGCATAGTAAATAAGTATGGAATGAATGAGAAACTGACTTGAATGAGTCCTGGGATTTGCTTCCTTTCAGTAAGTCCAAATAAGTGTAGCAGTGTTTAAGGAAAAAAACCCCAAAAATATGATCTTTTGAAACTGAATTGTTACTTTCCTACCAAGTAGTGGAGAAGCAATACCAAATATTGACAGCTTTCAGCCTTTAAAACATCTGTATCTTCTGGGGCTGGCTGTTTGATTTTACCAGGTAAAATATTGAATTGTTCTAACAAGGAAGACAGAATAAAGGCTTTACATCATTAAATTTATTTCTCAAGTTCATAAAGTAAAGAGCAACCTTTAGATCTCAGTCTGGATTTATAATGTTACCTAGCTTAACAGCTAGGCTTCTCCCTAACTCAGTACCATTCTTTACGGAATAATGAATGTCAGAAGGTCTAGGACGTGAATTATTGCTGCTCAGAACTTTTCTGTAGATTTCCAGACGGTGTTATGGCCATTTCTTGTAAGGTAGCAGGTAATTTGATGGTGGTTATAATTGGTTTTCTGTACAAATAATCCAAAGCATATGGTATCTTTGTTTTAATTTAGTAGACTAAATTAAAATTTAGTAGTAAATCACCAGCAGATGAGCCTTTAAGTTGGATTCACAGCAGTGCCGTATGTTTGTCCCTAGTACGTTCTTGACTCATGAATGAAACTTGAATGATTATAAATTTACCTTTTCTGTGGACAGAGGGACTCATTTCCCAGAGAGGTAGATTTTGGTGATATATTGCCAACACCTTGAACACACTTTATACTTTTTTCTTTTCCTTTATAACTATCTAATTGACGAACTTAAGAAAGACCAAGAAACATTCTGTGAGACTAAACACTTAATAGCACTGTCTGTACTGTATTACATTTAAGAGACTTGAACTCCTATTCCTGCTCAGATTTATAAAGTAAGGGAGAATTTAATAAAATTATTCCCAAAATTACACAAGCACATTGCTATAAAGACAAAGAAGACAACATTGCCAAAACACGTGCTGACTGCAGGCTACTTGGGAGGTCTTGAAACACTTCTTCATCATCATTTTAGTCATATCAAGTGTTCAGGAGCCAAGCGTACAGAAGTCAAGGCAGTCTGTGATTTGGTGGATTGAGAGGAAGGAGAAAGTCAAAATTTTCTTGGTGGCCAGCTTTCTTTAAGGAGAGCCTTGGTGGAATGGAATCAGCTCTTCCTCAAAGGAGCTTTTAAATGAGCCACCAGTGCCTTTGTACTTCCTTCTGATCAAAGAATTTTGCCTACATCTCAACCTTCTCTGATCTTCACCATGGTTATTGCATGGTGTGTGAACTGAAAATGAGAATATAGATAATTTAAAAAATACACGTTAAGATCATCTCTTCCATTTGTAATAGCTTTTTTATTTAACTCATTTGATTTAGAGCAAGGCTGAGTGGATTCAGGGAAGGTTACTTTATTATTTTTAAAACTCAAATTTACATTTGGAACATTTGCTTTTTTTAGAAGTTTATAGTGTGGAATATTATTGTATTTGTTTGCTAGGGCTACCATAGCGAAGTACCACAGACACAGACTGGGTGGTTTAAACAACAGGAATTTATTTCCTCACAGTTCTAGAGGCTAGAAGTCCAAGAACAAGGTGTCAGCAGGTTTGGTTTTTCCTGTGGACCCTTTTGCTTAATGTGTAGATAGGTGGTATCTTCTCCCTGCATCTTCTGTGTATATCTGTGTCCTAATTTCCTCTTCTTCTAAGGACACCATTCATATTGGATTAGGGCCCAGCTTTAATGGCCTCACTGTAACATAGTTACAATGTTAAAGATTCCCACCTCCAAATGTAGTGGCATCGTGAGTAATGGGAGTTAGGACTTCAACATATAAATTGGGGATGGGAGGTTAACAATTCAGTCTGTAACAATTGTGTATCAGGGAGGTCAATTTAAAAGCAGAAAGAACAGGTAGAATTACAGGAAGAAATGAAGAGAACATAAATGAAGGCATTGACAGTAGAAATGGAGATGGGATTTGAGATTGAGAGACATTAGGGAGGAAGAATTTGTTTTTAAGACTTTGTGGCTTGAAGGTGGAGGAGTGTGAGACGGAGGAGGCTGGCAGGACTCTCAGATTTCTCTAACCCAGGAGGACAAACAGGCTTGAGGGAGTAGGTGTGAGCTGTGCAGTATCCCTGCAGAGTACCCAGCACTTTGCAGCCAGACAGCCTGGGTGGGGTCATCTGTCCTGCTTTCCCCTTCCACATCTTATAGCAGCTCCTCATCGCATGGACCACATGGTGTACAACTGAACACGCAGCTTCTTGCTTCTGAACCTACACTTGAATGCTTCTTAAGATACTGCTGCCGTCTTATTTTTACAGTTAGTTCCAAATTCCTGTTCTTTTCTTGTTAATAAATTCCTTTAGGGCAAGGACTATCGTTTTATTCATCTTTGCCAAATTCTCCAGTATCTCATAGCTGGCCTGGTGCATAATAGTTTGTGCACAGCAAATTCTAGTTGAGGGAATGATTTGTTAGTAGGATTGTTATGTTCAATTACTTGTTTGCCCATTTTAATCAAAGCTTGATACTTAACACCTGTTTGTTTTTTTGCAGCATGAGAAGACTTTGGGACATTCCATGAGTCATTCAAGTAACATTTCTAAGGTAGAGTGCTACTGAAATATGTTATTTTTGTAGCTTGGGGTTTTTATATTCTTATACCTGGCATGTGTTTACACTCTTCTCTTTTAAAGACATAAAGTTATCAGTTCATTACTTTAATCCGCTCTGGGACCATGTGAGGTATATAGCAGTTATATTTTTCTAGTGAGGCAATTCTAGATTTGTGTTGGGGGGAGTGACTGATAGGAGAAAACCCCATTTCTTCCGGTAGAAATTGTTTACTTTCAGGTAAAAGAAATCTCAGAGAGTCACCAGAGAATCTGTCACCTCAATTAGGAATGCATTTGCCTGATGGTAATAAAAAAACAACTCTACTGACTTAAATAACTATAGATTTCTGTTGTTCTGATGACAAGATGTCTGGAGGTGGATGGTTCAGGGCTGACGCAGTGCTCACAGATGTTGTCGGGGATCTAGGCTCCTTCCGCTTTCTTTGTGCCACCTTCCTTGGCACGTTGTCATCCTCATGTTTGCTCTCAAGGTGGGAGCTGGACCTCCAGGCACCCTGGCTGTGGTCTGTCAGCTGAGAGTGACCCTTTTCAACAGGAAGGCAAAAGTGTTCCCAGAAACGCCCCTCAGCTGCCTGACTTCTGCTTACATCTCACTGGCCAGAACTGGATCATAAGACCCCCGCCAACTGGAACGTGGCTAGGAAAAGGAGGGCAGAGGGGTGAATCGGCAGCCAACAGCACCTGATACACCTGTGGGGTAGTCACTTGAGTAGCCTGCCGGGAGCACATCAGATGCTAGGGGTGACCCCGGAGCCAGCAGATGGTGTCTCCCATGCTGTGAGCTTGCTCCCATGCACTGCTCATCTCTCAGCCTAGACACGGGCTCTAGCCAACCCGTTGTCCATACAGGTGTGTCTATGAAGGTTCCTTGCAAAGATGGATTTTCTCTCGCATCATGTCTGTGTCAGATCCTGACAGGAAGATCTGAATAGTGTGGCAAAACCTATTCTGCTGTCTCAGGCCTCTTAATTTCTCTAAAATAAACAGTGACATTATATGCCAAATGTTTTTTATTCACATCACTCTATAGTATACTTTTGAATTAAAAGTAGAATGTAGAAAAGCCTTTGAGACGTCAGTCATCTGTTCTTAGGCATACTCGTGATCTAGTCATGTCATTCTGCCGCTGAATTTTGCATGAAAAGAAAAGTCCACAGTGCTTAGTGTGCCTAAAGGCCATTTACAGAGTGCTTCTTGGTTCACCGCTGACCTGACCTTCCCCCAGACCAGTGGAGGGTAGCTTCAGCCGCCTCATATAAATACCTTTCACCAAATACTCTCTGCTGTTCCAACCTCCTTTTCTTTTCTTTTGCTGTCCCTTCAGCCAGGAATGCTGGAGCTATAGAACTGTGTAGTGGTAGGTCATTACTGCCTGAGTAAAATGGCCAGTTTTGCCCTACTACTTTTTGAAGGAGCTGTCCAACATATAAGCATAGAGAAAAGTAAGAAGGCATAGATCTAAATGGCCTGTCTGGTTAAGTTGAATTAAACATTTTAAAAGCACACAGTAGCACTCATTGCCTTGCTCCAATGGCTAAGAGCAGTTCTGAAGGATGTTATTATCCTGTACCTCAGATATATGTTTCTTGTTTGTTTATGGTTTTAGTAAGATTTTATTTGAAGGAAAGTTTCCTCCTATAGTTAAAAAAGTTTGTAAACTCATGGCTTACAATGTCTAGAGGAACGTTTGTTGGGCTTGTCACAGGCCTGGAGCATGGGCCTTCTGAGTTGCTCTGTGAGGGTGTTAGAGGGTTAGGTGGACAAGGGTTTCTAGCCATGTGACTTTGAGGAAGGATACTCCTCTGAACTTTAATTTCTTGATGAGTAAAATTAGGGTAATTATACAACCTTCAGGCTTGCTCTGAGACTTAGGGATAATGTTGGCAAGGAGCCATGGGACAGCTTCCTCATTGCAATGAGTCAGTAAACTGACTCTCGTCAAACTTGGTTGAACCCTGGTGATCTTAGGTTGATTGGGTCAGGATAGTCCTTGATGGTAGCTATTATTATGTCATTACTGATCAAAGACAGAACCATAGGCAGACTTCGTTTTATGGCATTTCACTTTATTGTACTTTTCAAATACTGCGCTTTTTACAAACTGAAGGTTTGTGGCAACCTTGCATTGAGCAAGCCTGTCGGCACCATTTTTCCGACAGCATGTGCTCTCTTCTTGTCTCTGTCATGTTCTGGTAATTCACTAAACCTTTCAGACTTTCTCATGAGTAGTGTAACTGCTGTGGTGTCTGTGATCAGTGGCTGATGCACTAGCACGGCTTGCTGAAGCCTCAGACGATGGCCAGCAGTTTTTAACAGTATCTTTAAATTAAGGCATGCACTTTCTTTTTAGTTATAATGTTACTTCACAGTTAATGGAGTACAGTATAGTGTACACGTAACTTTTATGTGCACTGGGAAACCAGAAAATTTGTGTGACTGGCTTTATTGCGATACTTGCTTTATTGCAATGCTCTGGAACTGAACTCACAGTATCTCTGAAGTATGCCTGTATATGCTTTAAGATAAATATCACCTGGGGGTGAAAATTAAGAAGTCTAATCAAAACTCTGGCTTTTTTCCTTTTTTCCTTCTTGCACACATTTTTATTGTGTGTTCTCTGTGCCAGGCACTGAGCTCTAGGTGCTAGCATAAAATGATGAGCAAAACAAACAAGGCCGCTGACATGGAGCTTTCCTGTAGGCAGGGTTGGAATTTTCTGAAAAAGAAGTTTTAGCTCCACACTTCCACACTCTTAGAAACAGGGGTACTGTGAAAGCCTCAAAGCTTTCAGAGCAGAAAGCAGATTTGGGTCTATTGCATTTCCACAGCAGGAGTTCCTGCACACTCAACTGGGATCAAAAGAAAACCTCAAGAGTGGGGAGTCTTGTGTGCTCACACCACTGACTTCCCAGTGATCCCCTCAGCATGAAATTTTGTTGTAAAATGTGAGCCTCCTTAAGTATGTTAGGCATGAACCAGTTAAATGGGGCTGCAGAACAGAGGGCAGGACTGCTGTGCAAGATAACTAGTTTTTTTTTGTTTTTTTTTTGTTTTGCAGTACGCGGTCCTCTCACTGTTGTGGCCTCTCCCGTTGCAGAGCACAGGCTCTGGACGCGCAGGCTCAGCGGCCATGGCTCACGGGCCCAGCCGCTTCGCGGCATGTGGGATCTTCCCAGACCGGGGCACAAACCCGTGTCCCCTGCAGCAGCAGGCGGACTCTCAACCACTGCACCACCAGGGGAGCCCAAGATAACTAGTTTTTGAGAATGCAGTTCTTCCTTGTATTTATAAAATGGGCCTGTTGTTTGAAGCTACTTTTAGGCCAAGATATGTAAAACACTTATCTTCAGTGTAGCAAACATACTTAAGCAGATGCTTCATACCCTCGAGATGGAAGATACAAAGAAAGTTCAGACCATGGACATGTTTTATGCTACCTGAGATCTCTGCTGTCTTGTCAAGAGACTTTTCCTGCCACCTCAGCCTCTAGCTGGATTTCAGGCTAGTTTGTGCTCACATTAGTCAGTCACCTGCAGTCTGCATCATGCTCCTGTTAAAAAACTAGTACAAAATGTTCTTTCGATGTGTCGCCTAAACTCTTATTCTATCACCCACCACTGGTCCTGATTCTGCCCTTTGTGAACTAGAGCTCTGACAGACAAGGGGATTTGGGAGGCTGTGTGGTGCAGAGAGGGGAAGGGCTAGAGGTAGGGTCTCTGCTGTAGGAGTGATGTTCAGCCCCTGGCTGACAGGTGGCCTTCACTCCCAGGGTGACTTGGAACACGGGCTGGTGGGGGGAATGCAGCGAGATACTGACACAGCCTTCGGGGGACTTGGGTGGTCACGGAGGCTGCTCCTGGAAGCCCTGCCATGTTAGGGTGAGATGACGTGACTCCCTGTCCAGGGGTGTTGTACCACCACTGCCCACCACCTGCAAGCTGTCTCATCACTCGGCATAAAGTATCCTCAGTTGTAACGTATACAGGGAGGCCCAGTGCAGCGTTTAGGAGTATTGCATGAGTTCAGATTTTGTCCAACACTTAACTGTGTGCAAGACATTATGCTTTGAATGCTGAACTAAACAGAGAAGAGAGGAATAAGCAGAGCGCCATAAAATACCCGCAGACAGAATTATTATGAAGGTGAAAGAAAAGGGGCTAAGGTACAGAATTATGAGGAACCGAAGTTAAAAGGGCTGCTCGGAGAAGGTATGGCTGAGGAGGGGATACTTAAAGCAGGACATAAAAGGTAAAAAGGAGCTGGCCAGAATGGGGTTAAACTGTAGTAGAAAACTGGTTTGTCACCTTCTTGGGAAATCCAGTTCTTTAGGTAAAGATGAAAGGCAGGTATTTGCAGCCTTGGTCACTGGGAGTGATGGCTGTCATGGCCACCCAGTTGCAAGGTACCTGTAAACCCTGGGGCTGTGTTGGTTGGGACCATTCCAGTGAGGACCACTGTACTTTGACCTAAAACCCTTTAGAGGAAGGTTAGAATTCCCTGAGGCGGCTTAAACTCACTCTGTCCAAATAGAATTTTTTAAGATAAAAGGAATTGGCCTAGGCCAGGTTCACTGAGGGGGCTGGGCTTTCTTGAGCCTCTGCTGATACCTCTCAAGGGAGCCTTATGTGCGGGAAAGGGCAGCACACAGACATGGCGTTAGTTTACTGAGAATGCTGAGGGAAGCATTCTTATTCAACCTGGGGAATTGGATTTGGTCCAGGTGACACAATTTCTTGAACAAGTTCATGATTGGCAGCACTTACCACAGGGTGATGGCAGTGGTAGGCTAGACATCCGTCATGAAGCCTGGAGCATGGGTGCCCTCCTCCCTGCAGCCAAGCAGGTTCACTAAGCTCCAGCAGTTGCTGAAGAGTGGTACCTGGCAGAATATTTTAGAGCTCTGCATAATTTTATTCAGATACCATGAACATTATGTGCCTGCCTCTGGTTAATCAAGTATTCCTGGGTAGAAGTCAGATTGGACATGTTTAACGAGCACTTAAAATTATTGCTGTTCTGTTGTTTGGCAAGCAAATCTCAATGAATTTGAGCATTGACTCTCCTGGAGCTCTTGAATATTTTCTAGTTAATGTTGCCATTAGGTAGGAATGAGATACAGCAGAATGTCACATGTCAGATGTAAATACAGCCTTAGGATGGTGGCTTGCTGGCCACACACCTTGGTGTGATTGTCAAGACCAAGGCCTGCTTCTCTCTGTTTCTGAATACAGAGTTAACCAGTGACAGACTTAGGTTACTCAGACCTATGGGTTAAGTATAAGGCGAATGTGCCTTTCTTAATTTATACTGAAGAAAACAACTATCCCAAAGACAAAAGACTTATTTTCATGCAGTAGAAACAAGGAGAATGAATTGGTGGAGTTGAATGGCATCAAGTGGTAACAGCCTGCTTCACGTGTGTCATGAACACCACATAGCTTCACTCTGGGTCCTGATGGAGCTCCATGGTCAGTGTCTTGCTATTTGGCTCCCCTCTTATAAAGATTGACTGACCATATTTTCTTTTCTTTTTTTTTAGCCTTCTGACTGGTTACAGTTTAATTTTTGGCTGAAACTCTAGACCAGCAGTTTTCAGTTTGCTTTTGGATCTCCTGGCAGGGAGAGAGAGAAGGTTAAAACCGGTTTCATAATAATAAGAAGACATTATTTGCTTTTATTGCTCTCATTCTCTCACAGGTGTACAGTGGAATTTCCAGAGACTGAGTGGCATGCAAGGTGGCATCTTCTCTCTGACACTAATGGAATGTGTGCTGGTGGTCTTGTGTTTTAAAAATTTCTAATATTTGGTTGATGTAACCCACATAAACATAAGAATGAAGCTCTTTGGGGGCCTCCGTTTTTTTAGCGTGTTAAGGGGTCCTGAGACCAACAAGTTTGAGAACCTCTGTTTTAGACATATTAAAAGAGACACAGTTACTCCAGAGTGTCCTTGTTTTATTTATTCAACAAGTGTTCATTGAACACCTCCTGTGTGCTAGGCACTGTGCGAGGCTGAACAGCAGCAGCTTCCTGGTGAACATATTGTTCCAGTAACATCTTTTTATAAACCTTGACAAGTGCCAGGAAAGAAATGAACAGAGTACAAGGACAATGAATAATAGGGGTGAAAAGCCCTTTTTGAGGAGAAACCTGAGGAACAGCCAGTTGTGCTGGGTGGGGTGTGGGAGCATCCCCAGGAGGAGCAAGAGGTTGTGGAGTGCTCGGTGACCAATGCCGAGTCGCAGAGCAGAGAGGGAGGCTGGACTTGGGGCGTTGGGGCCAGCAAAGGGGTTTCAAGCAGGTCTCTGAATATTCTTTTAGATTGTGGGTCGGGGAGGGCGTGTGCTTAAAGAGGTAACTGATTTCATTTGTCATCTAACACATTTGGCTTTAGAGGAAGAGCCTTAACATTAAGTTTGGGGTCATCTTTCTTATCTCCTGTGTTCCTTGTCAGTCGCATTCTCCCAGGCCAAAGGTTCACCCGCCAGGTGAGTAGCCTGGGCAGAAACTTTTTTCATCCCAGTGAGTGGACAGTGGTTGCCTCTGTTGGAATGGGGGCATTTCATCACAGATATACCTGCAGGTTTACTCTGTAGACGATCAAGCAGTAGTAGTCCACCTGGAAACCTTCTTCTCAGTGGAGACATTCGAAGAATGGTGTATGTCACATTTCTACATCTCTGACTTTATTTGCTCCTCATAGTAGCCCTGTGGATTATTGACCTGATTTTTAAATGATTAAATTCCTGCTCCAAGTGGTGTGCTCTTGGGAGGTGGTGTGCTTAGTGGAGTGACCCAGGAACACACACAGACTGAGGACTTTGGAGTCAAAAACCAGTGCTTTTGCTACCACCTCAGAATTTTCTCAAAGAATGACTGGAAATAAAAATGCATTTCAGGGCTTCCCTGATGGCGCAGTGGTTGAGAGTCCGCCTGCCGATGCAGGGAACACGGGTTCGTGCCCTGGTCCGGGAGGATCCCATATGCTGCGGAGCGGCTGGGCCCGTGAGCCGTGACCGCTGAGCCTGCGCGTCTGGAGCCTGTGCTCCGCAATGGGAGAGGCCACAACAGTGAGAGGCCCGCGTACCACAAAAAAAAAAAAAAAAAAAAAAAAGCATTTCAGTTCTATTTGAAAAGTTAAATATTTAGGGACTTCCCTGGTGGCGCAGTAGTTAAGAATCCGCCTGCCCATACAGGGGACACGGGTTCGAGCCCTGGTCCGCGAGGATCCCACATGCCACGGAGCAGCTAAGCCCATGCGCCACAACTACTGAGCCTTTGTACCTAGAGCCTGCGCTCCGCAACAAGAGAAGCCACCGCAATGAGAAGCCCATGCACCGCGGCGAAGAGTAGCCCCCGCTCGCCGCAAGTAGAGAAAGCCCACACGCAGCAATGAAGACCCAATGCAACCAAGAAATAAATAAATAACATAAATTTATTTTTAAAAATTTATTTAAAAAAATTAAATATTTAAAAGAAGTCTGTAGTAGTAAAAGGGTCCTTTTGATTACTAAATAACTCAGAAACCCAGCCCTTTCACCATGGTATTTCTGGTGGTTTAGGGGCCTTTATATGGTTACACTTACAGTTTCTGGGAATGTGAAGCCATCTTTGCTCAGAAATCATTGTCTTCAATGTAATTTATTGAAAACAAGTTATGTTTGCAATATTCCCAACAGTAGCTTAAAGACCTGCTTTGTAAGATGAGCCATGAGAAAGTCCCTTCAGCTGTTGTCTTCCCTGTAGCAGTGCTGTGACATAGGCCCCTCCTTATGCTGGGGGCATATTATTATTCACATAATTCCAACTCTCTCTAAAAGGGCACCGAAGAAAAGAATTCAGTGTTACTGCTACTTGCTAGACAAAGCTGAGAGTCATTTATAATGGAAATCATTTTAGAATTCAGTGGTTTTTATTGTACACTCTCCTCCATGAATTCTGTATTGTACGTATTTTATATTGACTTTTTTAGCGGGCAGTTTCAGTTATTTGCTATTGTGAAAGCTTGTTCTTGGCCCAGCCCTTCATCAGGCGTCAACATGTGTGTATCAGAGCAGCCACAGAACTGGCCTCTCCTCTTTAATTGTAGATCATTTTGGAAGTTGAATACAACTGGGTGTTTGTTTTTAGAAATCAGATTCTCTCTTAATGAAGCATTTCTTTTCACAGAGGAAATTCTGCACTAAGCAGAAGGTTTGCTGAAACGCAGTCTCAGTCTGTACATTGCAGTGTCTAAACACCAAGTGAGACTCTATTTGGCTTTATTATATGAAGTCAGGCCTGCTGAGCAGCAGTAAGGACCCAATCACTCTCTCTCGGTTTGGGGACAGGAGCACGGTAGCATTTAGTAACCTCCTGAGCAGAAAGTAAAGGTAAGCAGAATTTCTAAAATGGCCCCCCAAAGATGTCCCACCCTGATGCCCAGAGCCTGTCACTATGATGAGACATTGCTGTTGAGATCATTGTATTAATGGAATCACATGAGCTCTTAAAGACAGAGAGCTTTCTCTGGCTGGCGGCAGAGATTGGAAGCAAGAGTGGGCTTGAAGATGGGGAGGGATGGATGGGGAATGCAGGCAGCCCCTGGCTGACAACCAGCAAGTAAACAGGTCCTCAGTCCTAAACCTGCGAGGAACTGCCTTCTGCCAGCAACCTGAATGAACGTGGAAGTGCATTCTTCCCCAGAGCCTCCACAAAGAAGGGAGACCCTGAGCAGAGGGTCCTATCACGCTGTCTGTCACATGATACATTTATGGTTTTGAGCCACTAAGTTTGTGGTAATTCGTTAACATGGTAATAAAAATCTAATACAGGTGGCAAATGCCATCTTTGTAGAGGAAAAACCTCTCTCTTGATAGCTGTCAGAGCCCTTCACTTTCAAAATCTCTGTGCTGACGATGTAACATGCTTTCTTTTTTTTTTTTAAGATTCTTTTTTGATGTGGACTATCTTTAAAGTCTTTATTGAATTTGTTACAATATTGCTTCTGTTTTATGTTTTGGGATTGTTTTGGTGGCGAGGCATGTGGAATCTTAGCTCCCTGACCAGGGATCGAACCCTCAACCCCTGCATTGGAGGAGAAGTCTTAACCACTGGACCACCAGGGGAGTCCCTAACATGCTTTCTTGATTTAGCCACCTTCTTTTACTTATTTTGATATTTTTGTTTGTTACGTTTTTTTGGTAGAAATACAGTAGTGCAATGACTTTCAAATTATGTTGACCATAATCCTTTGTAAGAAATAGTGTTTACATTGAAACTCAGCTCATTGATACACACAACTGAAAGAAAAAGTTCCCCCAAAGACTTAATCATCATGTCAGATGCACTTTGACATCTATTTTATTTCATTGTTAAAAATGTAGGGCATGACCCATGAAATCAATTTCTTTACCAGTTTTTCCAGAATTGGAAAATCATTACAGTTGGTTGTGCAGTTTTATTGTACTTCTTAGACTTTCAGTCTCATGTTACTTTAAAAATAAATTTGTATTTAGGAAATACCTGTTCATGGTTAAGGGGTATCAGGTTGGAAAGGGTCTTCATGAAAAGTCCGTGTCCCTCCTGCCCGGGGTCCCTGCTCTCCTTCCCTGTTTCACAGGAAACCACTGTTGGGAGCCACTGACAGATAGTCTGCACGTGCCAGCATGCATGGTGTGGCTCTCCTCTCTGCCTGCTCCCTCCATATACCCCTTACTGCACATAATGAGCTTTCCCTTCTGCTAATGATTGCCCACGTTCCTTTCTATCGTTGTACCAGTATTAATCAGATACGAGCCCACGGGCAATGAGGTTATGCCAACCCTTTGCTCCCCCAAACAGTTTTGTACAAACCTCTTCCTGCATATGTGTGAGGATGAATTCCTAAAAGAGTTGCTGGGACAAAGTGCACGTGCATTTGTAATTCTCAGCGAAATTGCCATCTTAGGAGGGAGGTTTACCAGGTTGCTTTCCCACCAGCGATGTGTAAGCATGCTTGTTACCCCGTACTTTTGCCAACACGGGTATTTGATTTTTTTTAAACGCTTTGTTGTTGATGACGATGGTATTTCTGACTGGAGCTTTAGTTTGTGTTTCTTGTTGTGAGAGAGGTCAAGCATCTTCTGATGCTTTAAGAGCCATCTGTATTTCCTTTCCCATTTTTTGATTAAGTCATTGATTTGATAAATCTAATTTGAGGTCCGTTGTAAACACGAGCCCTCTTTGCATCTTGCCCTCCTTCTCTAGTCCTTCCTCAAGTTCCTTCTGGCTTAAAAGCAAACAAGCCCAACCAGACCATTTCTTGTGGCCCCATACTTGTTGATGAAGATCAGATGGGCTGATTCACTCTTGTTAGGGAGCAAAATGTTTTAAATGTAGCTTTGCTGGTAAATGAAAAAGGGCCCAGTGGGGTTTCGCAATAGGGGAGGAGGAGGAAGTGGCTGAGAGGGAGGTTGGAAAGTAACGTAGTGGAGGGAGCAAGGGAAGGAAGTGAAGCAAAAAGCAGGCGGGGAAGGGTAGGGTTATGGAAGGTACAGCTGGTGTCCTGCAGGGAGGAAGTCCCCTCCAGTGTCAAATTGGTAAGTTCCTGCCACAGACTGAGAACTCTGCTTGGTGAGTCTGTTATGACAGGCCTCCCAATAGCAGTAAGTTCTCTTAAAGGGAAACAGAGGTGGGGGCATGCCAGCTTCTACCAGGGATACATGGAAAGTTTTCTATTCCTTATATGTTTTTGGCAGTCTTGATAAAATAATTTAAAACAGTGGGTTGATAGGAAAGGCAACCATTAAGTGACTTGAGGACAGCAAAACAAACATGTCATTCCTAAGAAATAAAAGCAACTGGGATTTAGGCCTAGACAGAATCCAGAGGTTTGTTTTGACATAATTGATGACAACATCTTAAAAAGAGGGGATTTTTATGAAAATTTTTTTGTAATGAGATTGCTTTACATTCTTTTTCATGACCGGAAGGTCTCTTGTTTGAGAACCAACAAAGGACTTCAGGAACAGAGGGCTTAAGTTTTCTCAACACATATGAATTTTCTCGTTATGAACAGTTACACCTTTTGTCAGTAACTGTGGAGTCCTGTGTGGTCTGATCCTCGTGGAGGGGAGAGGGTGTTCTCTGGCTTTGTGCGGGGGGCATAGAGTCTCCTTTTCCCTTGAGCCAGCACAGCCTCCTGAATGTCACCCTGCCCTCTGCTCTCAGGAGGAGCTGGGGAGCTGTTGGCCCGAGCCTCTGAGAGGGGACTGCCAGCCCCTTGACTTGTCTTGACCTCCCTGGTTGGACCCTGGAACTGTGTTTGCAGCTCTTGGCTTCATTTTGTCGTTGCCATTGTTGATCAGGCCAGTCTTTTAAATCCTCCTTGGTAGGTTGACAGATTTTACTCAGCCTGATACCAGCAACAAGTTAAGCTCTCTAAAGTTGCTGTCACTGTGCTTTGATGA
Organism: Monodon monoceros; assembly: GCF_005190385.1. NCBI lineage: Eukaryota > Metazoa > Chordata > Mammalia > Artiodactyla > Monodontidae > Monodon > Monodon monoceros. The sequence continues at coordinate 37,202,271 of NW_021703781.1, forward strand.
TCATTCTGTGCGGGGACTGGTCCTGAACTCTCAGCATGTACTCCTCTTTAGCTGGTGACAGAAGGAACCTCTACGGGGACTGTGATGGCCCCGTGAATCTTGCTCATTTTCTCGCTCTTAAGGAGAAGGAGCCTGGGTAAGGCATTTGTTGGTTTGTATGTATGTAAAACAACAGTAAGTAGATTTTAAAATTTCCCTTGTAACCTCATGATCTAAGAAGAAGGGAGACTTTTGCTCTGTTATTGGGAGGCCTGTTGAGGCTTGGATATTACCTGCTGAAAGTGTCTTGTGATGTTCTTTGTGGGATCAGAGAGGATGAAGTGAGGGCAGGAGCACAGATAGAGGATGCCGAGGCTGTTCCTGTTTCCCAAACAGAGCGGGGGCTTGGGGCTGCCGCCATCCTGCAGGCCTGCCAGTCTGCTGCAAGTACAGACACGACTCTGTGTGAGTCCCCGTGACACACCTGAGACAGGAAACTCATGGGGAAGGGATCACAGATGTCAAGTGTGTGGATAGTCCGGCTGCTTCCTCGGTGCAGGTTTTGTTCTGCTCCAAGTCTCTGCCTCCTACCACTGAGCCTTGCCAGCACAGATGTGTGCTAATGTGATCGTTACCCCGGACTTCCCGTTCTCACATGAATTACTTGAGGTTCAGAACGGGAGTGAGAGGCCATTTTGTCTTGGTTTCAGCTTCCCATCTGAGACCTGCCTCCTTTCAAAGACACTGATCCTGGGAGGGCCTCATTCTCCAGATACGACCCCACTTTCCTTTCACAGGGTTTGCTTTCCCTTCAGAATACAGGAAAGTACACGTGGTTTCAAGAGGCTCCTGTCCTTAGAATGTAACAGGGAGGGAGATAACTAGGTATTGCCCCCGTCTTCTTGGTGAGCAGTGTACTTTTCCCTTGCTCACGTGGGGAGGGCGGTTCCTTCTGTACCTCAGTCCAAGCGACTAAGCTTGACCCAGCAACCTAGAGGATGGAGAGCTGACCTCTTAGCAGTGAGGGACAAGGACGTGAACCTACATTCCTGTCCTCCCTTCCTCCCAGGTCTACTTGGGGAGGCGTGGTGACGACGCTTACTTTTCTACACCATGACCAGCTTGTGGCCTTGCCTACAGGTGCTGAACAGAGCTGCTGGTCACCCTCACAAGTTAGAGAAGGGAGCAAGAAGTTCAAGAAGGCTCCCCATCTCAGAGTGGGGCTAGGGCTGAACATCAGAGAGCAGGCTGACTGTAGGAGCTGGGGACGTTAGTGTGGCTCTCCTCAGCCTGCCTCCGTGCAGCGACTAGCAGTAAAGGCCCTGTGTGCTCACCGCAGGAGAATAGACAGAGGAGCCCGTGGTGGCTGCCTGGAGGAGGGCACAGGAGAAAGCAGAGGTAGCTCGTGCAGTGGGAACATAGCAGCATAATATTGAGACCGCCGCCCCCCCCACACACACAATTTGTTTTAGAAAGAATCGTGACCACGTAGTGCAAGGTTATTGGAGGGATGTCATTTTCGTGGCTCCAAATAAACTTTAGATTCTTAAGAAATTTGACCAGCAGTGCTTTTATGGAGAATATACGCAACGTCCATGTGCACATTCAGCTAGAAGGTAAGTGTGGATTCTTTGGTGACTCAGAAGGTGTGCTCATTGAGTAATGCTGCATCGTTCTAGCACACACATGTAGCACGATACCATGTAGCCTCTTGGATCGAGCTTCTTTAGGTTGAGCTGGGTTTACAGTGATGTATCATCCCCATGCTGGGCAGCAAGAGTAGCCGTCCAGTGGGCACCTCAGTCAGAGTGCCGGTTCTGTCTGGCTCTTCCCAGGCTGGTGTATTCGCTGGAGAGGCGGCAAGGTGGGGGGAGCTGTCCTGGTGGCTGATTCAAGTCTGTGGTCCCACAGCTGGAGTGCCAGGATGAGAGTACATCCTGGGGGTGACACTGAGCAAGCGTGGAGCCAGGTGGTCTCTCCAGAATCAAGAAGCAGGGCTGAGGGCCACTGGAGTGGGCCTGGGGAGGGCAGGGAGGAGATGTCAGCTTGCTCTTGATAACAGACCCACAGTACTGTCTCCCTGTGGCCCTTGAGTTGTCCCTCAGGATAACTGTCCTAGGCGGGGAAGAACACACAGGGTGCTGTGAGGGCCGTGGAATCTCAGGAGTCAGTCTTGATGAGGCCTGGCAAGGGCCCCACAGAGGCTGGAGTGGGAGGCTGGGGGACCGTCGAGTAGTGGTCATGCACCCTCAGCCCAGCTGTGCTCCCTGATCCTATTTCTCTCCTCCACTTCTCTTCCCATCGTGGTACTTCCTCACCCTCCCAGACTTTTCTCTAATTTTGGCTTGTTCACGACCCCTCAGAGCCCCTGCTCTATCTCATGACCTCTTGCTATACTTCCTTCCACGTTTACATGTTCTTGATAATTTTCTCAATACAGAATCCCAAGATTAGGACTCGGGAGCATTCTGTGCTCAGCCCCCTCCTGGGCCTGGGGTTGAGCTCTGGGTTGGTGGCCCTGTGCTCAGGTAGTCTCCCTTTTGTATAAAGAGCGCTGGCAGGGTAGTGAGGGTTCGTGGACCAACTGCCAGGTGGTGAGGGAGGAGTGGCTCTCACATTCTGCCAGCGTCAACGAGGATGATCCCAGGTACCAGGTTAAAGAGTGCTGGGTGGGGGAAGCAGAGCTGGCAGGGAAGGTGCCTCATGTTTCTTTTGCATTTGCGTGTACTTACGGTGCTTGGTTTCTTGATTTATGTATGAACTAATTAAGTTTAGATGCTTAGAAGATAAATGACCACTGAATATACAGAAGGTTGATGGGGCTGTTCCAGAGTCTCAAATATTTCTTGGCTACACTTTACCTTCATCTGAGAAAAGAAGAGTGCTGCTTGGTTTGTTCTTACCTTGGCTCGTAGGGACCTAATACGTGCTATTCACTGAGCAATGGGCAGCGGCAGACCCAGTGCCATTCACAAGGAGGTGGTGTTTGCAGTCCCCTGGCTTTCCCTGAAAACTGACTGGAGGTGTGTTGTTGCAGGCTGGGGGCTCTTCAGTGGCATCCGCTCCAGTGTCCGCCTTCTCTCGCACTTCTGTCACGCCCTCCAATCAGGACATCTGCAGGTAATGCTCTGCTTCACATGCTACGGTGGTTCATGTGCATCTCAGGAATGAGCGTTCATGTCTGCAGGTTCTTGATTCTCCGTATGCCTCTGCTCTAAACAATCAACCTGGTATTATGTGCTGTTTGCTCACCAGGTACCGCGCAAGTCTCATTTCTTCACTTTGATGCCTATTTTCTTTTAAAGTTGTTTTTACTTTCTGTGCTTTTATTCCACTGCTCTCTGCATGCAGTTCCAGTGCAGTGTTTTCTGAGTGTTGTCACCACAGTCCCGTGCAGTCTGCTGTTGTCTTGAAGGCTCCTCCCTGCCAGAGTTCTCTGACACAAGGGCTCACTGTGACAGTTGTCTGTCAAGACACAGTGCAGGCATCAAAGAGAAATTCCCATGGCTCAGAGTGGGTCCAGGCCTTGAAGCCTGCTAAGAGTACCAAAGCCAGAAGAACACTGAAGCTCTCAAAATCCCTGAATGATGTGGGTGAGAAGGCCCCGGATGCTTTGGAAAGTTTTGACTATGTGGAGAGGACTTGCTCTGAAGGGAAACTGATACTCCCTCAAGACCCGTGTCTCAGTATTAACAGGCTCCACCAGAAAGAAAAAAAGAACACTGAATCGCAAACCTCTTGGCAGTTTCAAACATTCTTGTGTTTCATCCCTTTCCGCCAATCGTTCAGCGGCCTCAGAGGTGGGAGCCGGCAAGGACCCGCACGTCCTGCTTCTGGACGAGAAGGCAGATGGCGAGGCCGTGTCCAGAAGCCGGCGGCTGCTCCGGTACCTGTTCTCGCTGTCACACGGCTTGAGCACCAGCAGCCTGCACTGGTTCCACGAGCTGGAGAGCTGCACTGCCGGCCCGCACCCCGCCAAGTCCTCCAGCGGGCTGGCTGGGAGCGCGGGCTTCTTCTCCGACGAAACGGGAGATGATGACGTCTTTGAGGACAGCGCATCCACAAAACCGAAGAGCAGGGTCCTGCGGGCGCCCCTCTGCTCGGTGGAAAAGGACAGTGACCTGGATGGTCCTTCCCCTCTCTCTGAAAAGGGCCCCCCCATCTCTCCCGTGTCCACATCAGGGGATGTCTGCAGGTTGGTTTGCCAAGAACCACCATTCTGGCCCTCTCTGCTCCCCACACCTCCGTGGCCTCATCTTGCTTTAATATGTGAAGTTTCAGGAAAATGAATAGGCAGTTGTACACAATTATGGATTAATAGTTTTCTCCAGAATAGATTATTGGTATCATTTGAAAAACCAATTTTTATGACATGGGTCCCAAGATAGTTTCATAGATGATAAAAGAGGAAGAAGCTACACATATTAAAGGCCAAGCTGACTCTTCTCAACTAAAAATAAGTAGCTTTTGCATAAGGAAAGCGGAAGAAAAAATAGTATCTCCAGTCTTCCAGCTTGATGGTCTAGATATTAAGCATTGGCTTCCCCTCTCGACCTCGTTTTTACCCCTCGCTCCACCTGCGACACGGTGTGCATGGGGAAGGGCTGCTCTTCAGCAGCTCCTTCCTTCCTTTTAACTTGGATGCAGCCACCTCTGCCCAGGTCCTAACTCCACTTTTATCTTCCCGGGTGCAGCATCCTTGTCAGGCCTCCAAAAGCTTTCAGAATTCACTTTTGCCGCTACTCTTAGGCCTTCCCCATTCTAACCTTTCCCCAGTGGCCCCTCCTCAGGATCAGCTCTTATCATTTCTTTTAACAATTGGATCAGAAACCCCTCTCACAGAAACAAACAGCCGAGAGCCTGGCCTGGGCCAGAACCCAGTTCCTTTCAGGCCAGGTGTCCCTACCTGCTCTCCAGCTGCTGGAAAAGACCTTTCTGTTTCTCAAAAGTCTGTTAAGTTCCTTGAGGTTAGTAGCTACGTCCTGTTGCATGCACCCTTAGAAATAATGAATGATTTAAATTTCTCACTTATTGCTATGAGTGATCCTGAAAAAAGAAATGAAATTGCAGCATCTTATAATGGTTTTTCAGGTCCAGGAGAAGCACTGTGATTTCTCTGTTTACTCTCTGAGAGAGGACAGAAATATGTAGTTGTGGTGTGTGAAGGTGAGGTCAGTGATTATAGCTAGCAAGCAAAGTTCATCATCTTTTCAAGTCACTGGTATTTTTGAAAGGTAGAGTGCTGGTTTTGTTTTACACAGAAATTTTACCTCTGATTATTTTAATGTCATGTAAGTTCTGGAAGATGTTTCCTTAAATTCGTCTTTTTAGTGAAGTTCCTAAGTCTTACCCAAAATGACTGCTTTGTCATTTCTTATATCATTTTTTCCTCTCTGATGCCAAAAGCCACCCAGACTTCCCATGTTGGTGCGGTAAGCTAGAAATTTTTAGTTTGTAGTAATTGTTTTCATTTGTGTTTGTATGTTTTCGTGCTTACAGTCATTTTGTGATGTTTGTTTCGGAACGTTTTCCTTGGGGGGACTGACCTTCCACTGAAGCGTCATCTTCCCTGTCGTGTGGCCCTCCTTGTAATGACTGGCTTTCCTTCTGCCACAGGATCTGTCACTGTGAAGGGGATGACGAGAGCCCTCTGATCACACCCTGCCACTGCACAGGGAGCCTCCACTTTGTGCACCAGACCTGCCTGCAGCAGTGGATCAAGAGCTCCGACACACGCTGCTGTGAGCTGTGCAAGTACGAGTTCATCATGGAGACCAAGCTGAAGCCTCTGAGAAAAGTATGTGCGAGGCCACCCTCGGAAGTACTTTAGCTTCACTGAGATGAGCACCCAGAAGAATTAGCACCTGGGACTGGGTGGAGCCACAGTTGGCTTGTGTTCACTCCTTTAAGAAGTTGGGGCTGGTGTGTACATTCATGTTTTTGGTACTGATTTCCAAGTCCCTCCTCTCAGGAAGAAGCTCTTTCTGTCCATTCAGTCATATGATGTTTTCTTTTTCCTTAAAACTAAGACTGCCTGCTTGTCTGTATCAGTCACTTGGCCCTTGACCACAGACTGTTTTGTGACATCTTAGTCAGCGTTAAACTTTGTATGTATTAACTCTTCAGGCTTTGCCTCTAATTAGGTCCATATAGTGGAGATTAGTATCTCTCTCCAGCACAAAGAACAGCATAACATGGTAAATTTATTTCTGTATACCTGTGACAGGTGTTTCCTAGATGGGAAGTGGGGGCAGATGGGAAAAGAAAGGAACCACAGGCATTACATGCAACACAGCTCTCTTCAGGTCCCATGTCCGTGCTTCCTCTGAAAGGAGCCTCATCCGGTGCTCCCCTCCTGTGTAAACACTGGCCGTTCAATGTGTCTGTGTGCCCAGAATATGGAGAGGTTTTGTTTGGAAGAATAAAAGGTTTGTTCTTATCTCAAAAGTCATAAATTTCAAGGGGAATTACATAATCAGGTAACAGCACCAACATGCCAATTCAATGCTAACTTCTGAGGTGATCACTCGTATCAGATATTCAGAGAAGGAAGTACTCACTGTGGGTCGGAGCTCTGGGGAAGCAGAGCGGTGGTAGCATCATAGAATGTTTGGTGTTGAAGCAGCTCTTGGAAGATCAGTAGGATTTAGAGGGGAAGTGAAAGGACTCTAGAGAGGTCAGATTGTCTCTGGAGAAGAGCAGCCACCGCAAAGGTAGGGTGAGCATTTCAGGGGAGTGTGAAAGGCTTGAACTGAATGTGTCTTAGAAAATCAGGGGGACATTTTAGGAGGGAAGCCAGATGAAGATACTGTGTCACACCATAGCAGAAAGACATCTGGATGCTAGGGAAGGCAGGCGCAAACTACTTAAAAAATGTTTTGTCCCATAAAAGCCTCATTGTTTTTTTGGGTACCTACTCTATGCTGATTCTTCAAGTGAGTCTTACGGCACTTTGACCAATATAGATAGTCCATGAAGGCTCTACTTTCAGTTTATCCTGCATAGAACCACCTGGAAAGGTTGTGAATAGGGCTGGCAGAGGATATGCAGTGTTTACACTTGTTCTTTTTCTCTACCTCTATGTGTTTTCTTCTGATTTGGAAACCAGTAAATGAAAAAGAAAATCTGGCTATTTGGAGTAAATTAATGAGCTCCTAGAGGAGATGGGACTGGCACAGACTGCTTGTACCAGGAACTCTTAGCATCGATTTCACAGTGTTGCTGCCCATGTAGCAGAGGACCAAAGAGTGAGCGCCCTCCACCATCACCTTCACGACATAGTGTGACCCATCTGCTAGTGTGTTGTGGTGTCATCAACCCCCTTCTTCCCCTCACTCATGCCAGTCAGCAAGTCACGGAAACTTAAAGTGTGCCACCTGGGTCTTGGGCCAATGTGCTGTTTTCATCAGGACCAAAACCATAAAGTCTTGTATCAAAGCCACTGAATGCCTGCTTTGCCAGAATAAGCAGCCAGGGGATTGCTGGTGGTGGTTCATAGCTCATCTTGATCCCAGCTTCTCTTCATTGCCTAGAAAGTTGGATGTGGACAGAACACCAGTGCCTGGTACCTGGTTGACGCCACATGGTTTAAAGGGAGCGACTCTGAGTGTTTGGGGCAATTCATCTAGCTTGGGAAAGGGGGAGGGAGGAGGGAAGCCAGTCTTAACCATCAACAAAGCTCTCACCCCATCGTAGCGCTTTACGCCCATGAGCCTGAGCCTCACGCTCTGTGCGTTGTCTTTCCAGTGGGAGAAGCTGCAGATGACCGCCAGCGAGCGCAGGAAGATCATGTGCTCTGTGACGTTCCACATCATTGCCATCACCTGTGTGGTCTGGTCCTTGTACGTGCTCATCGACCGCACTGCTGAGGAGATCAAGCAGGGGCAGGCAACAGGTATGTGCTCAGAATGAAAGGTGCACCCAGGAGATCCTGGATGGCACAGTGGGTCTTAGGATTGGGGTGTTATTCCAGGTTGATTTTCAAATCAGACCTCAAATGTCTGGGCTTCTGGAAGGAGGCATCAGTCATGAGGCACTACGCATCCTTTTTGGATGTTTCTTTTGCTGTGGTGGTAGTTTTTAAAACCCAGTCAGGAGAGATCAAATCATGGAGAGAGAGAATCTCCATGAGTGCCCCCTGGAGGAGCAGGATAAAAGGGAGTGGACATGCTCTTCCACTCCTCCTCCAGCGAAGCAAGATTCGATAAGTTAAGAGTCCATGGTTATGGGAAGTTCAGAAATTGTGTTCTATTTACTTCACATCTTAAATAAGGTCGGCTGATAGGCTAACTGGGTTTTTTCCCTTCCAGGAATCCTAGAGTGGCCCTTTTGGACTAAATTGGTGGTTGTGGCCATCGGCTTTACTGGTGGACTTCTTTTTATGTACGTTCAGTGCAAAGTGTATGTACAATTATGGAAGAGACTCAAGGCTTATAACAGAGTAATCTATGTCCAAAACTGTCCAGAAACAAGCAAAAAGAATATTTTTGAAAAATCTGCACTAACAGAGCCCAACTTTGAAAATAAAGATGGACGTGGAATCTGTCATTCCGACACAAACTCTTCCTGTTGCACAGAACCTGAAGACACTGGAGCAGAGATCGTTCACATCTGATGATGTGGAGGGTGTGTAGTTCTCCTGGACATCTGCGAACAGCTGAAGGAAATTGTTTACTGCCAATTGTGTACATTTTCTTATGTCGTTTAATAGCATAGACGGGGCAGGTGACTATTTTTAATGGCTTCTCTTTTTCTAAACCCTCCTTAGTGACTCCCCTGGAAAATCCTCACGTCAGCTGTGCACGGCTGGGTTCTGCTTCCGCCAGCGTGTCTACAGGAAGGGAAGTTGGAAGAGCCCGTAACACCGTGATGGGGCGCTGGCTGGGTTCTGGCCTGTAGTCTTGAGCAGAATGAGAGAATAAGATGCCAAACCTGAGGTTAGAGCAGGAGCTGGTAGCGCCTGGGCCCTGATGCGCCTCTTCCAGTTGGCAGGTCCCCCCACCGGCCCTCTGGAGTGGAGTGTTGGGAACATCTAGCCATGAGGAGAGGCTTCCCCCTCACCAAGCAGAGCGCGGGGAGGCCGCCACTGACAGTTCCCGAGCAGACGGACCGTGGTGCTCTGTGCGTGGTGGTGAGTGATTCACTAAGCAAAGCAAAGCACTTTACAAAAAGAGAATCTGTATTTTGTAATATGTGTGTCCCGTGGGATTGACATTTAAAAGGACGTCTCATTTAGAAACCTTCCCTTCATGACCCTGATTATCTCTTTCACATTATAATAGATCTAAAACCCTTTTTGCCTTATATATGCTAAGAAATGTGACATCTACTCTGCATAAGTCCATAAAAGGGACTTGTGACTCTAAAGCAGGACAAACAGTTCTGAGGCTTTTTCATAACACCTTGTGGGAATTAATGGATGCTAAATGGCAATTCGAGCATAATTTCTGTGGTTTTGAGCCTGTTTTGTGACAAGTCTTCATGTCATAGGGCTGCCCTGAATGTTTCTTTTTTTTTTTTTGGTCAGCCCGGAAGAAGGGTTCATGAGATCTAAATGAAAAGAAGCGAGTAATTAGAACAAAACTGAATATTTAAAAACTACTCCTTTAAAGACAAACCTCTCCAGTTTGTGCTGGCTTCACACTGATGGAGTAGGCATTGCATCGCCCTGGTCTGGGGCATGCATGCTGCAGGTGCTCCTGGGTGCCTGCCACTCAGCCAGCCCCTGCTCCTGGCACATTCTGTGGACACTGCCCAGGGCAGAGATGCAGACGGGCTGGCTCTGGGGTGAGGGCCAGGAGTGAGCAGCAAACTGCCCTGGTCCACTGTGTCCCTGCTCCCAGCCACTCCCCTGCCCATTTGTCGCCTTAACTGGACTGAACAGAGAGGATCCTTTAGGGGCCCCTGGCCCTGCTATCAGTCCATTCTGTCATCAGGGATTATCTCCTGTACCATTTTTCATAAAACAAAACCAAAATTACTACCATCAAATGGCCTTTGTCCTTTTAAAAAGGTCTGCTTAAAATTCTGTTTCTGAAGACCAGTTTCATCATGCCAGGCAAACAAGAGTCAACTCCAGGAAAACAGGCCAGGGGAGTCTGCAGCGTAAGTTAGGTCTGCCCGGATGCTTACTCTCCAGGAAGCACCGCAGATGAGCATCTGGGGGGAGATGCCTGGGGGTCCTGCCCTCCATCCTCCGAGCCTTAGTTGCTTCATCCAGCTGTTAAGAGGAGGAAGCAAACAGAAGATGATTCCTTTCCATTTCAGTGTAGAAGCCCCATGGTTTGTTTTGAAAGCCAGGAGGAGGCTGAAGGATCTTTAAGCTCTGGAGGAGGGCTTTGCCCCGCCGTGGCTTCTCTGGTCTGGCAGCTGCTGTCCAGTTGTAGCCCATCCCTGGAAATAGGTCACCCGGCCCTCTCTGTCTCCCAGGGCATGTCCAGCCCGTGCCTGTGCTCACTGTGCCCCAAAGTGCAATTACCTACACCCCTTCTCAGCCTGGGGACACCAAGCAGCTACAGACTGTCCACTCAGGAGACTCCCAGGTCAGCCCTGCCTGTGCCCCTTAGGAACTGCCTGGGCAAGGCCCCTTGTCCCTCTAACGGCGGATGAGTGGTCAAGGGAAGACTGGGATAGCTTTTTCAGTGGGAATCTTTCCCTTTCCCCCCGGTGGAACCCCTTATGCTGGACTTGAAAAGCACTGAGACTTTCTGTAGAGAGGAGAGTGTGCTTAGGTGGGGATAGCCCCAGGGCAGCCCACCCAGTGTGCCTGGCGCCCTCTGTGGCAGAGGTGCCTTTATAACCATTACTGTTGTGTTGCTCCCATGCCCAACTAGACTGTCACGGGAAGCCCTGTCACTTCTTTTTAGGAAGGGCCTAAACACCATCTCGTCACCTCCAGCCAAGCTCCTGAAAGCCTCTGCCTGTGGACAGTCAGCCCCATGTCCTTCTTTTCTCCCCTGGGGTGGCACACAGCTACCCCGTTGCCTTTCTCTTTCCTCGCAGGTCCTGTTGAGCACCTCTGCCCCACTACTGAGTCCCAGGGCTAATCTCTTCCCCGAAGGGACTAAGGGTGAGTGCGAAGCCCTGCCAAGGTTGGGCTGTGCTGCCACCTAGTGGGAGCTGTGGATCTGCCAGGCATTCCTTTAGTGTCAGCTTGCTCTCTAGGTTCTTTTGGGGGCTTAATTATTCCCCATTTCCTCATCATTTTGCACCTGGCTTTAGTGAGAAGATGACACTTGGATGAACCATATAGAAACATTGAATGCGCTTTTGCAGGTCTCAGGGTCATGGGGGCCGATATTTGTAGGCCAGGTGAGGGGGAGAGGGAAGCAGCCTCAGGGGTGTCACCAGCCAGCCATCTCTGATTTGGCCTCTATTTCCCCTCAAATTATAGTTCAGCTGAAGGGCTTTTGTGCTTGGGTTTATTTTGAGATTTTCCTGAAAATTGTGAAAGACCTCTTCCTACCACAGGCCCCTAATGTCACTTCCTTTTTTACTTCCATCCACTCTTTTCAATCTTATGGGTCCAGTTACAAAACCTGCGGGTGTGCCTTCCTGGCTACAGACATACGGACCCCAGGCAGTTGGGCCCGTTCAAGAGCCTCAGCTAAGGCCTGCACGGGTCCGAGCTGCCCCTGCTGCCTGGTGGTCGGCTGCAGAGCTGGAGGAGGACTGGGCACGGCAGGGTGTAAAGACCCACGACAGTGTGGATTTGGCCTGATGCGAATACACATTGGAGATACTTTCCCTCTTGGATCTGATTTGAAATATGCAGCTTCCATCTCTAGTCCAAGGAAAGACTGAAACATAGGGAAGTCAAAGCATTTGTCTTTGTTTTGGAAGTAATTGTGCAACTCATCACCTGTTTAGATGCAGTGTTTGTAGGAGGTTGATTGTTAATAAAGACCAAATTTACACTGGCATGTGTGGTGTAGTTTCTAAAAGGCACTTCACATTTGAACTTTTTCTTAACTTAGAGAATTTCAAGTTATCTAAATGTCTAGTTTTGTATCCCTTTGTGTATGTTCACTGTTCTTCAGCATTACTGCTTGAATAATTCTCTGTATTGCGGGGGGTGGTTGTACTATACACGGGAGTATCTAATTGCAGCAATAAAGCTTTTCTTTAAAAAGGAGTTTTTCCATGAAAGTGTTTTCCTGCAAGGAGGCTGGGAACATTGGCAAGCACTCCAGTGGTCTGGACCCCTTTCCGGGTTCCTCTGGCTTGCACATCAGGAAGGTAAATCATGCAGACTCGCGTGCAGATTTGGTCTGTCCCTGTAAGGGAGGAAGGATCACTGGCAGTGGGTTCCGGAGGATGTGTGGGCGTGGGAGTGAAAGCTGAAGTCGTTCTCATAGGTGTGCTTGTCTCAGGCATCCAGGCTCAAACAACTTGGACTCACCACACTCAAGTTCTCTCAACTTGAGAGAAGCCAGACTCAAGTTCAGGGTGTGTATGGCAGCACGACCATTGGAATGGTACATTGCTTAACTAGCCTTATCTGCTGAAACATATACTGAAGCACAGCCCAGCTGAGTGAGGGAACGGGGCAGGGCCGACAGGGCTGCTGGCGATAGCTTAGCCTGGCAGCATCTCCTGGCTCCTGGCGGGGCTTCCCTGAGTAATGACAGTGCCGTTGATCCTCCAGTCTCGGGACTGCAAACCACTCCCGGGTCTGGGAGTGCCGAGGACGGGCACCTGGCTTCACCTTTGTACACCAGGTGAAAGGAGGGAGGCCGAGGTCGCCCCAGCATACTGCCCTTGGTGAGCCGGGAGAGTCTGTCCACGAGTGCAGAGAGACTGGGGAGCTAAGAAGCAGGAGGGTGCTTTGCCAAGTGTCCTCCTTGCCTGACTTGGGAGAAGAGGTCCCCAGAACTGAGTGGAGCTGTTGAGGCCCCTAGAGGAAGAGGTGCATCTGCTCAGGTGTGGGCTCGCGGGGGGAACGGAGGCCAGCGTGTGCCCCAGCCCTCCCCCGAGAGCTCCCTTGAGCTCAAGCGTCAGTTGGAGGGAGTGGCGAGGAGCATGGAGCTGAAAGAGGAACCTTCTGTAAGAATGCGAAGTGGGGACTGCCCATGAGGAGCCTCTACGCTTTGGGGACCCGATGAATTTGCGTTTGGCTGAAGAGACGCCCAATAAGGTCTTGTTGCCGGCGGGCTTGAAACAGTGCCACCCCCAGGCCTCTCTTCCCTTTGACACCAGCCAAAAAATGACGGGTTGGGGCCGCTGATGGCACACCACTAGGGGCGGTTTGAATCCTCTAGGTCGGGGGGTGGCCCACCACTGCTCGCAGACCAGCCTCCTGTTTCATAAATGTACTTGTAGACATACAGCCTTGCCCTTCATTGACACTGTATTCAGCTTATTTCCTGCTACAATGACAGATCGTATGGCCTGCAAAGCTTACAATATTTACATGCCCCTTTACAGAAAAAGTTTTCCAACGCTTGGCCCGTGTGATCAGCGCCCCCTAGAGTTGTTGCTGCACAGCCCACGTGGTGTGAGAGGCATAGACGACCCTCTCTAGGACCTGTCTTTTCTCCCAGCCTCAGAAGTGCAACAGAGACCAGGAGTCCCACTGCACGTCGTCGGGTCAGGAAAGTGCTGAGAAGGGTAATTCAGGGGGGAGAGAGGGAGAGGGATGAGCCTGCTGTCCTGAGTTGAGAGTTCCTCTGGGCTGGCAGGCCCAGCCCCTGGGCCATCAGAGAAGCCGCATCGGCCCTGCCTCGCCAGGCTGCCTCCCCCGGAGCTGAAGTGAGAGGAGCGCAGTCCAGGCTCTGCGGGCACGATCTCAGCGTCCCCTCCGCATTAGGTAGGCGTCTGGAGGTCCAGGGGTCCAGGGAGCCAAGCTGGGCTCCACTTTGTTCCCCTTGTCCAGCTTCCACCCTTTCACTGGAGACACACAGTGTCAGGCACTCGGCAGAGGGGAGCTGGCCCGGCCGTGCTTCCCGGCACTGCTGTGGCACGGTCTGCAGGGGGACCAGGGGGAGATGGGAAAAGGCAACACAGGTGGTTGTGAGAAAGAGCAGTCTCGTTATCCTTATTCTCCTGCTCTTCTGTTGTTAAAACGCCCTATTATGAAGCAGTGATGAGAGTAGCTGGTAGCACTTGGCGGGGGTGCTTTTTATGGATTGGTTGGTTCATACCAACAAAAACTTGGTAACACAATGTCCCTCCAGATTTTTCTTGCAGAACTTTTCTGTCCCATAAAATCCAGTCACCTGGAAACCCTGGTCCCGGGGCTCTTTGCTCAGCCATAGGAGGTGTGTGGTTCCCTGAGGACTGTATAAGTGCCTGTGTCACACTCCTGGGGGGATGCCCATAGCTTTTATCCGATTTTCAAAGTGGTCCGTGCTTCCCCTCCACAGGAACGTCCCTCACCCAACACTAAGAACAGGTACTCCGGTCTGACCCCCGTGTATAGCGGGGAAACTGAGGCCCAGGGAGGGCATTGCTCTGAGTCACGGAGACCCCTCTGACTCAGGGCTCTCCTCCCACCCCACCCTCCAGATCTCAGCCAGTTTCTGGGGTGTCTGGGAAGAAATTCAGCCAATTTCCAATTCCCCCACCCCATCTGATTCCACCCTGTGGAGGCCCAGGCCCAAGAGACAGAGTTGGGCTCTCTGGGCTCATCCCACCATTTATGATGGAGGAAGCGGGGGAGGACGTGAAGCTCCTGGGAGCAGGGCTGCCCGCTGGGTTGAATTAGCATCTGCCTGGCCGACTTCTGCCTGTTGGAATCCTGCCCCCCAGAGGCCTGCTGGCAAAGGCTTCACTGCTTCAGAAGCGCTTGTAAATTCTTAAAATGTTGGAGATGAAAGGTGCTCTGGTGCGAGATCACCCAGAGGCATCACAGCAGGTGATGTGGAAGGCCCTGCTAGGCCCAGCTCTCTTCCAGCTGGCGGCCTCTCAAGGGTTCCTTCTCTTCGCTGAGCTTCAGTTTCCCCATCTGTGGACTGGGGCTGACACTCCCCACCAAGCCCCTTCAAGGCGAGCCTTAGAGGTCAAGGCCATGCCGATGAGTCCCCACATTGCCCTTTTTGAAGGGTCCACCCAGGAATGTAAATTGGTGCAGCCACTATGGAAAACAGTATGGAATTTCCTCAGAAAACTAAAAACAGAGTTGCCATATGATCCAGTAATCCCACTCCTGGGCATATACCCAGACAAAACTCTAATGTGGGGCTTCCCTGGTGATGCAGTGGATAAGAATCCGCCTGCCAATGCAGGGGACACAGGTTTGAGCCCTGGTCCAGGAAGATCCCACATGCCGCGGAGCAAATAAGCCTGTGCGCCACAACTACTGAGCCTGCGCTCTAGAGCCCGCGAGCCACAACTGCTGAAGCCCGCGTGCCTAGAGCCTGTGCTCTGCAACAAGAGAAGCCACCGCAATGAGAAGCCCGCGCACCACAACAAAGAACAGCCCCCGCTCGCTGCAACTAGAGAAAGCCCGCACACAGCAACGAAGACCCAATGCAGCCAAAAATAAATAAATTAAAAACAAAAAAACCAAGAAAACGCCCTCTAATGTGAAAAGATACATACATGCATCCGTATGTTCACAGCATAAATGTGGGTGGTGTGTGTGTGTATATAATGCAATATGACTCAGCCATAAAAGAGAAGGAAATCTTGCCATTTGCAGCAACATGGTGGGCTTAGAGATCATCACACTAAGTGAAGTAAGTCAGAAAGAGAAAGACAAATACCACGATGTCACTTTTATGTGGAATCTAAAAAATGACACGAACTTATCTATGAAACACAGACTCAGAGACGTAGAGAATGGACTTGTGGTTGCCAAGGGTGGGGGGCAGGGGAGGGATGGATTGCGAGTTTGGGATTAGCAGATGCAAACCATTATATATGGAATGGATAAACAGCAAGGTCCTGCTGTAGAGCACAGGGAGCTATACTCAATATCCTATAATAAACCATAATGGAAAAGAATATGAAAAAGAATTTGTATATATATATATATATATATATATATATATGTATGTATAACTGAATCGTTTTGCTATACCACAGAAATTCACAGAACATTGTAAATCAACTCTACTTCAATAAACTTAAAAAAAAAAGTCCACCCAATGTTCCTTCCCCCAGGCTGTACCAGTGCACATGGAGGTAAGAGGGTACTTTGGGCCCAGGGATCCTAAGGACACACTCACTGCTCCTCACTACTTGGGGTGTCAGGCTGGTGGGGGGAGGGTGACCCCTGGGCTAAAATAGAGCTGACCAGATGGCCTAGGGTGGCTGGCCTAGCACATCAGGTGTACACTTTCCTGAAACCCTGTGGATTCCACTGACCCAATTCTGAAGCCAAGGGCTGGGGGCTGGGGCTGGGTATGTGTGTAGGAGGAGACAGTGGATTGTCATCCCCAAGCTCAGGGCTGGCTCTGCTTCTTGGGCCTGAGGAAAGAAAATGCATTTTTTAAAAAGGCATGTTGCTTTCTCTGCCATGGGAGAAAACAGCCCCCAGCCCCCAAGACGATGCCTGGAATCTGTAGGGTAGGTGCCCAGCTGGGAGGAAGATATGGGAGCAGCACGGTGGTGACTTATGCCAGCCCTAGGCCACCATTAGGGCACAGAAATAAATACGGCGGGTCCCCTATCCTCCAGGGGCTCTAGTTCCAAGGGTGAGACCACGTGGGAGGATGGAAGAGGTTTGAACAAAGCCCTGGGGGAGAGAAGAGCTCTATCTGGGCAACTAGGGTGTCTCCCCAGAGGGGGATGAGATCTGGGATGTGTTCTGAAGGAAGAGTAGGAGTTTCTGGGCAAAGAAGAGAGAAAAGCACCTTTTCTCCAGACTGAGGGTTGAGGGGAGGCTTTTGCCTAGACGGGATCATAATGATTATGGCTTTTTGGGGTTGGGGAGGGAATTGAGCTGTTTGGGGTGATTGGAACGTAGCATGTAGAAGGAGACCTGTTTTAAATAAACTTTATTTTTATGAAAACCAGTTCTTAATGCATTCAACAAGAATTTATTTGGGCACCTACTGTATGCAAGAAATTGAACTAAGCATAAATAGAACAGAAAGTGATCATCCCGTGTCCCCAACAAGAGCAAACATCCATCAGTTATGCTGCTCTGTGGGTCTTTCCTGCTGCAGAAGCGCTGAGCTGGGTGGTGGGCAGGAAACGACACAGTCCTCTGTGTAGGAAAGGTCCCTGCAGTGTTTACACACTTCGATCAAAGTATGGGATTCACCAGAGACTGAGGAACAAACAGGAAAATGCACCGAAGCTTAGCTATATCATGGTCTAACCTGGGGAGCCTTTGGTTTGAAGCCAGGAGCCTGGGGCCTGCGGGCAAATTCCCAGGAATCTGAAGGCCTGCCCTGCAGCCGCCCTGGGAGCCTGCCCTGCTGGGCAGGCTGGAGTCTGGGTGCCGAGCCCAGCCTGGAGCAGCTGGCCGTCCCGGAGTGAGACGGGCTCAGGCGCCACTCAGATGGCCACGCTGTTGGGAATCCGGTCTGGGGACAAGTAGTAATACGGCAGCTTCTTCTTCTTATTGCGCTCGGCGATCACGCTGACAATGGTGTCAAGTTTCTTACGGAATCGGGCCATGGCCTCCTTTACAGGCGTCTCGATAAAATGCTCCTCCGGGTACATGCCTAGGAACAGCTGAGGACCCAGACACGACAGAGACACGTTAATCTGCGATGAGGCGATGTAAACTGACAGGCCTTGTCCCACCCCCAGAGACCATCCTTTGGGAGGCAAGGTGTGTGCTCATCCCCCCATCTCCACCTCCTGCCACCTGCTGAGAGCGCCCCGAGAATGCTCCTGGGCTGGGAACTTACGGATCAGTGCCCTGCCGCAGGGTATAAGGCTATAAGGACGTGTAAAGGTGCAGGCGGACGTGGAGGTGGGGGGTAGTCCTGGCTGTGGTGGGCATGTGGCCTGGTCCCAAGCAGCACTCCCGCCTTCCCGCCTGAACTCGGGGCAGCAGGGCCACAGG
Organism: Monodon monoceros; assembly: GCF_005190385.1. Lineage (NCBI taxonomy): Eukaryota > Metazoa > Chordata > Mammalia > Artiodactyla > Monodontidae > Monodon > Monodon monoceros. The sequence goes on from NW_021703781.1 coordinate 37,220,212, forward strand.
GGCCAGTGCAGGCCTTCTCTCCAGCCCAGGACGGCCACAGCCAGGCTCTGTTGGGGGTGGTATGCCCATTTGCACACCCACACAGATGCCTGCAAATTAAAACTAAGCGTACCTTTTAGAAACAAACTATGGGATTGTTAAAATTGGAAAGTTTCATACCCAGGGCTGGTAAAAGTGGGAGAAATATCCCGTGCTATTGATGGGGTTTTAGATTTAGTTTGTGGAGGGCAATTCAGTCTCAACATTCTTTGACCAAGAAACTCCTCTACAAGGAACGTACTTGTTCTACGGACACACGTGCCAAGACCCATACATGCAGATGTTAGTGAGGGACCACGACATTAGCAAAGGTCCCAAAGCAACTCAGATGCCAGCGAATGCCTGCGGGTCTGGGGCTGGTTCAACTGGCCCGTCATTCTGAGCAGCCATGCGCCGACACCATGGGGCTGTGTCTACCGAGAGCCGGCTTTGGGATTAGCTTCGGTAGGTTGTATGTGCGTGGGAATGTCTCAGAAGATACCCAGGAAACTCTCAGCCCCACCGCTGGGGTGCCGGGGAGAAACCCACATGACGGAGCTTTGTCAATGGTGGTGGTGGGGGGTGCCCTTGTGGGGAGTGTCCCTGTGCCCCCCCCCCCCCCCCCGCTCTCCTGCCCCGCCCACGCTGAGCTCCAGCCAGGCTTGGGCCTGAGGGCTTCTTGGGCCCCTCCAGCCTTGCAAGTCAGGATTCCTGGCCAGCAGGGGTCCAGCCTGAGCCCTAAATCACAAAACCCTGGGGTTGAGGAGTGGGTTAAACCTTCTAACTCCCGGAAGGGGCGAGAAGGCCTCCGGTCTCACCTCATTGTCCTGGAACTGGCTCAGCGCCCACACTGCACCCAGATGCCAGCAGGAGCGGCCACGGTCGGGCAGCATGTCCACGATCTGCTCGATGGTGACCACACCCTTGACCTTCGGCGGCGGGGCTCGCATGGTTGGGGGAGCATTGGGGATCCAGGAGTACCAGTCGTACTGTGGGGATGGCCACCGACTCGCGTGGGCACCTCTGCGGCACAGCCTCCGCCCACCTTCGTCTCCTGCACCTCCTCCCGAGTCCCCTCCTCCCGCTCCAGCAAGGCCAGGGCAGGCCCCTCCCTCGGGCTGGCGCCCAGTGCTTAGCACGGAACCAAACCGCACCAGGAACACCGGATTCCTGGCCCCGGGGCTGCCTGGGCTTCGTCCACCCCCATCTGTCTGGAAGACGAGGAAGTGGGGCGGTCCGCCCAGGGGCCCTCAGAAGCAGTCAAGGTGGCCTTGGCCACCTCGCCCTGCCCTTGCCCACCTGGCCGAAGTTCACTGCCGCGTGCTGGGCTGAGGCCGTGAAGATCACCACAGTCAGGTACTCGGACAGCTTCTCCTTGGTCTTGATGGACTCGGGGAAGCCTAAGGCAGAGCCATGGGCTGGCTGAGGCCCCGACCCTGGGGAGGGACCCCCGAATAGCAGATACACGCCTCCACCCATACTGCTTCCTGGGTTCCCACACACCAGTGCTGGAGGGCCCGGGCGTGGGCAAGACTCACTGGGAGGGGACAGCCGCTTGGCCCAGTGTTCCTGTTGTTTCTGACCTGGGCTCTCAGGAGACACAGAAAGGCCCTGAGATGTCCCCTTGAGGCATACTGGTGGATAGGGGTCCCCTAGGGGCTCTGGCCCCAGTGCCAGGTGCTAAGGTGGAGGCCACAGGCCAGCACTGCCCAAAGAAAGTCAGGGAAGAGCAGAAGAGAGGGCTGGGGGCGGGGCAGGGGGACGTCCCTACCCGAGGCCTTCTTGCCCCGCATGCCGTACACGTAAACGTCCTTCACGAAGTCCTGCAGCTCCTGGTCCCCCGCCACCACCTGGTCGCTCTCGTAGTAGATGTCCACCACCTCGGCTGTGAACCTGGCCCGGGAGGAGAGGCCCGGCTAGGAGTGGGTGGTCCAGCCAGGGTCTGCAGAGCTGTATCCCGGGCCCCAGGGCAGAGCCCCCATCGGTGACGCTGTCACTCTTTAACGTCCAGACTCACGTCACATGCTCTTCCACCCCCGCCCCGCCCCGGCATACCCTCGTTCCCCCATCCCTGCCCGTACGATGGAGCCAGGCCCTGGTCCACTTTGCCAGCTGCCCAGCCCCCCTGGCCGGGTCCATCAGCGCCCAGGCCCACTCCTCCTGCTGCCCAGAGCAGGTCCCACAGCCACAGCACTCACGCCCTGATGGCCTCCCACACCAGGAGCCCGTCGTCCCGGTAGAAGTAGTAGGGGATGTCTTCTGTGTTGTCCATGCCCCGGGCCTTGATGGCCTCAGGGAAGCACAGGGAGCTGTAGGTCAGGTCCTGCATGGACTTCTGCACCATCTGCACGTGGCCACCGCCCCCTGTGGCGTTGGCCTTGAGCAGGAGGGGAGAGAGCGCCGTGAGCCGAGGCTGGTTCCCCCCCTCCAGCCTTCCAGCCCCAAAGCTCAGCATGAGGAACTGTGAAAGGGCAGGAGGATGACCAGGCCTGCCGAGGGCTAACCTAGGTCTCATGAGGTGGGTGGGAGGGACGTGTGACTCGGAGAATGCCAAGGGCAGCGCAGTGAGAGGTTACGGGGAGGAGCCTCTGCCCGATCAAGATGTGAGGGGCTGAAGTGCAGAGACTGGGAGCAGCTACAGGAGGGAGGGGAGAGCTCCCACGCCGAGCAGCGCAGCAGGGATAGCTGGCAGGGTGGAGCCTGGGCTGGAGCAGCCCTCTGGCCAGGCCTGCCCTCGTCCTGAGCACGGGCTGCCCAGAGCCCGAGCACTGCTCTCTGGGACCTGATCTTTGGGCACAAGACGGGGGCAGATACCAGCCCCCAGGACCCTCACAACTCTGTTGAGGGCATCTTGTGTGCCAAGGTGAGGGCTGGATGGACGCACCGGCTGCTGAGATGCAGGCACACACACACGGTGGCTGAGTGCCCAGGGTACAGAATCTTCAAAGGAGGGCTTGGGTGCTGGGGGCCAGACACTGGTCCGCTGTAGGCGTTTGACCCAAGCAGGACCAATAGAGTTGCTCCCTGGTACTTTCTATTTGGATGGAAGAAGATGTCACTGTGAGGGAACATGAGCTTGGAGCTCACTGTGATGAGGTCCTGTTACCTCTCCCACAGGGGGAAGGCTGTCCGAGAACCCCGTCTGAGAGAGTGGGGCCCACACAGTTTAAAGAGTGGAAGAGCTCCATCCAGTGGCTTGTACCCTGGGGACATTATTCGAGTCCCTGGTCCCTGCGTATGAGGCATCCTGGTGGGCAGGGATTGCTTGGGGGCTCTGGGCCCAGCACCTGGTGCTGAGAGGGAGGCCACAGGCCGGTGTTGCCCAGCGAAACACGGAGCTAGGAGCTGTGGCTCCCGAACCCGAATATGTCCAGGTGTGTGAGATGATACAGTTCCTTTACAGCTGGTCTGAGATGGGTTTTGTCATTTTCCACCCAAATGGTGATTCAACCCTAGTGATCGTCTGGCCTGCTCACTAATGGGAGATGAGAAAGCAGGAAAGTTGGAGGTAGGGCTGCCGGGAGGGTCCAGGCTTGGTAAGCCTCCTGAGGGGTCGGAACAGGGGTGGGGTGCTGCCTGAGAGGGTGTGATGGGCAGGGGGGACCTGAGCCCCCGCTGACAGGGCGAGTAGGCTGGGAGCACCGACGGCCTGCAAGGGCAGAGTGTGGGAGGCTGTGCTCAGAATGATGGGCGGCAGAGTGGGAGGGGAGATGCAGGTCCCCAGTGTGTAAGAGGTGGGGAGGCAGGAGGATGGAGAGGGGAGGGAGGAGGTGACGGGGAGACCACGGTGAGGAGGAAGAGCGGGTGGTGCTTGGAAGTGGCTGGGTGGGAGGGGTGGACGTGGGCCAGGGAAGCTGGGAGGCTTCACTTGGAGCACCTGCAGCCTCCCACCCTCCCCAGGCCTCCACCCCAGTGCCTAGGGGGCTGGTCTCCCGAGAGGATATCTGGACCTCAGAGGATATCTGGAGGCCGCCGAGGTTCTGAGAAGTAGGTGCCTGCCGGGCCAGGGTCTTCGGGGCACCGAGGCGGGCGGGAGGCACCCACCTTGTCAAAGAGGCCGTACTTGCAGATGAGCTGCTCCCGGGCCTTGGTGTTGATGGCGACGGTGAACCGCACGTGTGCCACCAGGAGCTGGGTGGAGGGGCAGGAGGAGACATCAGAGAAGGCCGGTCGGGGGCGCCTGACCAGGTCTGTGCCTCCTCGGGGGTCCTCCGTGGAGGGGCGATGCTACAGGCCTCAGGGAGGGAGTGAAGCTGACATGCTGACCTTCACTGTGGAGCCGCTGCCAGCGGCCTGGGGGATGGGCGCCGCTCTAATGCTCTAATGCATAATGGTCGTGATAAAAATGATGACAGTCAACACTTACACAGAGCATAACTGTGTGCTAGGCACTGTTTGAAGCTCTCGAAGCTGTCAGCTATTTTAACCCTGACAGTAATCCTAGGAGGCAGGCATACTATCTGAACTGTTCTACAGATGGGGAAACGGAGGCACATAGAGGTAACCTGAGCCTGCAGTCACCCCAGCAGTCAGTGCCGGTAGGATTTGGGAACAGAGAAGGGCAGTGACAGTGCCCACCCCACCCAAGGCGAGCCCAAGCTGGAGTCAGGCCCCAGCCCTGTGTCCTCAGGAACCAGCAGGCTCAGAGCCACTTCCTTCCTTGGGGGTACTTACCCACCTCCCCAGCATCTCTCCAGGGGTCTCTTATGGCCACTCCCAGCCACAGTCCTGTGAGGATGTCAGTACCCCTCCTCCCTCCCTTCTGTCCCCCACCCCCCATATCTGGATACCCTCTCCCACCAGGTAAGGCAGCAGCTTGCTGTACCTTGAAAATGGGGTGCACAGCAGGCAGCTGGCGGTACAAGGCGATGCCAAAAACCTCAGACACTAGATGTGTGCGCAGAAGGTGGGTGATGGTCTGGTGGATGTGGAAGTCACTGGAACGCACCCAGATTTTGGCCAGAAGCCAGTCATACTTTGCATCCGAAGGGAGAAAAATGGGGTTCTCATCTCCTGGGACCTGGTTGAGCTGATACATTGGAGAAAATACTGCAGTATTTCGCTCCAGACTGTAGGCGCAGAAGAGCCTGGCCTCGCAGGAAATTCCAGGAGAATCCAAATTTCTTAAACAGTGACTTTTGAATTATGAGAGGATCGTGGAGGAGGGCAGAGGCCTAGAGATCGTATTTCCCATCCCAGCTGCATCACTTACTACCTGTGGGACCCTGGGCAATGTAGCCTTTCTGAGCTCTGTCTTTGCCATCTGTAACAAGGGCACAGTGTCTACTCACCTCACAGTTATTAGAAGTGAATGAAAGAGCATGAAGGCATCAGCAAGGAGCGAGCACTGTCATGTGTGAAGGCTGTGGTCTTCCACCCGTTCCCCATCTCCGCTCCTCCCTCCTGGTTCCACCTGCTTCTCTGCTGCTGCTTTTTGGTCTCCCAACTTTCCTTTCCTCTGCTCTCCCCTTAAATACTGCTGTTCCCTAGGCTCTGTCTTGGTGCTCCTGAGTTCCCTTCTGGCCCAAGATTAGCAACTCCAGTTCCTGGGGCTCTAGGGCCAGCATGATGCAGTGTCCCAAGTCACTGTCCCTTGAACCCAGCGCTGCAGCCAGGTGCCTCCTTAGTAGAGGCTGGCTTGTCTTTCCCTTCCCCGTTTCAACTCCACACTGGGGCAGGGGTGATTTTTTTTTCTAAAATGTAAATCATGTCAGGTCAATCCTGTCTTTAAAAACACCCAGTCACCTCTTCGTGCCAGAAAATAAGGTCGCGAAACTCCGTGATCTGGCCCTGACATATCTACATTATCCAGCCCTTCCTGCCCAAGCCCCTGGTCCCTAGCTTTGTCCATGACAACAGCCCTTGGCATTCCTGGGGCTCTCCCCTAGCGCCCGGTGCAGCCTCGGGACCTGACAGCCCGATGTCATGTGAGCCTGCAAGGTAGTTGCTGTCATGACCCATCTTTCTGAGGAGGACACGGAGCCTGTGAGGGGTGGACACATGGGACGAGAGTGAATTGTCCAGAACAGAGGAGGAGAGTGGAGGAGCCATCATAGGAACTGGGGGCTGGGCCGGGTGTTAGACTCTTGCTGGGAGCAGTGTGGCGGGAACAGGGTGACCCAGGAGAAGAGCTGCCTGAGACGTGGGGGAGCCAGACCAATTTGGGTCCTCAAGGTCATGCTAAGTATTTTGGAAGGTAATTTCCCTGTCTCTCCCTCAAAAACAGAGATGAGGTCCAATAGAAATATAATGCAAGCCACAGGTGGAATTTAAAATTTTCAGGTAGCCCCCTGTAACCAAGCAGGACCCTATGGGGGTCTTTCCAGGACAGATCCCCTCCATGTCCTCTGCCTGCCTCTTGTCTATAGAAAAACTTTAGCCTCCTAGGCCTTCCCTGAGTTCCAAAGAATAAATTTAATCAGAGAAGTGAGAAAATGCAGAAATAAAGGAAAACAGTCAAGCAAGATAATATACTTTAGCCATTAAAACAAAGCCAAGGAACTTTAGTTCCTCCTCAAGGGCTATAGATAATATTCTGAGCCATGTCCTTTGAGCTGTTTTGCAGATACTGAAACCCCCAGCAGGTGGAAGAAATTAACTGTTTGCTGCCCACAAGCACACACACCCCAGACCAGTTGGAACCAGAAGGCTGATGCTGACTCCCGATTACCTCACCACCAACCAGTCAGGAGAATGTCCATGAGCTGATCACACATCCCACAAACCCGGTCTCTCACCCTGTCTTTAAAAACCTTTCCCTGAAAGCCATTGGGAAGTTTGGGGCCTTTTGACCACTAGCTGCCTGGACTCCTTGCTTGGAGCCCTGCAATAAATGCTGCATTTTCCTTCACCACAATCTCTGGAAAAGAGCCAGCTGTGCAGCTGCACCAGCCACAGACCTTAACCTGAATGGGAACCTTGCTCCCATCACCAGCGGTGGGAGCTTTTGCTGGGAGAGAGGAGCAGAGGCAGTCAGATGAGGACCAAGTACACATTGATAGATGAGCAGAACATCCCTGCTGGTGGAGGGCTACTCCTTTGAGGCCTGGATGGAAGTAGACGCGGATGGAAATGGTGCTAAGATACTTGTATATGCCCTTGACAAAAACCAAGCAAGAGGGTCAGGAAGGCTCCTTCCTGAGCTGCTGTGGGAGCGATGGGGAGGTGGGGCTGGGGCATCGCTCCCCGTTTCAGGTGATGCATCTCAATGCTGTCACTGTGGACAGTCGCCTGGACAGCCTGCAGCTCGTACCGTGGGGTTGGCGGCCTAAAGTCAGAGACCTCGAGCAAGTGAAGGGAGCAAAGCTTATATTGGCTTGCAATTCAGCAGCTTCCCGCGGACCCCATAGCGGAGCAGTTCCCCGTCCTGAATGTAACCCGGTACTATAACACCAACGGGGACGTGGTGCAAGAGGAGGAGACTCCCTGCACCTGCTACGAGCGCCGTTCCCCTCCCTGCGCGATGACCGAGAAGCAGCTCCGGGAGTTCAACATCAGGGGCCGCTGCCAGCTGGCTCACTACTGTGGCTCCCAGTGCCCGCGGAAGGGCTGGTGCGCCCACAAGCAGCACTGTCAGGAGAAGCTGCGCCCCTTCCAGCACGAGCTCGAGCCGGAGCCTCGAGCCGCAGAGCAGCAGTGCAGCGCCCGCGCTCTCGGCTTCCAATCTCCCCGGGACTCGGCGGACGCAGGCTGAGAGCCAGGCCCGGAGCTGCTGAACGAGCCGCTCCCGCAGCCGCGCAGCTGCCGGGGGCCGCTCACCGCGCACTGCCGCAGCGCCCCCTACTGCTCACCTAGAGCAGAGACAGCCGGGAGGCGCCCGCCAGGACCCTTCTCATTATCTCTATGTTAATTGTTTGTAAACTCATGTACAGTTTTTTGAGGCGGAGGACATGGGGGGCGGGGGGGCTGTCGTGGGAAGGCTCCTTAGGGTCCTGCTCAGTAACAGCCACAGTAATAAAAATAAAGACAAACGGGTGAACTTTATGTTAATAATACAATTTTATTCTACCCAATCTCTCTAAAATGTCATTTCAACATGTAAATAATAAAAATTCTATTTTTTTTTCTCGTTCTAAGTCTTCGAAATCAGGTGTGTATTTTGCACTTCCAGAGCGCCTTGGTAGGGGCTAACCACACCTCAAGGGCTCTAGAGCCGTGGGTGGCCAGGGGCTCCCACGCTGGACAGAGCGGCTCTAGACAGCCCACCCCGGGCCTGCTCACCCAGGACAGAGCAGTGCAAGGAGAGCAGAGTTTGACCTTCACGATATTTTTGGTTGTTTGTGAATGCAATTAGTTGTCAACCTTTAAATATCAGTACTTTCACATAAAAATCTGGATTAATAGGTTTTCTTGGAAAATTAGGAGGTCTGCGAACTCTGAAACCATGTTTTCATAGAACAACACTCCAGCCCCTTTTAACAGTCCCAGCTCTCAGGCTCCCCACTGCCCCACCTCTCCCCTGGCCCCTCCCCTGCTGCCCCCTCAGTCTCGCCCCTCGTACTGCTGTCCTGCCCCACCCCCTGTCACTCCCCTCTTATTGCCCTGCCCCTCCCCTTCCCCACCCCCTGCCCCGCCCCTCCCAGTGCTTCGCTATTTTGCACTGACTGCGCGGCCCCACCCACACCTGACTCTGCTGGCAGAGCAGGTAGGATGCCTGCTAGGCTCTGGTGCATGCTCTGTGGCCAAGGAGACCTTCTGCTGCATGCTAGGGGCTATACTTGTACTATCTCATTTATCCCTCACCGTGGCCCTGCAAAGCAGGTATTCCTTGACATTCCCATTTTACATAGGGGTAAACTGAGGCTCAGAGCGGTTTAGCAGCTCTCCCAAGTCACAAACTGGTAAACAGCTGAGCTGGGAAAGGACCCAGTGCTCTGCCTGCTCCTTGGCAGCGCCTCTGGCCTTTCTCTCCACTCTCACTGCTTTTAGTCCAGACCCTCACTTGCTATCATCCGGAACTCTTACACCAGCCTTGCAGGTCGCTCCGATTTGGGCCTTCCCTCCCACCCATTCTTCCCACCCTCCCCACTCCCCTCCAGGCTGCTAGTGATGCTGTGGAACTCCAGAACGCTTGGTGTTTTGTGTTTAAGTTTTGGGAGGGGTGGTGATAAGGATGTAGCCTTTTGTTTCTGATTAGGAAAGATTATATACTTACCGTAAAAAATTCCAATCATTACAGAAGAGCACAAGAAAGAAAGAAAACATTTCATAATCCAGCCTCTTTGCATATATGCATATTTGTGCAATTTTCCATACATTGATTAGCATTATAATCAAGTCTGTTGCTACTTTCTTTTGCTCACCTGTGCCCCAGCCAGTTCCATCCCAATGTTCCCAACCTGGTGACCTGTGTCCTTCTGCGACTCCCCATGCCCACAAGAGTACCTGGTCACATCTGTGGTGGGCCCTTTCCTTGCATTCAGTTGACATAGAAGAGATCGTATAATCTCTACCCTGTATCTTGCTTTCTGCTGTTAACTCATAGCTGACTCAGGTCAGCTGGGATAGATCTAATTTATTGGTTGTAAAGGTGGCGTAATAGTCCATGGTCTGGACATAAAAGGTCTCTGGAGGACAGGCTGCTTCAGAGGTGCCTGAGAGTGGTGAACAAGGTTCCCAGCTCGGCTTACTTCTCCATCACTTGTCCCTTTACCTTTTGCATCAGTTTCTGAAGAATAGGGCTTCTTTCTGATAACAGGCTGGGAACTCCTTTGGAGGAGAGGCGCCCCAGAGACTGGGAGACTGGTGAGGCATGAACTTTGGAGCCAGAAGGCCTGGCTCGAGCCTCAGCTCTGCCGCTGACTACCCCTGTGCCTTGGTTTCCTTATCTGCTTAAAATGATCGGTAGCACTAGTGCCTGCCTATTCAGAGGGCTGTAGTGACAGTTACATAAATAAAGGTAGGTCCTGGTCTGAAACCCTGGTGGCCAAATGTTTCAGAATTCATAATTTTTTAGGATTTTAGCAGCGTGTACATTTCATTATGTGACACCTCTCTCCCCCTCCCTGGGTCTGGGGCAACACAATATTTTACACTCAAATATGTTAGTATTTCTGCAGTGAAACATATGCATTTCATACTAAGTGAGAGAAAGCCTCTTAAATAGCCTCTCCTGTTGGTTCACAGCAAGCTTTGCTGCCAATGAATTTGCTACACATTTTTGATAAGTCTAAGAGCTTTAGAATGTTTTAGATTTCAGAATCCAAGGTAAGGGGTTGTGTGTAGGCAAACCCTTGCGATAGCCTTGGCGGTTAACATCTGGCAAAACTAGCTGCTATTACGCCCACGGCACCCAACGCCTGGTTCATGGCTGACTCAAAGTACTGTTTGCCGAGTGCCTGTCTGCCTTCCCCTTGGGGGCCCCTGTGCAGCCTCCCCCGTTCATGGACCCACACCTCATCCTGGCCCGGGTGTGGTTTCCTGCTGTCTGCATACCAGCTCCCACAGTGTTGCAGTGGCCTGGTGCCTTGAGAAAGCAGATGCAGCCAGGAATGGGGAGAGATGAAGCTCTGTCCCTGCCTGCCTCTCCCCCAAACTGCTCCCCTCTCCTTCTCCATCATCTTTGGTGGAGACAGGAACCCCGGGGCACACGAAGGGAGCATCTCAGGGAACAGTTCCTGAACCCCATGGTCCCCTCTTGGCAGCCTCAGCTTCCAGCTCAGCTCACAGCCTCACTTGCCTGGGCTCTGCTGGCGTTTTGATTTGGGGCTGGTCACGACGCTGGGGTGGGGAGCCCAGTAGGCTATCCCAAGGCAGGTCCTCCTCAGGGCCAGGAAGTTCTCAAGGGTATCTTGGGGAGTGGAGCCCTTTCTGCCCATTGTGGTCAGCCCTCTCCAGGACTGGCAGGAAGCCCTAAGTTCCTGTTTTTCCTGTCTACCTGGAAAAGCCTTCAGCAGGACACTCAAGGCAGAGAGCTGCCTTCTCCTCCTAGAGCTTTGGTGGTGCCACCCAGGAAATCCTCCCTGAGCCCTGACTGCTGAGGGTAGAGCCGCCCGGGAAGAGAACAGGTCCCCTCAGCCTACCTGGATGGCAATGGGGACAATCTTGTTGGCCAGATTCTTGTACAGCAAGCAGATGGGCGCAGCAAGAAACTGCAGAGTGCAGGGGTCTGTTTTGTTGACATCGATGCCATCCAACAGCTTGAAGTCCACGATGAAGATGTTCCCCAGCTGTAAGAGGCAAGAGGAAATACATGCAAGTCAGTTGCAGCCTGAGATGGACCCAGCAATCAGGCGCAGAGGGAGGGAAAGGGGCCTCTGGCTGCCCTGGCAACTCAGTGGAGCTCAGAATTTTATAAAGTTCTTGGTCCTCTAACTCAAAGGCTGACTGACATCAGCTTTCACAGGTTGCGGTGGGCTCAGTAAGGTGAAGGAATGGCAGTGGCTCTTCTGCACTTGCTGTACCCGAAGTCTGCCTGACCCTCGTGAAGGATGTTGAAAGATCACCCGGAAGGACACAGTTTAAGAAGAAGAAAGTAGGCAGAGTTTAGATGAAATAGATGAGAGAAGTCAAATGCCAAGAGTGATGCTGCAGGACTCCACTTACAGAGAGTTCAAAGCTGGGTAAACTCAGTGTCAGAGTCAGGACCAGGGCCACCCTTGGGAGGAGAGACGGAAAGGGGGCAGGTTCGCAGGTGGGAGGCTCTGAGGGGTGGGATCTACAAAAGTAGGCGTCCACCGCGTCAGGAGGGGGTCGTCAGGGCCGGGGGAGGTCTTTAGAGGTGGGTCTTCAGGGGTGAGGAGGTCTACAAGGGCGAGGGGGGGGGGAGTCTGCAAGGGTTGTGTGTGCTCTGTGTCCTGGTCTGAGGCTGGTGGCACAGCGGGGTAAGGTGCACAGTCATTGAGCTTGCTGCCACTCCTGATTCGTGCCCTTTTCCATGGATATCATACTTCAATATAAAACAAATATGCACCTGGGATTTGGGGAAGGTAGAAAGCCACCCACCCCAGACTACACTTGAGTCCCCTAGAGGGAGCTTAAGCTGAGGGCCGCAAGGGCTCCTTTCTCCAGAGCTGGAAGAGTTCGGGTGCAGGACAAGCGGCGCTTCTTTTAAAGCCTTTTGTGTTTTAAGCTAGAAATGGAGGCAGGGGTTGCGGTCCGGCTGGGGAAGGGGGTCGGGTCTACAGTACGGTGGACACTGGTCAACAGATGCTCAAGTCAGTTGCACGTCCACGACTCTGCCTACAGAGGGCGCGCGGGGGCCACTGTGCAAGCGCTTGAGGGGACCAAGGCACTAGAGAAGCTCAAAGCCTGGCCATCATCTTCCTCCTTTTTTCGGACACAGAGGACCCTGGCAGTTGTCTGACACCAGTGATGAGCTCCGAGCAGTCTGCTCGAGATGCATTCAGGGCAGGAGTGGGACGGGGTCGGGGAAGGAGGGGATGGTGCCCTCCGCCAGCCAGGGCAGAGGGAAGTGGGGAGAGGCTGCTTCCAGGATAGCAAGTGATGGCCCCTTGGGACACCTTGGCCAGAAGTTGGAGACACTAGTCCCGGTGGGTCACAGGGTTGGCTGCGCTTCTGTGATGGGCTGGACAAATGCCTTTCAGAGCGGGTGTGGCCATCAGTGACCACTGTGCAGAAGAAATGGCTGCCTATCAAATCTTGAGCGGACAAAGGTTGTTTAACTTGATGAATGAAAGGCTAAAGGGAGGCCCTGGGAACCCGGGGGCCTGGGATTTGGGTCTGCACATGGGGCATTTCTCTGTTATTCCAGGCCACCTCCTCTCTCTGGGCCTCAGTTTCATCCTTCTGGAAAGTGAGAGCGCCAACCCTATCTCTCAGTTGATATTCTAGGTTCTGTAGAAGATGCTGGTGGTCTTGCTTGTCTGGTATTCCTGTCCTCTCCTTTTGGTCGACATAGTCCATTCTCCTGACCATAGCGATTGGTTCAGGGAATTATCTCAAGCTGGACCCATGACACTTGCTGGAAGTGTTGGGAAACAGGGACTTTCTTTCTGGGATTGGGTAATGTTTGCTAAAATGGTGGAAGGTAAGTCTGAAGCTGTTGGTGGTCATCTTTACCTCCACAAAAGGACACCTTCCTAAGAAAAAAAATCCAACAGAGGCAGAGAATTGAGAAATGGAGAAATGATGCCAATGGATTATCTGAACCTTGGACCCAGCTATGCCTGAGCTAGTCGCTTTGCTTCTTCTTTTTAAAAAATTATTTATTTGGTTGCACCAGGTCTTAGTTGCGGCACGTGGGCTCCTTAGTTGTGGCATGCGAACTCTTGGTTGCGACATGCACGTGGGATCTAGTTCCCTGACCAGGGATCGAACCCAGGCCCCCTGCACTGGGAGCATATTGTCTTATCCACTGTGCCACCAGGGAAGTCCCCTCGCTTTGCTTCTTGCTGTTGCCTCAACCAATGCATTTCTTATGATTTTTTTGACTTGAAACTACAAAATCCTAACATAAAGTCTAAGAATTAAAACACTCTTGAAGAGCTGTGGCGATGACTCAAAAACAACAGGGGTAGAATTTCTCTATTCATGTTGCAAAAAAATAATTGCATAGGTAAAGATTAAAAGAAAAAAACTTTGGAGTTTTAGTAGGCCACAAACTTAATGTAGATCATAAGATGCTGCCAAAGAGAAGTAGCAGAAATGACTGTGGGAATTAAGAACCATATTGTAGGGGATGGAGCGATGTATGTGTAAGAGATGCGTGGTGTGTGTGTAAGACTCCAGTCAATGGTGGCTCTTGGATTATTGCTTCACCACCAAAACCACAGCTGAGCATCAAGACCATAACTCAAAGGAAAGACGACCACTGTGGTGGCAAGGACTCCTGAGTGGAGGCTGTCCCCCTGCCAGGGTGGCTGGATGCACAGATGGCTGCTCAGTCCCTTCCAGTTCTAGGATTCTCTGGCTTTTAAGGTTCAGTGATTCTCTGATTTGAAGTTTGAAACCAACAGCACTGAATCAATGTTACTACGTCCAGCAATTAAATCTACAGGGGAGAACTGCTGTGTGTGCCTGTCTACGTGGGGACAGGTTGTCACCTGTCCACATGACCAGGTGGGGCAGGAGCCCTGCCTGGGGACTTCAGCTGGGCAGGTGGCCCTCCAGAGTCAGGTGGGCGGGTGTGAGGGCTGGGAGGTCTGTCCATAGACGGCACTGACCATCGCTCTCTTTCTGGGGCCCCATGGTGAGCTGAGCAAGCAAGACAGGGTGACTGGAAACAGCAGAAGGCCGCCTAGACACCTGGGGCAGGTGGCAGGAGGCCTGGTCATCCTGGCTTTAGTGGGAATGGGCCAACAGATGGGAGACTAAGGCCAGTTCCCAGAGCCTCAAGCTCCTGGCATGGAAGGCGGCTGACACTGAGTCCCACCAGAGGAGGAGGTTTGAACCCCTTTCTGTCTCAAGACTACAATAGTCTTGGAACTGGAGAGGGCTGACCCTGCAGACGAGGGCCAGGAGAAGGGCTGGGGAGAGGGTGAGGACAGAAGCAGAAGACCAACACTTCTAATTAGGAAGTCAAAAGTTCCATCAGTTTTCTCCTTTTTTTTTTTTTTTTTTGATGCAAGGCTTGCTTTTTTCTCCAGTTTCTTTACCTTTGCAAGGTGGGTAACAATTGATGGTCCTGTGTGTAAAGCATCTCTCACAATGCCTGGCCCACAACAGGCCCTTAGTTAGGGGGAGCTCTTTTAATTATGATATTGATATTGAAAATATTGATATTATGCTCTAAGACCTGCACATCACCGGGAAATATCCCTCTCAATTCCTCCACCTATGCTGGACAAGACAGTTTTCATAAATGCTCAGGAAAAGGAAGAGGTCACTTCACTGAGGGCAGCCGATCTTGCCATCAGCCAGACAGATGAGCCTGGAGGTAGCAGCCTGGGGGCCAGCGAGCAATGGCCAGCAAGAAGTGGTTTCTGCCCAACAGAGTATGACCTGGCTGAGCCTCTGGCCCGGGCCACCGTCTCCAGCCAACCAGGTTCTACCTCAACCTCCTGCTCCAAGGTGAGCTGCCGCTCCAGGCTGCACTCCACCATCTCTGTGGTAACCGGGAGATTCTCTGGCAGCTTCATGCAGCGCTGGATCAACACAGGGTTGCAGCCGTTCAGGAACTGGTAGCCAAACATTAAGTCTTCTTGCCAGTGATTCATAACCTGCTCTGTGGAGGAGAGAATTGGAGCTCAGCCTGAGTTCTGAGCCGGGCTGAGGTCTTCCTGATGCTAGCGGAGGGCCAGAGTCCTTGCCGGGTCCCCTCTCCCAGGCACTCAGTGGACAGCCCACCATGCCCAACTGCTTGACCACTAGGTCAGGCCATGGCACCACCCCATCCTCCCTGAGCTGGCCCTTAGTGGCTCAGAAGGTTCCTGGGGAACCCCTTTCTCAAGCACAAAAACAAAAATAGACAAATGGGGTTGCATCAAACTAAAAAGCTTTCTGCACAGCAAAGGAAACAATCAACAGAGTGAAAAGACAACCTACAGAATCGGAGAAAATCTGTGCAAACCATATATCTGATAAAAGTTTAATCTTCCAAATATATAAGGAACTCCTACAACTCAATAGCAAAAACACCAATAACCCGATTAAAAAATGGACAAAGGATTTTTTGTTTGTTTGATTTTTCGGTACGTGGGCCTCTCACTGTTGTGGCCTCTCCCGTTGCGGAGCACAGGCTCCGGACGCGCAGGCTCAGCGGCCATGGCTCACGGGCCCAGCCGCTCCGCGGCATGTGGGATCTTCCCGGACCGGAGCACGAACCCGTGTCCCCTGCATCGGCAGGCAGACTCTCAACCACTGCACCACCAGGGAAGCCCTGGACAAAGGATTTGAACAGACATTTCTCTGAAGACGACATACAGATGGCCAGCAGGTATAGGAAAGAATGCTCAACATCACTAGTCACCAGTGAAATGCAAATCAAAACCACAGTGAGATAGCACCTCACACCTGTCAGGATTCTATTATTAAAAAAAAAAGACAAGTGTTGGTGAGGCCATGGAGAAGTTGGAGCCCTTGTGCACAGTTGGTGGGAATTCAGGATGCACAGCTGCTATGGAAAACAGTGTGGAGTTTCCTCGAAAAGTTAAAAATAGAACTGCCACATGATCCAGCAATCCCACTTCTGGGTATTTATCTCAAAGAATTGAAATCAGGATCTTGAAAAGATATCTGCACCCTCATGTTCCTTGCGGCACAATTCGTAACAGCCAAGATGTGGAAACCACCTAAATGCTCATCTACAGAGGGATGAATAAAGAAAATGTGGTATATACATACAATGGAATACTATTCAGCCTTAAAAAAGATGGGCATTCACAATATGTGACAGCATGGGTGAACCTGGAGGACATGATGCTAAGTGAAATAACCCAGTCACAGAAGGACAAGCACTGCATGGTTCCACTTAGATGAAGCATCTGAGTGAGTCCAGCTCAACAGAATCAAAGAGCAGCACAGGATGGTGGTTGCTAGGGAGGGGCTGTGGGGAGTTACTAATCCATGGCGTGAAGTTTCAGTTAAGATGAGTACGTTCTAGAGGTCTGTTGTACAACACTGTACCTATAGAAAAAGAAAAGGAAAAAAAAAAACCCCAGGTCCTTGTGCCCAGGAAGCAGGGGCCCTAGGATGAGGGAGAAGGAGGGGAGCGGGGGGCACCCTGGGGAGGAGTTTGTGAAAGCAGTTTCCCCCCTTGCTTGTCTCCTTAATGTCTCCTAATCTTTCTGTTGCTGTGTGGTCCTTCCTGTGCCATCCCTGTCAGTGATGATGCTACTGTTCTACCAAATACATCCTAGTCCAAAGGAACCCACTGTTGCTTTCACGTAAATGCTTAAAAAACAAGCTAACTCCTGCCTTTTCTCTGTTCAGAAGCATCATAAATGATTGATTTATTTAAAGAAAAAGTGTTGATATTTATGAGACTTTCGATGGTGAAATGAGGTTGAGGGTGCTCAACACTGGACATCCAAGGAGGAGAAACCTCTGGCCATGAGGGTGATCCCCAGTGGAGCGTACTGTGTGGGTGCAGGCAGTGCTGGCCTGAGGCACAGGGAGGCTTAGTGCTGGAGTGGGTGGAGCAGCCCTTTCCCACACCCAGGCAAGGCTCCCCAGCACCATAAGAGCCCCCAAAGCACACTCACCAGAAATAGTGTTGCTGATCCTGAGGAAGATTTTCTCAAAGTCAGCAAAGTCGCTCCAGGAAGACTGGAACATGTGCATGAAGCGGTTGATGAACAGGTTCTCCATCCTGCAGACCGAGACACGGCGGCGCCCCTGCACGCTCTGGCCTCACCTGCCCCCTGCCAAGCCCCTCCGCACCCTGGTCTCATGGGGCCTCCAGGGGACTTGAACCCAGGGCAGCTCCAAGGGGGCAGCTGATTGGCCTTGTGGAAACCAGGACAGAAACTGGCACCCATGCCCATGCTCTTCCTTCTGCATTTCCCCTAAGAAAGAGACCAGTCGCCTGTCCTCGACAGCAGTCTACAGTGCTCTCTTCCCATTCACACGGGCTCTGGTCTGTGCCTTCATTCATTCATTCATCAAACTTTTTGCTGCCCCAAATTGATGCAAGCTTCCAGGGACAGAGCACCGTTATCTCCTATGTAGCTGCTCTCCCGAGTCTCGTGGATTTGGGGGGATAAGCAGTTTAGTGGAATTTAACCCTCGTTTACTTTCTGCCTAACCTTGGCTCTTTGCCTGGTGCTGAGGGGTCCATATGCAAGGCCAGAGAGGGCAGCTGAGATGGATGCAGGTCAGCACAGAGTGTTAAGGGCCTGGCCGAAGATCCCAGCTCCATCTCTTCCCAGCCATATGGCCTTGGGCAATTCCCTAACCTTCTGTGCCTCAGTTTCCTCATCCATGAAACGGGTACAATAACTGTCCCTGCCTCACAGGGCTGACATGATATATAGAAAGCATTGATTTGTAAAATGAGTTCAACAAATATTAGCGACTAGTACCATGATTATCACTTACTGTTAATATTAACGTCTGCAGCCTTAAACTGTGGTGTTCTGGAGGGACCAGTGGACAAGTTCACAATCCAGGCTACGGCACAGAACTTTGCCCTCTCCCTCCTGGGGTCCTTCTGCTTAATTCATTCATCCCTTTCTTCCTTCACACTCAGTTCACCTAAGAATCTTTGCGTCTGGCTCCTCTTTACTTCCTCTCCTCTCTGCCCTCCTTAAGTGCTCTCACCCAGGGCACTGTGTGTCATATCCTAGTGGCTGTATCTAAAGAGTCAGCTCTAAACTCCCCTGATCTCGCTGAAGCATCTGACAACCAACCACTTTTTCCTTGACACTAAAATGCTGACCCCCATGGACTTCATCCCTGCTTCAAACCCCCATGGTCCTGCACCGCCCGCCCCGCCCAGTAAAGGCTGGGATCCTTGCCCAACTCTCTGCGTTGGCAGCCTCAGCTCCACTTCCCTACACAGGCCCCCACTCTGGTCCTCCTGGATCACGGAGTTCTCACCGCCCTGAAAGCCATCCCCTCCACTCCTCCAATCAGCGTGGTGAACTCCTACGCATCCTTCAAGACCCAGGTTGGGCTTCTCTCTTAGAAAGCTTTTTTCTGATGCTGCCTCCTCAGAGCTTCCTCCCTGCCTCAAGTTTTCCCAGTGCTCTTTTCCAAAGGAATATCTACCACATACTATCATGATGAGCTGTCCATAGCTTGGTCTCCACTAGACTGTAAGCTTCTTGGAGCTGGGACCAAGGGACCACTTTTGATTCATCTCAGGCCCCCATCCCCAGGAGCTCAATTTGCATTTGTCAAAGGACAAGCAGCAGGTAGCCTTCTCTGGGCCAGCTCCCGTGGGGATGGAAGAAGCCCAGAAGAGCCAGCAAACAGGCAGTAACAGAGCCTGAGAAGGTAGCTCCCTGGCCAGTCTCCTTCCTTGGGCTCAGGAATGAGGACAAAGTCCTCCCAAGCATCCAGAATGGAGATACTAGATACTAGGTTTACACTGTGCTAGACCGCACTGCAGCGGCACTGCCTACATGAGTTCGTTTAAATCTCATAACAATTCTAGCAGTTAGGCAGCACCAGCCTCATTTTATAGGAAGGAAATGGGTCAAAAAAACTTAAATAACTCTCCCAAGATGGCGCAGCTAGAGTCAGAAACAATCGCTGCTCTCCAGGCTCTAAATAAGGTGACCTTTTGCTTTTAAAGGGTAATTAGAGATGAGTTGATATTTGTTGCTATACTTTGAATAGATTAATAGGTTTTTTTCCCCCAGGAAAGCAAAGTATAACCTTGCTACCCCGAGTGTGGTTGGTGGGCCAGCAGCATCAGCACCCCCAGGATGGCATTAGAAATGCAGATTCTCAGGCCCCACCTCAGCCTTCCCTAATCAGAAACTCTAGGGGTGGGTCTCTAAGTCCAGATTTTAACAGGCCCTCCAGGGGATTCTGATGCAACCTATAACTTGAGAACCATTGCTGGAGAGGTTGCAATGTTTTCCAAATTAATTTAACTATAAAGCAAACCCTTTTTAAAGGAAACATTACTTTATGATTTGTGTTAACTTATACCTTTATTTTATGATCCATTTTTAACAAAAAACTGCTACTTTAGCAAATATAAGTAAAAATTTCCAGGTCTAACTTTTAGGTGGGAATTTTTTTCCCCCTACATTTTCCCCAACAAATTTATTTTCCAGTGGGACACATCTCTGATACTGTAACAGAATTCAGCATAGGTAAATAGGGTTGATATACAGACATACAGGGATCAGTTAGAACAAGGAGGAGACGACTTTAACAATTACCAAGGAGATCCAAGGATTTGGGTAGCATTCGTGAAGTTAAAGGGGAGAATCCTATTTTCTGAGTGCTTTGGTGATGTGGAGCCAACTTGTTTCTGAGCTGGGGTGACAGTAGGAGGGTGTGGGGACTTCTTCCCGCAAAACTCCTGGCTTTGGCTTCCAAAGTCAAGAGAACAAGCTCCCTCGGCTTCCCTGCTCCCGTGCCATCATCTCTTCCTCTCTCGCTCTCACCCAGCCTCAGAGGGCCTCACCCCAGCCCTCACCATGGGCAAGGAAGCCCATCTTTTCTCTCTAGCTTCCTGCTCTTCATCTTGGGGCCCGCTCTTTCCTTCTCTATGCCACCAGCTCCTTTCAAAGAGCTACCATACATGTAATTTCGTCTGACTTCACACAAGCAGTGGGTGACTGGTCTGTGGGGCTGGAGCAGGGGTGGGAAGACTTATTGCCTTCGGACCACACTCTTCTCCCTGTCCCCAAACAAAGCCTCTATCTGGCCCTTGACCCCCTCTCCCCCGTCCCTTGCAGGGCTCTCAACCTTGCTTGGCCTCAATTCTCCCTGAAGCCTCTCTGCTTAGCCCCGGGCCTACCCATCCCACTCTACCCTTGGCCTCACTATCGGAGGCCGGACAGGGCTCTGAACGTCAACATGCCCCCTGACTGCACTCATGTTCCTCTTCACCACTTCTTGTCCAGCTTTCCTTTCTGAAGACCACCCCACTCTGCCTATAAGCCAGATGTACAGTGTCAAGGGTGCCTTGGGTTCTCCCCTCGGCCTCTCCCCATTTTGACCTGAATTTCAACTGGATCCTGGGACATCCACACCACATCCCGAAGTCCTCCCTACTCTCCCGTTCCCTGTCTTTGTTTTTCTCCACTGCTGGGCTCGCTCATCTGACCCTCAAAGGCTGCCAGGTCTACCTTCTGCAATGTGGCTCTGATTTCCCTCACCTCTCCCTGTTTCTCATCCAACACTGCAAATCCAGAACCCAAGGAGAAGGATGCCCCTCCAAGGAGCTGCCCCCCCCCCACTCCGATCTCATCTGATGAGAAATGTCTGGTGGGTGAGGACCCAAGCACCCTGGTCTGGTCACCTCTCCCGAACTCAGTAACATTTCTGCACTGTTCTCTACTGGGAAGGAAGCTCTCTTCCTCAATTTCCTTTGAAGAGAACATTCCCTTACCAGTCCCGCCAACCTCCTGCAATCAAAGCTCCAGGCTGCAAACGGTGAGTGGTGATTAAACAGATAAGCTGCTCCTCCTTTGACAACAACATGAAATTTCACCACCCACGTGGTTCTGTGAGTAGGCCCAGCCACACCCAACCTTTACATGTGATGCTCCCTCTGCCAGAGCATCCGAGTCCTGCTTCTCCAGGCTCCCAACCGTCTGGTTAGCTGCAAGGCCAGGCTAGGTGTCCTGCTGTGAAGCCTTCCTGGACCCCATAATGAGATAACACCAAACAGAGGAAGGGTCCCTCTATGAGCCCTTGAGGGCAGAGGTCGATCTGAGGGAGCAAGTGCTCAGCAGGTGAGGCTGGAGAAGTGGGTCCTGGCTGGCCTGACCTCATTACTGGGAATGAATGAAGACTAATGCTGTCTTTAGGGAGAACCTTCTCTGTGCAGGGTTGACATATGGGGTTCCTTAATATTCTCACAACAGCCTGGAGTGGGAGCTATGGTCTCATTTTTTAGATGAAGACACCAAGTCTCAAAGAAGTTCACCAGCTTCCTTAGGCTCACCTTCCACTGGCCCAGAGCCCTCTCCCATGAATCCCTCATCTCCCGGGGTGGGGTCCCTCTGACCTGCTTCCCTGAGGCCCAGTCCCCTTGACTCATCCTCCTCAAATGCAGAGGCTGTGTCTCCTCTCTGCTTCTTAGGACCTCATGGTCCTTGGTTCACTGTGCCAACAGAGCTGGTGCTCGGCTGACCACCCCAGCTGGGCTGTGCCAGGTGGGGCTGAGGGCCCATCTCGGGATTTCTTTGCTCTGGTCCTGCCAAATAGTTTGCAGCTCAAGGGGCCAAGTAACATGGAAGAGGTAGAGAAAGATGGGCTATGGTATTGCTGGAGAGATGGTGGCCTGTGTGGCCCATACTGGGGAGCACAGGGGAGGAAGCCTCCCTCAGACCTGGGGCTTCTAGGAGCTTCTGGGAGAAGGGGCACCTTATTCCAGTCCTGAAAAATGATGAGTTGGACTTGGCCAGGCAAAGAAGGGAAAAAGGGCATTTGAGGCAGAGAAAACAGAGAGGCAAAGACGAGGGGACACGAAGACCCCCAGCTCTGGACACACATGGCTGGGGTGTCCTGTGCATCTGGGGGCAAGAGAGAAGGCTGGGCAGAGACCCCTGTGGTTGGGGTAATCACTGAAGGATTTTAGGTAGGAGAGTCAAAGAATTATATTTGCTTTGTAGAAGGAGTCTCCAACAAACTATACATGTACTTGAGAATGAACTTCCAATTTCTGTGTGGGATGGAGCCTGGGGAAGCAGGTAGAAGAATGTTCCTGAACATTCTGGGGAGACATGGCGGAGCTGAGAAAGGAGGACATGCACACTGAGACCCAGGGGATGGACACGATCCCACATTCACCTGGATGGAGGATGAGGCCAAGGGAGGCATCAAGGCCAGTGGTTTCAATCCTGGTTGCACATTAGAATCCCCCAAGGAGCTTTTAAAATATACTCATGCCTGCGCTGCAAATGCTGGCTTAACAGCCTGGCTGCAGTGAGGTGGCACGGAGTCTTAATATTAAATGCACAGTCAGGACTGAGAACCACTGATCTAGGATGCTGTTGGCTATGATGGGGATACGTGAGAAGGAAAAGGTAAGTGTGTGATTGTGTGTGTGTGTGTGTGTGTGTGTGTGTGTGTGAAGTGAGGGCCTGTGAGGTGGCCACAAAGGCCACACTCAATTCATTTTGAAAGGGTTTACTGAGCACCTATCCTGTGGCAGCTGCTGTGCTGGGATCCTGAGGTAAAAGATGACAATGACCTAAGGAACACTGAGCAGACATAAGAAAGGCACAGCCTGGCTTTCACTCCACCATCCCTCCATCCACCATCCACTATCCATCCCTCCACTCACCAACCATCCATCCATCCATCCATCCATCCATCCACTCCCCCACCATTACTAAGCAGAGGTGGCACTACCCCCCAAAGCAGTATCATCTCCTCTGACCTTGCTGCCTCTCTAGCATTATCGTTTTCTCTCCAAACTGCCCCTTTTACAAGGGCCTTCTGTCCTTGTTGTATCATCCTGGTCTGGACTCTGCTCTCCTAAAGCCACATGACTTTGACTCAATAATGCTAACCCCTGGGTAGGAAATGAGACATACGATTGCCCTGATGTTTCCAGGGAGCCAGATGTTGGGTACTGCTGCATTACTAATCTAGTGGTTTGGTTTTAATTTTACCCTCCATTTGATCTCAATAGTAGCAGGGAAGAAAATCCCCAGTTTTGAACCCCAATAGACCTGGATTCAAATCCTGGTTTTGCCAATTCCTGCCGAAATGACCTTAGGCAAATTCCTTGACCTGGACCTGGCAGAGCCTCAGTTTACTTACCTGGAGATGGTTAAAAAACAGTACCTATTTCCTGGGGTTGCTGTGAAGGTTAAAACAGACGATTCTATACAGAAAGCACCCACACCTACAGCCTGGCACTTAGTAGAGGCTTATTAAGCGTCAGGCCCTTATTACTTCCTCCCTCCCATGGAGATGCAGCCTCAGGGAGACAAATGCATCCCAGTCCCTGTGATGTGGGGGGATTCCCTGCGGAGTCTGACAGTGAGCCTGTGTGTGTGTGTGTGTGTGTGTGTGCGTGTGCGTGTGTGCGTGCTTTTTCTCAAATGCCCCAAAGAGGAAGGCCTGAGTGTGTGGCCTCCCACCCTTTCTTTATAGAAGTTCGACCAAATGAGGCAACTTCTTGAGTGGAGCAGCTATGCAGCTAAGCAAATGCTACCACAGAAGCTAACTGGGTTAGTGCTTCTCTACCTGTCTGCCTCCTGGTTATGCCAACCCAAGGCCAGGGCCCACCCTGGGAGACTCTCACCCTGGTGGTAGGGGGTGCTGGGCACCGGGAGGTGCTGAATCTCCTCAGGGCCGTCCAAGGCTTGGTCAGGTTGCATGACCACAGATTTAGGGTTTTCCAAATTTGCATGATTGTGAGAATTCCCTAAAGTATCAGAGTACAGATTCAAATGCCCCTCCACTAGCCCTGAGGTAGGGCTGGGGCTCCATGTTGGTGATGAGCACCCAGGGAGTCTTTGAAAACCGTGTAATAATTCAGCCACCAAGAAGGAGCACAGAACTCGGATCTCTGCCGTTAATTAGCAGGGGCTACTGGGCAAGGTATTGTACTTCCTTATTCCACATATTCCTCAACTGCAGAATGGGGATAAGATCTGTGCCTGCCTCGTGGGGTTGTAGTGAAAGACGAACGGGGATGCATGTAAGTGATCAGCACAGGCATGTTGGTCATTATTACTGCAATGCCCTACCAGCTGGGTGACATCCTGGACACTGTTTACCCTTGAACTAGCCCAAGGGGAGATGAGCTGTGGATGGGGATGGGGCACTCCAAGTAAAGACCTCCACTCCGGGCTGAAAACAGCTGTTTGGTGTCTGGAGTCCTACAGTCTGTAAATTTGTTTAGATACAGGTTTCCCTGTGATTTGACTGTGCATTAAGGATCCATGCTATTGCCGAGATATAATCAAACGATTTGGGAAGAGTTGCTCTGCTGAGCTGATCCCCCAGCCCAAGCCCACCACAAGGGGAGGAATGAGGGTTCCATCTCCGGCCCCAGCCGCTGGAGGGCTGCCCAGCATCCTCGAGTTCTTGAACACTTACGCTTTAGAGTAGTTCAGAACAAAGTCTACTCCCTTCTCACTATCGAACTGGATATCTCTGGGTAAATCCTTGTGGCATTTGGCATCGATACTCAAGGGGAAGCCAGGGTTCCACTCCATCCATCTGAGTGTGAAAAGGAAGGAGAAGAAAACTGGGTTAAATGTCTGGCTTTTGGGCTGGCCCCTCAGGCTGAAGGCTGCCTGTGTGGTCTGAGGATGTGCCCATAAGGTCACCATGCTTTAGCTGAGCGTGTGCCTGGCGAGGTACTGGGATGCCTCCCAAGGTCTGGTGTCCCCCCACCTTGCTGTGCCCTGAGTCTCACAGTGGGAAGCCAGAGGTTCCCTAAACCTGAAGCTGGGCTTACAGCACAGGGGTGGTGAGTGGTAGGTGCATACCAGTGTGTACAGAGAGCATCAGAAGACCTCATTTATTTGAGGTGACATTCAAGGGCGATGTCTCCCCAGCACAGAGCTGCCTTGCTGGTCCCTGGAGGTGGAAGTGGTTAAGGTTGCCCCATCACACTTGACCTAGACATCCAACATCCTACCAGCTTGGTCATCACCCCTGTATTGTGTGTGGTGGTCGAGGGAAAGGGGACAGTGGTCATGCCTTCCCAAAGGGGGCATGAGTCAGCAGGGAGGTTGGGTGAGGACCTCCAGTCACAGACTGATGCCAATAGCAGGTTCAGAGATTGTTATAATCAAAACAGCTCCCCGGGACTTCCCTGGTGGCACAGCGGTTAAGAATCCGCCTGCCAATGCAGGGGACACGGGTTCGAGCTCTGGTCCGGGAAGATCCCACATGCCTCAGAGCAACTAAGCCCGTGCACCACAACTACTGAGCCTGCTCTCTAGAGTCCGCGAGACACAACTACTGAGCCCACGTGTCACAACTACTGAAGCCCGCGTGCCTAGAGTCTGTGCTCTGCAACAAGAGAAGCCACCGCAATGGAGAAGCCCGAGCACCACAAAGAAGAGTAGCCCCCGCTTGCCGCAAGTAGAGAAAGCCCGCACACAGCAAAGAAGACCCAATGCAGCCAAAAATAAATAAATAAAATAGATAAATTTAAAAAAAACAAAAAAAACCCCAGCTCCCCTCAAAGACAGGCTGTGCACTCTACCCCGCCAAAATTTTTAGAGCCTGGTGTCCTTAAAATTTATCCTGTAGCATTGGGCATTTAAGTTTGTTTTTTAAAATTTTACTTTTCTTTTTGTTTATTGAAAAACCAAACCAAACCAAACCAAAAATCTGTTAGTTTCTTTT
Organism: Monodon monoceros; assembly: GCF_005190385.1. Lineage (NCBI taxonomy): Eukaryota > Metazoa > Chordata > Mammalia > Artiodactyla > Monodontidae > Monodon > Monodon monoceros. The sequence continues at coordinate 37,246,078 of NW_021703781.1, forward strand.
AGGGTGGGGAGAATAATCTTTTATTTATTTAAATGATCTTACATTTGTTTAAAAACCAAAATTTACATTCTGGGATTTCAGCTTTTCCATTTGTATTCCTTTTTTGCGGTACGCGGGCCTCTCACTGTTGTGGCCTCTCCCATCGCGGAGCACAGGCTCCGGACGCGCAGGCTCAGCGGCCATGGCTCACGGGCCCAGCCGCTCCGCGGAATGTGGGATCTTCTCGGACCGGGGCACGAACCCGTGTCCCCTGCATCGGCAGGCGGACTCTCAACCACTGCACCACCAGGGAAGCCTGTATTCCTTTTTAATCTAATCTCTCTTATAAGAGGGAAGTAAAACACTGAGAGTTCAGGTCGTTAAAAAGTCTTAAGACATGGAAGCAACCTGAATGTCCAACAACAGAGGAATGGATGAAGAAGATGTGGTCCATACATGCAATGGAATATTACTCAGCCATAAAAAGAACAAAATAGTGACATTTGCAGCAATATGGATGGACCTAGAGATTGTCACACTGAGTGAATAAGTCAGACACAAAAAGACAAATAACATATGATGGCGCTTATATGTGGAATCTAAAAAAAAGGGTACAAATGAACTTATTTACAAACAGAAGTAGAGTCACGGATATAGAAAACAAACTTATGGTTACCAGGGGATGGGGGGAGGGATAAGTTGGGAGATTGGGATCGACATGTACACACTATTATATATAAAATATATAACTAATAAGAACCTGCTGTATAGCACAGGGAACTCTACTCAGTACTCTGTACTGGCCTATTTGGGAAAAGAATCTAAAAAAAAAGGAGTGGGTATAGGTATATGTGTAACTGATTCACTTTGCTGTACACCTGAAACTAACACAACATTGTAAAGCAACTATACTCTAATAATTATTTTTTAAAAGTCTTAAGGCCCTTTAATATCATCTTGTACTTTTATTGTCACAAAAATTCCACAATGTTTTTTGAGGTATCCTGTTGGCCCAGTAAGCCTCTCATTAGTATCGTTAGAGGTGAACAGGAACTGGATATGATCACTCATATGATCACTCAAAATGCATTTTGAAAAGCGTTTTCTGTTGTATAGAACCTACATTTCTCGCTGTTAGTTTACTAACAACGTTCTCTTTTCCTCGACATTAAAAAAACCTTCTATTTTTGTTGTCTGTATTAACACCAATGCTGGATTGACATTAACCAGGGTAAAAATGTGGATGAATGCACGAACGTCAACTGATTTATTGACTTTTTTCCCTTTGTTTCAGAGAATGATTTAAGGTATCTCCAATATATGTGTAAAATTGAGGCAGTCATCTGGTAGCCCCACTGGTATTAACTGTCGATTACTTAATTACTGTCGGTCAAATCAATTTAAATATTCCTAACCATCTTTTCCTAGCCACTGGGAAGTAGGGCTCTAATTAATTTGAAGAGCTGAGTAGAGCTGGATTTCTTCAGTATGGAAGCACTGAACCCAATGAGAAGAGACGGGCCAGCAAATACAGTCACATTTTCTTAAGGGTAGAGTTTACTTGGAGCACATTTCCTCAAGACCCCACCTTCCTGCTGACCCCCAGCCTCCAAAGTGCCCCACCTCAGGAGGTCAGGAGACAACGGCCTCTCACTGCATGGAGACAGCACAGTTTGCCAGCTAGTTTACTACTAGCACCTGAAACCAACACCTATGTTCCTTCCACTGCAGGCACTGTTGCCTGAGAGGCCTGACAGGCTGATGTGCATAGGAGCCAAAGGCCTTCATACCCACAGATAAATAGGCAAAGAAAAAAATCATACTCCATTGGAAAGACCAAATTGAACAACCAGGCAGAAGGAAGGAAGGAAGAAGCAGAAAAGACATTTAATTTTAAAAAGAGAGAGAGAGAGAGAGAATTCTTAAGGAGATGCAATTAGAATCTAAAAAGACATTCTGCAACCACAAAACATGATTTCGGAATTGAATATTTCATAGAAAAATGGAAAAAAAGAGTAATAGTCACTGTGAGATCTGATTGGTCTCCTGGAAGACAAAATCTGTTCATTCAGTAACCAATTATTGAGTGCCTGTTATGTGCCAGACACTGCTCTGTGACAAATGGAAGGAAATGTAAGGAAATGTAACACAAATACACAAAGAAGTGGAAGTCATGGAAGAAAACATAGGAGTCATGAAAACCAGATATAGAAGATTTGATGTGCAGAGAGAGTTCCAGAGGAGAGATAGGGATACATGGAGAAGTAAAAACCAAAGAAATAGGAGAAAAACTTCCTTAAGCTGAAGGGACCTCAATTTTCTGAGTAAATCCTAGGCAGAAAAAAAAGAAAGGAAAAAAAAAGACATTCCTAGGGCTTCCCTGGTGGCGCAGTGGTTGAGAGTCCGTCTGCCGCTGCGGGGGACATGGGTTTGTGCTCCGGTCTGGGAAGATCCCACATGCCTTGGAGCGGCTGGGCCCATAAGCCATGGCCGATGAGCCTGCGTGTCTGGAGCCTGTGCTCCGCAACGGGGGAGGCCACAACAGTGAGAGGCCCGCATACCGCCAAAAAAAAAAAAAAAAGACATTCCTAGATATATACTGATTAAATTGTAAAATGTCAAAGAGGAGAATGCTGTGGAGACGGAGAGGGGATTGAGAAAGGGAAAGAGAGAGAGGAGAGATGGTTCCACAAACTCACAAGCTTCTGGGAAAAGGAAAATAATGAAACTATCACTAGGTTTCTCATTTGCCATTACTGAAAACGAGGAGATAGTGTAAGGTGTTTACAGACTTTTTTAGATAATCATTTAAGCCTCTTATATCAAGTATGGACTCAGACATTATATTACCTGCATATATTACCCACCCTTTCATATATTAATTGAACAAGTTCAGCCAAACAAAAATGACATTAGAATGAACCAAGAAGTTCCTAAATATAGTAAAGAGTGTTTATTAGAAAACAATAGCAAATATATTGAACAAATAAAAATATCAAAGGCATTTTCTCAAAAATCAAGACCCAGAAAGGATGTTCATCCTTGCTACTGTTACTTTGTTTTGGCAATAAGAAAAAATTATCAGTGATGTAATAATGTAAACTAAGAGACAAAAGTATCATCATTTACATAATACGATCAAATAACTGGGCAATTAAAAAGACTCACTTAAAAATAGAGACAATATTGGACTTCCCTGGTGGCGCGGTGGTTTGGAATCCGCCTGCTAATGCAGGGGACATGGGTTCGAGCCCTGGTCTGGGAGGATCCCACATGCCGCGGAGCAGCTGGGCCCGTGCACCACAACTACTGAGCCTACGCTCTAGAGCCCGCGTGCCACAACTACTGAAGCCTGTGCGCCTACAGCCCGTGCTCTGCAACAAGAGAAGCCCGTGCGCAGCAACCAAGACCCAACACAGCCATAAATAAAAAAACAAATAAATTTATTTTTAAAAAAAGGAGACAATAAAATAGTTTAGTAAGGTGTCAATACAAAGTAAATATTAAATAATGAGTAATTATCTTTATCCCAGCAATATTCATTGGCAAACGGAAAAACACCCTACTTAGAATGGCAAAAGCTAGTTTCCCTTGGTATAAAGTGACCAGAAAGGTGAAAGAACTTCATGAAGAAAAAGTAGAAATTCTATTGAAGGACATCACACAAGATCTAAATGGGTGGAAAGATGCAACATTATTAAAATGCCACTACAGGACACACGTGTCATTCAAAGCGATTCTCATCATGAAAAACTTTAAAAAGAACACTAAGATAACATAACGCCTATTCACATTTATTAGAAAGTTCTGGCAACCAAAAGATGGCACTGGGCCATGGAGTAGAAAAACAGACCCAAGAAAATATGTGGATATAATACAAAACTAGCTAATATTTATCCAGTGCTTTTTATGTGTCAAATACTAGTCTGTGTGTTTTCATGGTGTAACCTATTTAAGTCTTTCCAAAATCCCTAGGAAGTGGTACTATTATTTCCCTCATTTTACAGATGGGGGAATTGAGGCACAAAGAGGTTACACAACTTTTACAGGACAGAGTGTGGCAGTTAAGTGGGAGCTGAGCCCAACACCGGCTGCTGAGCCCAACACCGGCTGCAGAGCCCATGCACGGGGTCACCACGCCAGCTCCATGCGCTGTGAGTGTCATCCCAAAGCAGCAGGAAGAAACATTATGTAATAAATGATACCAGGGACATTTGACCCCCACTTCACATCATGTATAAAAATACATAGCCGATGAATTAAAAGCCTAAAGTTAAAAATAAAATTATAAAAATATTAGACAAAACTATGAGAATTTATGTAACACTGGGGTGGGGAGGGCCTTCTTAAGCAAAGCAGGAAACCCAAAAGTTACAAAGAAAAAGAATATATATATTAAGAAAGTAAAAAGCTAAAACCTGTGACAAAAGCAACTGAAGACAGATACACACTATACATATAACAAAGGGATACAATCTTAATATATAAAGAGCTGCTTTAGATTAATAATAAACCCACAGGAAAATAAAGCACATAAATAGGAAATGCAGAGGCTAAAGTCATCATTGGTCAGGGGTATGCAGATAAAGACAGCAGCGGCTCTTACTTAAGGATTCCTGGATTGTTAAAAATTTAAAAGATTGATGTTATCAGGTATTAGTGAACGTATGGGCAATAGTATATTTTTACATACTTTTGGTGGGATTGAAAATTACTGTAAAGTTTTGGGAAGGGAATTTGGTCATTCTTTTTTTTTTTTGAAACATCTTTATTGGAGTATAATTGCTTTACAATGGTGTGTTAGTTTCTGCTTTATAACAAAGTGAACCAGCTATACATATACATATATCCCCATATCTCTTCCCTCTTACGTCTCCCTCCCTCTCACCCTCCCTATCCCACCCCTCTAGGTGGACACAAAGCACCAAGCTGATCTCCCTGTGCTATGCAGCTGCTTCCCACTAGCTATCTATTTTACATTTGGTGTAAATATGTCCATGCCACTCTCTCACTTCATCCCAGCTTACCCTTCCCCCTCCCCATTTCCTCAACTCCATTCTCTACATCTGCGTCTTTATTCTTGTCCTGCCCCTAGGTTCTTCAGAACCATTTTTTATATTTTTTAGATTCCATATATATGTGTTAGCATACAGTATTTGTTTTTCTCTTTCTGACTTACTTCATTCTGTATGACAGTCTCTAGGTCCATCCACCTCACTACAAATAACTCAATTTCATTTCTTTCTATGGCTGAGTAATATTCCATTGTATATATGTGCCACATCTTCTTTATCCATTCATCTGTCGATGGACACTTAGGTTGCTTCCATGTGCTATTGTTAAATAGAGCTGCAATGAACATTGTGGTACATGACTCTTTTTGAATTATGGTTTTCTCAGGGTATATGCCCAGTAGTGGGATTGCTGGGTCATATGGTAGTTCTATTTGTAGTTTTTTAAGGAACCTCCATACTGTTCTCCATAGTGGCTGTATCAATTTACATTCCCACCAACAGTGCAAGAGGGTTCCCTTTTCTCCACACCCTCTCCAGCATTTATTGTTTCTAGATTTTTTGATGATGGTCATTCTGACTGGTGTGAGGTGATAACTCATTGTAGTTTTGATTTGCACTTCTCTAATGATTAATGATGCTGAGCATTCTTTCATGTGTTTGTTGGCAATCTGTATATCTTCTTTGGAGAAATGTCTATTTAGGTCTTCTGCCCATTTTTGGATTGGGTTGTTTGTTTTTTTGATATTGAGCTGCATGAGCTGCTTGTATATTTTGCAGATTAATCCTTTGTCAGTTGCTTCATTTGCAAATATTTTCTCCCATTCTGAGGGTTGTCTTTTCATCTTGTTTATGGTTTCCCTTGCTGTGCAAATGCTTTTAAGTTTCACAGGTCCCATTTGTTTTTGTTTTTATTTCCATTTCTCTGGGAGGTGGGTCAAAAAGGATCTTGCTGTGATTTATGTCATACAGTGTTCTATGTTTTCCTCTAAGAGTTTTATAGTGTCTGGCCTTATGTTTAGGTCTTTAATCCATTTTGAGTTTATTTTTGTGTATAGTGTTAGGGAGTGTTCTAATTTCATTCTTTTACATTAGCTACCCAGTTTTCCCAGCACCACTTATTGAAGAGGCTGAATTGTATTGTATACAATTGAAGAATTGTATATTCTTGTCTCCTTTATCAAAGATAAGGTGACCATATGTGTGGGTTTAACTCTGGGCTTTCTATCCTGTTCCATTGATCTATATTTCTGTTTTTGTGCCAGCACCATACTGTCTTGAATATTGTAGCTTTGTAATATAGTCTAAATTCAGGGAGCATGATTCCTCCAGCTCCATTTTTCTTTCTCAAGATTGCTTTAGCTATTCAGTGTCTTTTGTGTTTCCATACAAATTGTGAAATTTTTTGTTCTAGTTCTGTGAAAAATGCCTTTGGTAGTTTGATGTGATTGCACTGACTCTGTAGATTGCTTTGGGTAGTATAGGCATTTTCACAATGTTGATTCTTCCAATCCAAGAACACGGTATATCTCCCCATCTGTTTGTATCATCTTTAATTTCTTTCATCAGTGTCTTATAATTTTCTGCATACAGGTCTTTTGTCTCCCTAGGTAGGTTTATTCCTAAATATTTTATTCTTTTTGTTGCAGTGGTAAATGGGAGTGTTTCCTTAATTTCTCTTTCAGATTTTTCATCATTAGTGTATAGGAATGCAAGAGATTTCGGTGCATTAATTTTGTATCCTGCTACTTTACCAGATTCACTGATTAGCTCTAGTAGTTTTCTGGTAGCATCTTTAGGATCCTCTATGTATAGTATCATGTCATCTGCAAACAGTGACAGTTTTGCTTCTTCTTTTGTTATTTGGATTCCTTTTATTTCTTTTTCTTCTCTGATTGCTGTGGCTAAAACTTCCAAAACTCTGTTGAATAACAGTGGTGAGAGTGGGCAACCTTGTCTTGTACCTGATCTTAGTGGAAATGGTTTCAGTTTTTCACCATTGAGAATGATGTTCACCATTGAGAATGATGTTTGTCATATATGGCCTTTATTATGTGGAGGAAAGTTCCCTCTATGTCTACTTCCTGGAGCGTTTTTATCATAAATGGGTGTTGAATTTTGTTGAAAGCTTTTTCTGCATCTATTGAGATGATCATATGGTTTTTCTCCTTCAATTTGTTAATATGGTTTATCACATTGATTGATTTGCGTATATTGAAGAATCCTTGCATTCCTGGGATAAACCCCACCTGATCTTGGTGTGTGATCCTTTTCATGTGCTGTTGGATTCTGTTTTCTAGTATTTTGTTGAGGATTTTTGCATCTATGTTCATCAGGCACTGAAACCAAATCAATATACAAATGGAAAACAAGCTGAATGTCCATGAATAGGAGAATGGTTGAATAAGTTATGGTACCTTCACATAAAGCAAGAAATATGTGGCAGTTTAAGGACAAGGGAAACAATGAGATACTATTGCACACACATTAGATTGAGAAGGATGCAAATGTCTCAAAGTGCAAAGTGGGTCAGTGATGTAGGGAAACAGCAACTCAGGAACAGCTCTTAGGGTGAAAATTGGCAGAATCCCTTTGGAAAACAGTCGGCAATATTTAGAAAACTTAACACGTGGTCTGCAAACTTTGGTGTCTACTCCTAGGGATGTTCTCTAGAATAACTCATTCAAGAGAGCACCAGGAGACAAGACATATGTGGAAGCTTATTGTGGTGTGGCTTGCAACAGCCAGAAATTAAAGACCACCCACACGTCCCCCAGCAGGGAAGTGGGTGAACACAGTGGTTTACTTACATGGTGGTGCACTACACAGAAGCTAAAATGAATGGATGACACCTATCTGTGTCAACTGGCTGCTCTTTAAAACAGAATGACCACTGGAAAAAAAGCAAGTCACAGAATGATTAGATTAAATGATGTAGATTAGATGAAAACACATTCTGCTGTGTGTGTGTGTGCCTGTGTGTGTGTGTGTGTGTGTACCACGCAGGTATATGCAGTCATAGTGAGAGAACATGGATGCTGGGTTATGACCTGTGTGGGATTCTCCATGTCCCTGCCTGGCTGATTGAGTGACGAGAGCCAGCTGGACTTGCCAGCTTTTGACGTACTGGAGATTATTCTTAGTTGTTACTTCCAAACTCTAATCTGGAAGCTTGTGAGTTCATATGAAAGAGGAACTATAAGAATATGCAGACGGTGCAAAGTTCAGTGTTTCCTGAACAGAAGCAGAGGAGGAGGTCCGAAAAGGACAGATGAGTAGAAGGAGGAAGAAACGATGATTAGATCTAAGAAAGGGGCAGACTATCTCACCAGAAAACCTTCTGCCCCATTCCCTAGACCCTGCCAGAGCCCCGTCTCTGTAAAACCAACACACCACTGAATCCACCTCTCCCTGGGGAAGGGGTGTTTCTCAAAGGGTGCTGCATGGAGCAATCGTTCTGCACGATGTTAAGAGTCGTACGTCAAATTCTCTTGGGACACACTGGGTTTAAAAAAAAAAAAAAGAGGGCTTCCCTCGTGGTGCAGTGGTTGAGAGTCTGCCTGCCGATGAAGGGGACACGGGTTTGTGCCCCGGTCCAGGAAGATCCCACATGCCGTGGAGCGGCTAGGCCCGTGAGCCATGGCCGCTGAGCCTGCGCGTCCGGAGCCTGTGCTCCGCAACGGGAGAGGCCACAACAGTGAGAGGCCTGCGTACCGCAAAAAAAAAAAAAAATTAACCACGGTCCATTACCCCAGAACTTCTCAGAATCCTCAATGCTTATGTGCATTGTGAACCTCTAGAAGGGGGATGTGTTAAACAGTTTCCCAACCTTTTTAATACCATGGGACCCTCTTCTGGGGAGAAAGTTTTGGGACCAGTTGCTCCAGTGCACACTTTGGAAAATACTGGGTTAAGACAAAATGCCTGTAAGACTGATCTATCAGTCATTAACTGAATTTGTGTGGAACTGATAAGATTTGCTGTCCACTCTCTTAACAGGACACAAACTAGCCTGATTCTCTGGAAGCTGTTTAACTCGCCACAGTCTAGGACTCCCTCCTTCCACAAGGCCAGAAGCACGTGGAGTGCTCACTGTAGGGGCTTTCCCTGGGTGGTTGAAGTGGGGAGGGAAGCTGTGGAAGGGGCGTATGAACACCAGCCCTTTAGGATGGGAATGGGCGGTGCATAGCTCTTGGACAATGCCTTGTGCACTGCACCAAGTACAAAAGTCTCAAAACACATCATATGGTGCCTGAGCTGAGAGGCTTACTCACAAATATTCTACAACAAACTGCAAATTCATAGACCCTTAACATTATGCACTGTATTAGCAGATTATTCTTCCATAGCTGGTACTAAAAATCATAAAAATTTCATTAAAAATTTTATTTTGGAAAAGAATATATAAATATATGTATGTATGTGTATATATGCACACACACACTCACATATGCATAAAAATGCACAAGACATCTGTATAAGCAACATCCAGATCGAGAATCAGAACATGGCTAGTAGCCTCAACACCCACTGCCCACTCAACCTCCCCAATCACCTTGATTTTGTGATAATCGGTTCCTGCTATTGTTTATTGTTCCACTGCTATACAACTTTGCCTAAGCAATATAATTTCAAACCTCATGGACTGGCCAGACATGTGTCTGGTTTCTATTCTTTAGCACTGTGTTAGTGAGGTTTGTTCATGTTGCTGTGGGTACCAACAGTTCACTGCTCTTCCTTGCAGGGTAGAGTTATCACAATTTATTTATTTGTTCTACTGCTGATGGACATTGGGTGGTTTCCATTTTTTTGGCTCTCATAAATAATACTGTTGTGACCATCTGTGTACATGTATCCAGGTGCACCTGCACACCTGGATTTATATCCAAGAGTAGCATTTCTGAGTCAAAGATTATAATGTAGCTTCAATTTCACCAAATATTGCAAAACTGTGTTCTACAGAGGTTGTTTCAATTTATATCCCTGTCAGCAGTGTATGAGCCTTCCCATCCCTTCATACCTTCTTTAACACTTGGGTATTGTCAAGTTGTTTCAGTTTTGCCCGTGTGTGTGTGTGTGTGTGCAGCAGTAGTAGCAGTAGCTCATTGTGATCTTACTTTTGATTCCTCTGATAACAAATGAGGTTGAGCACCTTTTCGTATACTTGCTGCTTATATTTTGTGCAGTGACTGCAGTGTCCATTCTTCTACTGAATTGACAATGCTCTTCTTGTAGATTTGTAGGGTACATGATAAATAATAATTCTTGTCCATCACTCTGTGAACTTTCTCCTCACTCTCTTTGTGCTGTCTTGTAGTGAACTGAAGTCCCTCACTTCGAGATAGGTGAGTTTATTCTTTTCCTCTATGGTTAGTACATTTTGAGTCTTGTTTGAAAAATCTTTTTTCCTTGAGGTCATGAAGAAGAATCTTCTATAGTTTAAAAGTTTTATAGTTTTGCCTTTAACATTTAAGTCTATTCAACCCAACAATGAGTTTTCTGAATGATATGATGTAGAGTCCAATTTCTTCTCCTTTTTCTCTTCCTCCACTTTTCTCTCTCTGTTCTGTATGGATTCCCAATAGTCCCACACTACTCATTGTCAGAGCCTCTGTAATATATCAAGTATCCATGTGTGTATGGCCCTGTTTCTCATTTTCCATTCTGTTTCATGGAAATGTAAGTTTTTGAAGGAACGGGGGATAGAGCTAAAGATAATTTTGAGACTGGGGCAATCATTGGTCTCAGTGGGGATTTCTCAACCACTGGACAGCAGTGGGTCCATGAAAGGGGGAAAGAATAAGGGGCTAAGAGAAAAGAGATGTCTTTACAAATCAGAAAAGTTAAAAAAATAGAAGATACCACCCAGCTACAGCAAGGATTAGTGAAATAGGTATCTACACACTGATCATGAAAAATGGTTAAAGATTTTTGAAGAGAAATTTGTCTATATATACTAATAACTTCTACTATTTGACTTAGTAATTTCATTTCTGGGTATCTATCCTGAGGAAATACTTAATAATACACACAAAAAGGAAAGATTTTCACATTGTTTATAAGAGTAAAAAATTAAAAACCTCCTAAATGTCCAGTCAGGTTGGTGTTTAAGTAAAGTATGGTGCATCCATACAATGAAATATTATATAAAAACTAGAATAATGTTTGGGATGAGATTTTTTAAATATGGGGAAATGATCCTGCTATACTTCTAAGGGAAAAAAAGGAGGCTGTCAAGTCATGTATACAATATAATCCCAAAGAAATAAAAGTGGAAATGGATGGATTACAGGTATTTTTCCTGCTTCTACATTATTCTCCTTCTACATTATTCCCCTTCTCTTGCTTTACTGGATTGAAAAAAACAACAAAACCTGACATATTACATATTCCTTGTAAGAATTTGAATTATAGAGGAATATGTGAAAAGTGTAGCAGTCATCACTCTCCAAAAGCACCCCCCTCACCCCCGCCCCTGCCCAGTTAACCATGCTGACTGTTCCTTCCCTTGGAAGGAGTCTCAAACTCAAATGTCTCCAGGGGCCAAAGTAGGAAATGAAAGAAGCCTTGATATAGATGATAGACTGGTATTGGACTGGGGAAACCTAGAGAACGAGCCCTGTTTACTCAGAATTCCACAATGACACAATAAACACATTTATAGGCTGGATACAGCCCACTGACCACCACTTTCCAGATGTGCACTCTTGCTCATGTATTATTTTTAAAAACAGTTATATTGAGATATAATTTACATACACTAAAATTCATCCCTTAAAAGTATCCAATTACGAGGTTTGTAGCATATTTACAGAGTTGAGCAACCATCACCATAATCTAATTTTGGAATATGTTCACCCCAAAAGAAACTTTGTACCCATTAATGGTCATTCTCCATGTCCCACCCCCAACTTTCAGCTCTAGGCAACTACTAATCTACTAATGTGTGTCCATAGACTTGCCTCTTCTGGACATTTCATATAAATAGAATCATACACCATGTAGCCTTTTGTATATGACCTTTTCATTTATTATAGTGTTTTTGAGATTCATCTATAGTTTAGCATGTATCCATAGTTCAATGCCAAATAATATTCCATTGCATGGATATACAGCATTTTATTTATCCATTCATCAATTAACAGAATTTAGGTTGTTTCTAGTTTGGGGGTATTATGAATAGTGTTATTATAAATATTTGTGTATAAGTTTTTTTGTGTGTGTAGAAATACGATTTCATTAGTTTTGTGTAAGTACCTAGGTAGAAGTGCTAAACTGTTTTCCAAAGTGGCTGCTTCATTTTACATTGCACCAGCAATATATGAGGGCTCCAGTTTTTCCACATGCTTCATAGCACTTCTTATTATCTGTCTTTTTAATTCCAACCATCCTAGTGTGTGTGAAGTGGTATCTCATTGTGCTTTCAATTTGCATTTTCTTGATGACTAATGGTTTTGAGCATCTTTGCATGTGCTTATTGGCCATTTATATATTTGCTCTGGAGAAGTGTTTATTCATTCCTCTTTATGGCCAAAATATATTCCATTATATAGATATACCACTGACATTCATCAGTTCATGAACATTTGGGTTGTATTCACCTTTTGGCTATTATGCATAATGATGCTATAAATATTCATGCACAGGTATAGTTGTGTGAACATAAGTTTTCATTTCTCTTGGGTATATGCTTAGGTGTGGAATTGCTGGATCATATGGTTACTCTGTGTTTAATAGATTGAGGAACTATCAGACTGTTTTCCAAAGCAGCTGTTACATTTTACATTCCCACCAGCAGTGTATGAGGGTTCTGACTTCTCCACATCCTCACGTTGTTATTATTTGACTTTTTGATTCTAGCCATCCTCGTGAGTGTGAAGTGGTATCTCACTGTGGTGCTGATCTCCATTTCCATGATGAATAATGATGTCAAGCATCTTTTCATGTACTTATTGGTCATTTGTATATCTTCCTTGGAAAAATATCAATTCAGGTCCTTGCCGATTTTTAAATTGGATTATTTATCTTTTATCATTAAGTTGTAAGAGTTCTTTATGTACTGGATCCAAGTCCCATATCAGATACATGATTTGCAAATATTTTTTCCCATTCTGTGGGTTGTTCTTTCACTTTCTTGGTGGTGTCCTTGAAGCATAGAAGTTTTAAAATTTGATGACATCGACTTATCTGTATTTCTTTTGTTGCTTATGCTTTCATGGTCATATATAAAAATCCTTTGCCAAATTCAGGGTCATGAAGATTTACCCACGTTTTCTTCAAAGTTTTATCTCTTACATTTAGGTGTTTGATCCATTTTAATTTACATATGTGGTGTGAGGTAAGGGTTCAACTTCATTCTTTTGCACGTGGCTATTCAGTTGTCCCAACACCATTTGTGGAAAAGACTTCTTTCCCCATTGAATGGTCTTGTTGCCACTGTTGAAAACTAATTGACCATAAGTGTAAGGGCTTATTTCCGGACTCTCAATTCTATTTCATTGATCTATACGTCTATCCTTATGTGAATACTACATTGTCTTGACTACTGCAGTGGTGTAGTACTTGGGATATTGAGAAGTGTGAATCATCCAACTTTGTTTACTTTTTTTTTCAAGATTTGTTTTGACTATTCTGGGTTCCTTGCATTTCCATATGAATTTTAGAATCAGCTTGTCAATTTCTGCAAAAAAGTCAGCAGGGATTTTGATAGCGATTGTGTTGAATTTGTACATTGCTTTGGGGAGTAGTGCCATTTAAACAATGTAAGTCCTTTGGTCCATGAACATGAGATGTCTTTCATCTTATTTAGCTCTTCTTTAATCAATTTCAACAGTATTTTGTAGTTTTCATTGTGTAAGTCTTAAACTTCTTTTGTTAAATTTATTCATAAATATTTTATTCCTTTTGATGCTATTGTAAATGGAATTGTTTTCTTATTTTCATTTTAAATTATTGATTGCTCACAAAAACAACTGAATTTTGCATATTGGTCTTGTATGCTGCAATACTGCTTGTTTTCAGTTCCAATGATTTTTTTGGTGAATTCCTTAGGATTTTCTACACACAAGGCCATGTCCTCTGTGAATAGCAATGGTTTTACTTATTGTTCTCCAATACAGATGTTTTTTCTTCCTTCTTGTCTAATTGCCCTGGCTAGAACCTCCAGTACAATGTTGAGTAGAAGTGGCAAAAGCTGACATACTTATCTTGTTCCTGGATCTTAGGAGGAAGGCATGCAGTCTTTTCCCACTAAGTATGATGTTAACTGTGAACTTTTTGTAGATGCACTTTATCAGGTTGAGGAAGTTCCCTTCAGTTCCTATTTTTTGAGTGTTTTTTAAAATTTTTGTCAAATGCTTTCTTGTGTGTCTATTAAGATGACCATGTGTTGTTTTTGACCATGTATTTTTTGTTCTTTATTCATATGGTGTATTACATTAATTGATTTTTGGATGTTAAACCAATCTTGCATACTTGGAATCAATTCCACCTCTTCATATTGTATAATGTCTTTTATGTGCTGCTGGATTTTGTTTGCTGGTATTTTGTTGAAAATATTTGTATCTATATTCATAAAAGATATTGATGTGTAGTTTTCTTATGACATCTGGTTTGGGTATAATACTGGCCTCATACAATGAGTTGAGAAAAGTTCTCTCCTTTTCTATTTTTTGGAAGAGTTTATGCAGGGCTGGTATTAATTTTTTAAATGTTTGCTATAATTCACCAGTGAAGCCATATGGGCCTGGGCTTTCCTTTGTAGGAAGTTTTAAAATTACTTAGTAGGAAGTTTTAAAATTAATTTAAAATTAGTATTCACTCTCTTTTCTTGTGATCAGTCTATTCATTTGATTTGTTCTTGAGTCAGCTTTGGCAGTTTCTGTCTAAGGAATTTGTCCTTTTCATCTAAGTTATTTAATTGGTTGGTATACAATTGTTCATACTATTCCCTTTTATTCATTTTAATTTCTGTGCGGTTGGTATTGATGTTCCCTCTCTTATTTCTAATGTTAATAAATTGAGTCTTCTCTTTTTTCTTAGTCTGTTAGCTAAAGATTTGTCAATTTTCTTGTAGATTATGTATCACATTTATAACTGAATTATTATAAGAAGACATAAAAAGTGAAGGGTAATTCCTACAATGGGAGTGGGAGAACATCAAGGTGAATTCAAGCCTTTACTGTCCCATTCCTCCTAAATGCCAATACGGTTGATCCCAAGTTTTTCATAACTCTTTCACCATCTCTGCCTGGAGTGGTGGTAAGGTGGAACTTGGGTATTGAGGAGCACTGAAGGGATCTGGTCCCTTGGTCATCACGTACCAGCAATGATGGGCCATAAACTGTGGTTATGGGTTATGCCCCCGAGATAGAAGACACCATGGCCCCAAGCCATTTGGTCTGATGTCATAACTCACCGATACTCTTTTTGCCGTGTTTCCAGTTCTTTACGTCTGTGCTGCTTGAGAATGTGAATTTGGTCATCACAGGCCAACTTTGCTGTGAGAAAAGGACATGGGTGAGAAGAGCCTAGGGAAGCACATTAACATCCGTTTTCAGGTTTCCCTCAGACACCCTTCCTGAGCCAAGTGCTTTATGTGTATCGTCTCATTTAAGCCTCAGAACACTCCCTCATTTTATAGCAAAGAAATGGGGTGTGGGGAGGTTGAATAGATTTGCCCTTGAACTTTACCCAAGGTCACAACCTAATTAGTGGATTTTCAGCACAAGACTCAAATCCCATGCTGTCAGCTAACTCTCTTTATAAAAGACAAATCCAGTTCCTCCTCCTCCTGTCTGCTCACTCAGCAAGCCTGGGGGCTCTGAACCTCGGGGTTCTGAGAATCACATCCAGATACATAAGCCAGGCTTGGTTCTCATCGTGAATTACAGGAAGGCAGACCGATGATTCTCTGGCAGGCACAGTGTGCCCACCTCTGGCCTGCCTGTGGATTTCCACCTGGGGGCTCCCAGGACACTGCCTTTGCCAAGAATCGTGGGGCCCCTGGTGCAGAGCTGCTTTTCCACTTCAGAGGAAAGGCATTCCGTGATCTTTGGTGGATCTCTTCAAACCACTTCAGAGCAGTTCATTCCTGCATTTCTCACGCAGAGCAGAAATGGCAGCCACTGCGGGTTTCCATGTTGCCTGAGAGAATAGCAGGGACTCATAGCTCTTGTGTTTCTAAGTCCAGTTGGTTGCTTCCTGGAGAAATGTGTGACTTAAGATTCAATATACAGACGCTGACACTGTCCAGTTTCCTGTGGTGGCTACACAGAGGAATGAGAATGGAGCTTATTCTAAAACAGCCTGTCATGTCCTAGAGTGTGGGCTTTAGAAGAGATGTTCTTGGGTTTGGGTTTGGACTAGGGCTGTGTCACTTAAAGCTGTGTGACCTTGAGCAAGCTGCCTTAGCTTCTTCCCATGTAAAATGGAGATAATAACGCTTATTTCTAGGGCCATGGTGGGGGTTTAGGGAGAGACTGCAGCAAATCACTCCATACAGTGCTTAGGACCAGTAAGTGCCCAGTAAATGGGAACCATGGTTATCACTGTTGTCCTTATAATTATCATGGACCTGAGGGTCCTCTTCCTCCCTCTAAGCCAGACTTCAAAGGTGTCTCATCTTTCATTTCAGGAATGGGCAGGTGGCTAAGGGCACGGTTGGTCACACTTCTCAGGGCCTTTAGAGCAGGAGAGGTCAGATCAAGATTACCCTTTATACTATTATTTAGGGTAAAATCAGTGAACACAGTCAATGGAACCCCGACTGGCAGGATTCCAGAGCATCTCCTTGAAAGGGGGCCACTGCAGTGAAGAGCTTCTCCGGCTCTCTGTGGTGAAGAGCCGGCTTTTTAAAACTTCCATTCCATCACAGACTGACATTTTTGTAAATAAGTGGGGAGGCTCTAGGCCATTGAAGGCAAGGTGAGTATTAAATGTAACAACAGCTGTCACTGGCACATTCATCAACTCTTATCCACCCTTAAAGAACCTGCCTATTTCTCAGGCACCTTGCTCTGAGGAGTTGTATCTCCTTAGCTTTACTGTATGAATAAGTCAGAGAACGTGTAAAATTGCAACCTACCAAGTTTCAAATGGCATATAGCATCCTTCTTCCTGGCCCCACTGACTAACAGAACTTCTGGGATCAAGGCAGGTGACAAAGCCTGGACTGACTATAGCAGAGTTCAGGGGGACAGACTCCAAAAGACTGATATGAGTCTTTCACATAGATGCTTGGAATCCCTGGGAGCACAGTGACCACTGATCTTCCTCTTTGGGCCCCAGTTCCAAGCCTGGGACTGGAGCTGCCTCAGGCAGAGGTGCAATGGGCCAGAGAGCTCTGTGAGGCTCAGAACTGTTGGGTGCTGGTCTGCAATGAGGTGAGAACAGAGGTTGAGTGTACAGGTTTACAAACTTAGAGTAACTTGCTAAAATACTTCTGACTGTTGCGTCTGATAATAAAAACAGGGCTTGTATTTTGAATGGCTTTGGTTTGTTTTTTATTTCATTTTTCTAGTAGTTAATTTTTATTGTATTTTACAAAAATGTCAGTCACCACAGAGACAGCCCTCTGACTTCTATGGTCACCCCAAGTGCAGTGGTGTAATATTGGTTTCCAGAGGTTTCTATGTGGTGAGTGATTGAATCGCTTGTGGGCTGGGCCCCCTCATTTCCAGTTTGCCCAAAGGGTTGGTTGTCGTGCCATGTGGTGGACCAAAGATGGCCACAAATTCTTTGACATTCCTTCCATTGAGAGGAGGTCTATGTTCCCCTTGCGTCTGGGTGGACTCTGTGACTGCTTGGGCCAACAGAACGTGGTAGAAGTTACACTGGGCCAGTTTCCAGGGCCAGGCTTGAAGAAACTGGCATCTTCCACTTTCTGTCTCTTGCTTTTGGAAGCCAGCCACCACAAAAAGAAGTGCAACTAACCTGAGACCACCAAGCTGTGAGAAGCCCAGGCTCTACGGGGAGGCCTTAAAAATGAGATGCCATGTGGAGAGGGAGAGACCACGGAGCCCTGAAGCACACGAGAGGAGAACCATCTTAGAAGCGAATCCTCTAGCCCTTCCCCTCTCAGCGGATGCCCCATGGCTCACAGAGGGACCACCCAGCTGAGCCCTCCCCAAATTCCTGACACCTAAGATCATGAGCAAAATGAAATGGCTGTTTCAAGCCACTAAGAGTGCTACACAGCAACTGATAAGTGGAACATACTGGGTGGCTTCCATGTGCCCCTCCAGATCCACCCTTCGCCTGTGCTGTCCCTGAAGGTCCCTGATCAATGCATCAGTGGGCTTCACGTTCGGTTCAGCCACTGGGAACCCTGACCAGAGACTGGAGGGTACGGGACAGTGAGGAGAGGACACTTCTTCCCCAGCCTCTCTCTGTAGGGTCTCTCCAGGCTGTCTGCATCTCTACTGAGGACCAGAGCTCCTCCCAAGGCAGCTCTGGCTCCAGGACACGTCCCTTTTGGGTTATTCTCACATTCTTTCCCTTCCCCGACCCCACCAGGACTAGGAGTTCTAATGGCCCTGCACGCTGGCCTACACCTTCTAAATATCCCAACTGGGAGGTGCCATATGCTTTTTTGTTGGAAAGAGATTCGGGGTCCGTGGGAAGAAGGACTACACATCCGAGACCGTGGGTAGGAGGGGGGCAGGAGGGAGATGTGGAGCTCGTGTTTCTACAGTCCTGGTAAATGAGAAGTGCCCTCTCTGCAACCTTTCCCATGCTGGCCACCGTAAGACAGAGTGACTTTTGTGATCTTCCCTGCCATGAAGACAGGGGATAAAAATCCTTCCTGCCCCAATCATTTAGTTCAGAAATAATCTTGGAATTTTCTTTTTTTGTTGTTTGTTTCTTAAGTTAAATTCCATGTCAGAAGCAATGGGATGTGGCCTGATAGTTTTAAGTACACCAGGTAGAGAAGACCTCTTCCTCCTGTGTCTTGGTTTTCTTAGCTAGAATAGAGGGGGTACTAATCATTCTCGTCTTACCTACACTGCCAAAGTTCTGTGAAGAGCAAATGAACTAGTGATAGGAAATGTGTTGTCAGCTAGGAGGTGTTAGACGGTGGCACTGGAAGAAGCAGCTGTCCCCCTCCTCATTATTCTAGTGGATGCACTAGATCATTTCAGGTTTCGAGAGTGAGCAAGCTGAAGGGTCACGACTAAGGTAAGGCAGGATTTTGCCAAGGCATGGATTTGACTCACACACGCTAAGAGGCTGGTGTGCAAGTGGGGCGTCATTCAGAGGGAAAGGGGCCTTAGCTGACCCCCGCCATCTGCTCCTCTCTCCTCCTCCTCCTCCAGCCAGGCCAGCTGCGTGTCTCTTACCAAGAATGGCCTCCCGAGGAAGTGCCAGATTGGGGTTTGCACATTTGAGGGTCTTGCTTAAGAGGGTATATTTTAGGTTCTTTTCTCTTTCAGCAAAAAGTGGGACTTCATGTTTAATGACTGGTGACCGTCGAACACCAGGTCTGCCCACAGTTCCTCTGAGCTGGCACTCAGGCACTCCTGGTCAACCCCTTCCTTTTCCTGGCCTGCATGGGATCCCTGGAGCCCAAGCCCTACTGTGACCTCACAGAGAGGAGAGCTGAGAACTCAGCTGAAGAACTGCCCATCCAGGGGCACGTCCCAGGGGTATGTGTTACTAGGGACCCCAGTTACCCTCTGGCAAAAAGGGGGTCATAATCTTCTCCTGAAGGACTTTATAGCAGAGAGGGGACATGGCTGGATGGAGCCTGGGGCCTGTCACTTCCCCCTCTGAACCTGGGGCTTGTTAGTACCTGGAGGAAGGTCACACCTCCTACAGGTGCATCGAGGCACGAAGCAGGTGCTCAACCACGGAGAGCATGGTTATTATTCCCATGGATACAGTTCTTCGAGGGAGGAGTGCCTGCAAACTCTCTCATTCCCCGGAAGCCCAGGGAGTGGAAGGGGCCTAAGCCGCTCACCTCGTCCATCTCTCAGGACAATTTCGCTCTCGCCTGAGATCCAGCGGTAGCAGGGGAACTCAATGTAATCCCCGCAGGGCGTCTTCAGTGTGATGTACTTCAGGTACCAGTCGTCATGGAGCCAGTACTTGCGCTTCTCGATTCTGATCAGCTGGATGTCGCCCAGTTCGTCATCAACTACAACATTGTAAGAATCAACCTGAGAAGGAGAAAAGGCAAGTCAGACCATCTGGGAGCTCCTGAGCCTTTGAATCACCCTCAATCCATTTAGCTGAGATGTCTGCCAAATGCCTGCCCTTGCAGATGTCTGCTGCACCCTGGGTGACAGAGATGGCCAATTCCCCAGCTCTACCCTTAGGAGATGGAAGTCTAGTGAGCAAGGGATGGCGCTGCTCAGAGAGAGATATTCTGCTGTCTGCGCACAGCCCAGTGCCAGGCCAGGCTCGGCGAGGGCCTCTGCATCTGCCCCCACTCACAACAAGGGCAGCAAGCCTGCTGGCCCTGCTACCTTACAGGGCTAGATGGACAAACTGGCCCTCGCACACAAGGGCAGCCCTTTACAGCTTGCAAAGGGCTTGCTGATGTTGCTATAGATCCCACAACAACTTTGGGAGGGGTGGGGAGTTATGACCTGTGTCTCAGATGAAGACAGTGAGGTTCAGTAAGCCCCACTTCTACTACTAATTGGCAGAGCTGGAATTCCAATCCAGGTCTTTCCATATCTCTCTCATTCTCAGTGGGGCAAATAACTGAGTGCAAATGGGGAGGCTCAGATAAAAGTGAAGTCACACAGTTCAAGCTGTCCTGGGGCCTCTGCAGTTCACTGAGCCACAGTGATGCCAAGAAAATCAGATAAGCAGTTTCCACTTTATCCAAGGCACAGTGGTGGATCGAGGCTGGCCTTGCTACCTCAGGCCACGTGCAGCACTTGCTCCCCAGGCTGCTGCCAGGCTCCTGACCCCAGGAGACGGGCTGGCACAGTGGCAGTGCAGGGCAGCCGCTCCATGGCTGCTGCATGATCTGCGCATGTGCAGCTCTGGATGGCAGATGGGAAGGAAGGATGGGGGCTCAAGCTTTGCATCGGGCGTTCCAAAGACCAGTAGGTTTAGGGAGCCCCAGACTCAATGCCCCCTGAGGCACTTTCTAAGCCAGATTTCACCCATCTTTGAACTTTTTCCTCCGTGGCAGGCTTAGAGTTCTCAGTGTGATGGTGAAGTAAGTGGAGGGGAAGGGTGTTCATCTCGCACATGACCCCATGCATCCCCATTTCCATCCTTCTCCCTCCAAATGCCACTGGGAGGACTTCTTAAAGGGAGTGGGAAGCTGAACATTTTCAGCAAAGCCCTTGGCTCTGAGCACAGTGAGCAGCTCTATGTCCTGGCTGCCTCAGATGCCAGATGCTTGTGGTCAGAAAGGGAAGTCTCTTCCTAGTGCCCGGTGGTCTGGGCCTGGTCCTCAGTTAGAAACACTTTCTGGGGACAGAGGAGCCAGCCTGTGTGCTGGGTCCCTAACAGGTGTGCCAGCACATCTGTCCTGCCCATCCTGTAGGTCAAAGAACCCTCCTGCCCCACAGGCGAGGTCACAGAGAGCATTGCCCCCCAGGGCCTGTGGGACCTCAGGCAGAGGGGCCTGTCTGTACCACAGGGTGCTGATGCGTGGGGAGAAGGCGGTAGGCCCCAGATAGAGTTGGGAGAGGAGTCCCAGTGAGGGGCTGG
Organism: Monodon monoceros; assembly: GCF_005190385.1. Lineage (NCBI taxonomy): Eukaryota > Metazoa > Chordata > Mammalia > Artiodactyla > Monodontidae > Monodon > Monodon monoceros. Next base: position 37,267,743 of record NW_021703781.1, read on the forward strand.
ATGACCTAAGGAGCTGGGAGGAGGGAGAGGAAAGGAAGGACATAGCTCTTGTTGGGTGGCTTCCCAGGGGTGGGGAGAGAAGGGAGGCCCCTGAGCTGAGGCATCAGTGGGCCAGGGCAGGAAGGTTTTGATGGAGCAAGGGGCCCAACGTCCACCTGGAGAAGCAGAGTGGGGACTGGTGGCTTAAGACTGGACGTTTGCAGGGCCCACCCCATTCGAAGTCCCACCTGCCACGAGTATCTGCAGAGACCGTGGCCCTCTTGCGGTGTCAAGACAGAGATTCCCACCGAGGACTGGAGGGAGGGCAGTGAGGGGCAGAGGGCGAGGTGAGCCTGAGTGTCAGGGCAGCTCAGAAAGCCTCAGGGGCCTTGAGTTCACATCCCAGCTCGAAAGTAACTGACCATGGGCCAGGGCAAACTGTTACATTCTCTGAGGCTATGTTTCTTCATCTATCAAGGAGAGATCACGCTTAGCTTGCAGGACCATTGAGAAATCCAAATGACATGATGCCTGAGTGGGCTCCTTTCTCCAGAGGCACGGGCCACCAGCTGCTGTGTGTATCAGAACCACCTGGTCCTCCCTCCTTGACTCCTGGGGGGTCAGCAAGTCCCACACTGCCTGCAAGCGGCTCTGAGCTAGCATGGGCCCCTGCGCTGAGGTCCATGCTTGACTACATGTGCCACATTGAGTAGCCAGAAGTAGAGACGGGAGGAAGAAATTGAGCCCATGAGCAGAAACAACTTGGCTCAAAACCTGAAGGGAATTCCCGCGAGGATGGAGAAGGGGCCTTGAGGCCAAGTGAGAACCTGAGGCATTTTTGTTGCTGGCAGTGCAGGCCGAGCAAAGGGAAGTCAGCATGTGTTGAGGCTTGGGCCTGGGCTCGGGGTGGCTGCTCCAAGGGAAGTGGCTTTCCGGTGGCTCCGAGGGGCTGCAGGTGTCTGGGAGGTTGATGCCAGGAAGGCTGAGGCGAAGGGGGAGAGGACGGCCATCTAAAGTACCAGGCGCCATAAGCATCTGAGGTGGGCAACTCTCATGGGAGGGAGGAGTCTTGGATCACAAAGGGAAGGGAGGTGGGGCGCAGGGAGCCTCTCCAGGGCGATTCTCAGAGGGAGGGCCAGATGTCCAGCTGAGGGTGGGGACTGATAAGGAAGAGACGAGTAGCTTCTCTGAGAGAAGGGAGAGCAGGGTCACCCTGGGCACACCTATGGTGCAGTCACAGGAGAATGGGCCCTCCAGGTCACCCTTTCCCAACGACCCACAGGCACCTGGCAGAGGGCCCTGGAGTTTCACCCGGATGAAATCACTGGACAGACCTACAGGGACTCAGTAGGCCATCTGACAGGGTCTTGCAATGGGAGAGGACTGCCAGTCTGGCTTGTCTCTGGCTGGACGTGGCTTCAGGCCCGCTGCTACAGGAGGTGAACCAGGGCCCGAATTCAGTCCCACCTAACTCAGGCAGTCTCAGGGACAAAGTCTGGTGACACTGACACTGGCATCCAAGGGAGCCACTGCTGGAGAGTCACAGGGGATAGAGAGGGGCCTCCAGGAAGATCTCAGGGCCCTGTGTGTCAAACAGCAAAGTCAGGTCTTTGGAAGATACAAAGAGCTACAGGGTGTGACAACCTTCCTTCCTCCTCTCCCTGGGCCAGTATGCTGGGTGGATACTGTGTTTGTTGACTAATTTGCCTTGACACGTTAATATCACATGTCCATTCTGAACAGTGGATCAACATTGCATCAACAATGGATGGCACGGCGCATGACAGGCCCTCAAAAAATACAGTACATGTGCATGGCCGAGTGGATGATTATCTCATTTTACAGTTGGAAACTGAGGCTCAGAGAGGTCAGGCAGCTACCATGCTGGTGAGTAACTGGTGGCCCCACGATTAGAACCCACACCTGTGTGATGGCCTAACCTGGGTTCCTCTCACTGTTTCCCATGGCCACATTGTGGGAAAAGCCTTGGCCTGGGAGCCAGGTGACCTGGCTTTGGGCCCTGGTTCAAGCCCTCCATGGAGTATGAAGGGGCGATGTGGGGTGGGGTGGAGGACAAGGAAAAGCTTCCTACAAGGTGGCATTTGGGGCAGCTCTTGGGAGTTGGTAAGATTTCAGAGGTGAGTTGAGTGGAGAAGAAGGGGAAGGGGTAGGGCATTCTGAATGTAGAGAAAGGAGGTGGGGAATTCACATGTGAGAGGAGGAGGCTGGAGCATGGAGTTCTCGGGGCAGGGGTGGTGGGTGCAGTCGTCAGACACTGGAAAGAGACGTGGAGCCTGGGAAACGTGATATTCACCAGTCCTTTCTCAGAATGGCCAGTTTGCTGATTTCACCCATTGCTCTCAATCCTCTATTGGATACACAGCTTTAAGGCTTTTGAATATTTCAGCAAATTGTTAGCTGGCCAGTTTTTTGCTTGATCTTTTTTTTAAAAATTAATTAATTAATTTATTTTTGGCTGAGTTGGGTCTTCATTGCTCCGCACGGGCTTTCTCTAGTTGTGGCGAGCAGGGGCTACTCTTCGTTGTGGTGCGCGGGCTTCTCATTGTGGTGGCTTCTCTTGTTGCAGAGCAAGGGCTCTAGGTGCACAGGCTTCAGTAGTTGTGGCATGTGGGCTCAGGAGTTGTAGCGCACGGGCTTAGCTGCTCCGCGGCATGTGGGATCTTCCCGGACCAGGGCTCGAACCCGTGTCCCCTGCATTGGCAGGTGGATTCTTAACCACTGCACCACCAGGGAAATCCTGCTTGATCTTTATATCAGCATTTAAAGAAAGGTTTCATTTGTTTCTGCCCCAGATCCCTGCTAGAGCAAGGACAGAGAAGAGTCATGATGTGGTCCAGCCTGGACTGCCTGTCTTGGAGGGGTCTAGTGAGGGGCTGGTGGGTGGTGGGAGGGGGCTGTGGAGTAGAGACAGAGGGAGATGATTAAGGGGTGGACAAGGGAGAGGCTGGGGCAGAGAGAGGGAGAAAAGGGGCAGTGGTTAGGGAGGCTGAGGGAGCAAAGAATGGGGGAGCTGGGGGAATCTAGGAGACAGCAGAAGGGAGAAGTTGGAGCAGTAAACAAGAGAGAAACGAGGGACATGGGGAATTGTGGGGAATAGGGAGCAGAGGAAGGAAGAGAAGGAGGAAGAAGAGGCAGAATGTAGGGAAGAGATGGGACAGAGAGGGAAGGTGGGGGATAGAGAGATTGAGGGTCAGAAGGAAATATTTACTCTTCAGTACTATATTATCATTTCTGAGAAGGCGGTATTCTAGAATACATTCTTCATGAATATATTGTAAGAATATTCACAGAAAATATTTAAGAAGTATAGTTGTAAGACTCGTTCACGCGTACTGAGTACATTCAAGGGTGATATACTAAGCATCACCCTACTGCCTTTCGCTTTCCTAAAAGTGCTGCCCGGGAATGAAAAAGGGTCAGGTAAGCCTTCCCAGAAATCTTTGGATCTGTGAAAGTTATCCCATCGGGACTTGAATTACTTTAAATCGACAGAGCCAAAGGAACAAATCAATTTGCTAAATTTGGGCTACGTCTCTAGGCTATGTGGGTCCACCGCCTGGGCTTTCCCAGCAGATGGTTGACAGGACAATCTCACCTGCGAAGGACCCCAATTCCCAATCCTGTCCTGAATCACTTGGCAGAACTCTGATGAGAATAACCAGGGATTTGTGACTCAATTTATTGAGAAAAAAATCAGTCCCATCCATTATAGGACTGAATTTTGCATGGGAGAATGCTGTATTGACCTGCCAATGAGCTGGAAATGACTGAATTGGTTGCCCAGAAAAAGTCTTTATTGTTGTTACTGTAACTGTTATTATCTATAATGATTGTAACACTTTTCGGGTAAAATGGGTTAGCCTTATCTTCTCTGCAAGTATTTCCTCTAAGATTTCTCCTTCACCTTTACCCAAATGGGACGGATTGTCCTTAAGAGGCATTGGCTGGAGATTGAGGAAGTAGATCTGGGCTGTGCAAGTGTGGAGTAACTTTGCATAAGCAGAAGCTTTCTCAAAAGATGATTTTTTTCAAAGAGCCTTTTGGAGCCAGCGATTCCCCTGCAGTGCCCCTCATGACCTGCCCCCTCTCACCACAATGGAAATGTGACATGCAAATCTCTCCTGAAATTTGCTGCTGGGACTCTCACTGAAGTGTTTAATCATAATGTCATTTGAATGAATTCTCAGGGTGGGGAAATAATGAACAGAGGGATGCTTTCACCCCTCTTCTAACGACCCTTTTATGGTCACACCCCCGAGCCCCCCCTCTGAGAAGCCACACCCGGCTGCTTATGCTGCACACTGACATGTGTCGTATGTGGAGGAGAACGGACCCACTGTGGACCACTTATAAAGGCAGAGAAGTCTGTAACCTGTTCTCCTCCCATAAGTGTTGGGGGAATCCATGAAATAATGGAAATAATTATTTCTGACGGTACTTCAGAATGGCCGAGGGTGTCATTATCCCAAACGGATGACCCATTAGCCCTCCTGCACCACCATCCTCTGGGCCAGTTCCCTGGTTGGGGAAACCAAACAATAGGAGGTAGTTCTTATGCTCAACACCTAACTCTTCTAGAAGGGTCCTCTAGCCACATTAATATGACAAACTTGGCTAAGTGTCAGATGGGCTTATACCGAGGTTCTGAGGCTCCTGGGTAGGAATCAAGCTCACTTTGAGTTTGGAATCTGGAAAAGGAGTGGGCTATGATTTGCTTACTTTAGGCTCTGCAGACCGAAAACACGCTTCATGAATATTATCCAAGAAGTATTTGGCTGAACCATATGAAATTGCCAGTTTTGTCAAAAATAGTCAACTATGAGCAATTCCTTATGGTTCAGCCAAATAATGAAGAGATAAAAGGACAGCTTTGTGAAATCTAAGTCCTTTTGGTCCAGTTCAGAAGCTGGGGGTGGCAGAAGGGAACAGATATTTCCTGGGCACCTGTAGTGTGTTGGAGCTGTCACAATAGTCACTTCATGAGCGCTTAAGTAATGAGCACTTAATAAGCCCAGTGGACTGGGCACATCACACCAAACACTTGGCGAGGATCGCCACCTGCTGTGCTGCTCACAGAGAAAGCTACAGGCTGGAATTCACGGCCAGGTCAGCATGGGGAGCCCACTTCTGAATGAATCCTCACACAGCGCCTGGCACCACAGACTAGACGTGCAGTCAACACGGGCTCCCTTTGCTCCCTGAACTCTCAGGCTCCAGGGTCTCTGGTGAGGAGGGGAGAGGGGAAGCCCTCCTCCCTCTTCCTCTTCTGAGCCCTCACACTCAGGGCGGGAGTGTTCCCTGATGTACACTCTGCTGGGAGCCAGCGACGACCTCCAGGTTTGCAAAAGGCTTCTCCTGGCCTGGGTCTCTCGTTCTTTCCCTCTGCATTCCTCTGGGGACCTCTCCTGAGAATGTGAGCTGCCCAGGTGTGGAGACATAAGCTAGTGCCACTCTGGGCCACCGGCTCGAACTCCTAGACCAGCCTGAAGCCAACCCTTGTACTTTACATCTGGGGAAACTGAGACCCAGAGAGGGGGGCAGAGTGAGCTAGTGGTCAGGCCCGGATGGAACTCAGGCCTCTGGACCCCCAGCCCTGCGCGTTCTCCCCACAGCCGAGGTGCCATCTGTGGAGCCCTAGGAAGTGGGGCACAAGTAATGGTGGTCACACCGCTTGCCCAGTTAAGTGGCCTCTCAGAGCCCCTCACCCCCGAACTTGGGTCCCAGCCGCCCCGACGTCCGCACCCTGTCCCGGCCACCCCAGCCCGTCAGGGCCGGGCGTCCTCACCGCGCCGCGCTCAAAGTCGTTGTAGAAGGGCTTGTCCAGCAAGTGCTTCTCGCTGCAGCCCGCGGAGCCCACGAGGCTGAGGTAGATGTAGTCGTCGGTGCCCGCGAACCACTGGCTGCCGGTGGCCACGGTGACGGTGTAGGAGGGCATGGTGGCGCGCAGCGAGGACCGCGGGGCGCGGGCGCAGCGAGCACTGAGAGCCTTGGCGCGCCGGTACGCGGGTGTCCGCCCCCCGCCCACCCCGCGCGGTAGCTTCCTGCCTCTGAGCGTCCGGGGCCCCTGCCGCCCCCCGCCCCCTCCTGCCCGCCCTGCTCCTGGCCCCGCCCTCCCGGAGCTCTGACCTCGCCGGACCCGCCTCGGACTCGGTAAGCGCGCCCGTTCCTGCACCTCACCTCCTCCACTTGGCCTCTGTGTTGGCAGTCAGGGGACTGGGGCCACCTCAGCTGCTACCCCCTCCTCCCTCCCTCTATTCATTCTCTCACTCAGTTTCTCATTCATTGTTTTCACTCTTCACCCTTCCCTCCTGCCTCGGCTTCCCTCACTGCCAGGCCCTTGTGAGGCATTAGGGTTGGACTCCAGGGATGCCTGGAAAACCAGACACAGTCCCTGCTCTCACCAAGTCCCCAGGGTTAGAGGGAGGCCGCGCGACTGGGGCACTTAGCCATGCTGTGATTACTGAGAGCAGGGGTGCTCTGGGAGTCTACAGCGGGAAGAGGAGCCCACCTGGGGAGTCAGGAAAGCTTTTGGAGGGGTGACACCTGAGCTGGTACTGTGGAGCGCAGAGACTTCCGTGGGCTTTGGCTTCTTCCACAGGCTTGGCTGAATGTCACTCTGCGCCGGGTGCAGGTGGGCACTGAGGTGAGTCAGGTGCCAGCCACACTCAGGCCTGGAGATTGTCAGTGCGTAGTGGAAGGAGGGCAACCAGAGAGAGGGAGGCCAGGATAAGAAAACCCGAATCTGGACACCTAAGGGGTTGTCTGGAGGAGGCTGATGCGCTCGGAGGCGAGGGGTTGCAGAACTCGGGGGCAGGGAGGCTGGGCGTGTGATGGGAAAGGGGGTAGACTTGTTTGGAGATGGCTTCTGGGAATGGACCCATGGCTGGAAGTCCTAGGGAAGAAGATGTGGACTCCACAGCAAGGATGTTCCATGAGTTAGAGGTGGTACTTGGAAAACCCGCTGCCTGGCAGAGTAATTGGTTGGCTATCATTTACTTTTAATTAATTAATATTTTAATTTATTTAAAAATTTTTTATCGGCTTTCTAACTGATGATGGGCGATGCTTGGAAGGCATGGTAGTAAAAGGCTTTGGACACTAGAAGGAAGCTTCGTGCGGGTGGTAAGCTTTCCAACTGCTGTGACCTGATCTCAGAAGTCTTCTGTATTCCCCTACACGTCCTCTGTACCCAGCTTCAGAACTGGGTCTGACTGTGGTACACATTCAGTAATGAGTTGAACTAAATTTAAAAATAAGTTCATTCCACGTGAGGTGGTGGGTACATGAAGTCACCTGTTCTGCACACTCACTTTTGGGGACGGGCAAAGAGGCAGGCTCAAGGCAGTCTCCCCATTTCTGGGAGCCTGGGCTCCATCTGGTGGCAAGTCCCGCTTTCTCCTCTGCCTGACAGGACCACCACTCTGGACAGAGAGAGAGTGAGTACTTGCCATTCTCTACAGGTGGGAGATGAGGGCAGATTTCAGTGGGACTGGCTTTATTTATCAAAGGACAAACACCAGAGGGATTCTCTGGGAATCAAACTGTAGGACATGAAAGACTCGGGCTACAGCTGAGATAGGGTGGATGAAGATAGCACAAAAGTGGGATCCAACCCCTGCCATGCAAAATATATGTTCCAGGAAACCCTGGAGAAGGTGTGAAGGATAGCTATGGAATTGTCCTTCAAATCTAAGAATAATAGGGCTATTGTTTTGCTAAAAAAAGGAAATACAACATATTTTTTGATGAAAGTAATGAACTGTCTTTTTTAGAGAATAAAGAAAAGTTTGATACACAAATAAAACTCATAACAATATGCAGAAAAAACAATTAGTAAACATTTACTAATTACATTAGACATTTTTACATTAAGAGCACATTGTAAGTGCAATTTCCCGTTTTATTTCCATTTTCTTTAATATTATAACATATTTTCCTATATAATTTCACGTTTTAAGTATTTCATTGACTGTGTAATATTTAATTGTATGGATATACCACCATTTCCTTAATTAGTCCACTATTCTTGGGCATTTAGGTTGCTTTCCCTCATAAATAATGCTATAGTACATATTTTGTGCTTAAAACATTAAAAATTTTTTTCTTAATATATGGACTTAGAAATGGGCCAAAGCGTATGAACATTTTAAGACCTTTTTAACGTTATTAAGCTACTTCCCCAAGCACTGAGTTAATTTATACTCATGCCATTTACTCTCATGCAGAACATGGAATGTTTGTTTCATAGAAACTTTGCCACCTTGGGATAGTTTCCAAAATATCTCCAACTTGTCCTCACTGCTCTGCCCTGGCTCAGGCTTTCAACACCTCCTGTATGGACTGTAGTGACTGCTTCCTACCTAATCTCTTTATCTCTAGTCTAACTCCCATTCCCCCACCAGTTCCCCAATTCTCTAGCTAGAATTATTTCTCTTTAACATAGGTGGGATCATCTACTGCCTTAAAGTCCATCATTGCATGCTTTTCATTCTTTCTTTCCTCCATTCCTCCCTCCCTCCCTCCCCGTCTCCCTTCCTTCCTTCCCTCCTTCTTTGTTACAGCTTTATTGAGATGTAATTAGCATGCCATACAATTCACTCATTTAAAGCATACAAGTCAGTGGTGTTTAGCAATATTCAGAGAGCTCTGAGACCATCACCACAATCAATTTCAGAATATTTTCATCATTCCATTAGTAGTCACTTCCCAATGCCCTCCTCATCTTTCCAGTCAGGGTAAACACACCTATTTTCTGCTTTATAGATTTGCCTATTCTGGACATTTCATATGAGTGGAATCATACAATATGTGCCATTTTGTGACTGACTTCTTTCACTTAGTATCATTTCCCCCCCCCCCAGATTCATCCACATTGCAGCAAGTATCAGTACTTTATTCCTTTTTGTTGCTGAATAATAATCAATTTTATGGATACACCACATTGTGCTTATCCATTCATCAGATGATGGAAGTTTGAGTTGGGGCTATAATGAATAATGATGTTATGAATATTCATGTATAAACTTTTGTGTATACATATGTTTTCAGTTCTTTCAGGGAGAGAACTAGGAGAAGAATTGCTGGATCATATGGTAACTCTATGTTTTTAGCGTTTTGAGGAAATGGCATATTGTTTTCCAAAGTGGCTGTACCATTTTACATTTTTATCAGCAATATATGATTCCATTTTATCCATATCCTCGCCAACACATTATACTCTTTGTGAAGGGGTATCTCATTGTGGTTTTGATTTGCACTTTTCTAATGATGTTGAGTATCTTATCTCATGCTATTGGCCAATAATAGATCTTCTTTTGAGAAATGTATATTCAGATCTTTGACCCATTAAAAATTTTAGCTTATTTATCTTTTCATTATTTTTTATTTATTTTTACATCTTTATTGGAGTATAATTGCTTTACAATGGTATGTTAGTTTCAGCTTCACAACAAAATGAATCAGTTATATATATACATATGTTCCCATATCTCTTCCCGCTTGCGCCTCCCTCCCTCCCACCCTCCCTATCCCACCCCTCCAGGCGGTCACAAAGCACGGAGCTGATCTCCCTGTGCTATGCGGCTGCTTCCCACTAGCTATCTACCTTACGTTTGGTAGTGTATATATGTCCATGCCTCTCTCTCGCTTTGTCACAGTTTACCCTTCCCCCTCCCCATAGCCTCAAGTCCATTCTCTAGTAAGTGTGTGTCTTTATTCCTGTTTCACCCCTAGGTTCTTCATGACATGTTTTTTCTTAAATTCCATATATATGTGTTAGCATATGGTATTTGTCTCTCTCTTTCTGACTTACTTCATTCTGTATGACAGACTCTAGGTCTATCCACCTCATTACGAATAGCTCAATTTCGTTTCTTTTTATGGCTGAGTAATATTCCATTGTATATATGTGCCACATCTTCTTTATCCATTCATCCAATGATGGGCAATTAGGTTGTTTCCATCTCCGGGCTATTGTAAATAGAGCTGCAATGAACATTTTGGTACATGACTCTTTTTGAATTATGGTTTTCTCAGGGTATATGCCCAGTAGTGGGATTGCTGGGTCATATGGTAGTTCTATTTTTAGTTTTTTAAGGAACCTCCATACTGTTCTCCACAGTGGCTGTATCAATTTACATTCCCACCAACAGTGCAAGAGTGTTCCCTTTTCTCCACACCCTCTCCAGCATTTATTGTTTCTAGATTTTTTGATGATGGCCATTCTGACTGGTGTGAGATGATATCTCATTGTAGTTTTGATTTGCATTTCTCTAATAATTAGTGATGTTGAGCATTCTTTCATGTGTTTGTTGCCAATCTGTATATATTCTTTGGAGAAATGTCTATTTAGGTCTTCTGCCCATTTTTGGATAGGGTTGTTTGTTTTTTTGTTA
>NW_021703781.1:37278146-37309846 GCF_005190385.1 Monodon monoceros
TAGTAGAGTCATTTTCACAATGTTGATTCTTCCAATCCAAGAACATGATATATCTCTCCATCTATTTATATCATCTTTAATTTCTTTCATCAGTGTCTTATAATTTTCTGCATACAGGTCTTTTTTCTCCTTAGGTAGGTTTATTCCTAGATATTTTATTCTTGTTTTATTGTTGCAATGGTAAATGGGAGTGTTTTTTTTATTTCACTTTCAGATTTTTCATCCTTAGTGTATAGGAATGCCAGAGATTTCTGTGCATTAATATTGTATCCTGCTACTTTACCAAATTCATTCATTAGATCTAGTAGTTTTCTGGTAGCATCTTTAGGATTCTCTACGTATAGTATCATGTCATCTGCAAACAGTGACAGCTTTACTTCTTCTTGGATTCCTTTTATTTCCTTTTCTTCTCTGATTGCCGTGGCTAGGACTTCCAAAACTATGTTGAATAATAGTGGTGAGAGTGGACATCCTTGTCTCATTCCTGATCTTAGAGGAAATGCTTTCAGTTTTTCACCATTGAGAATGATGTTTGTTGTGGGTTAGTCGTATATGGCCTTTATCATGTTGAGGCAGGTTCCCTCTATGCCCACTTTCTGGAGAGTTTTTATCATAAATGGGTGTTGAATTTTGTCAAAAGCTTTTTCTGCATCTATTGAGATGATCATATGGTTTTTATTCTTCAATTTGTTGATATGGTGCATCACATTGATTCATTTGCGTATATTGAAGAATCCTTGCATCCCTGGGATAAATCCCACTTGATCGTGGTGTATGATCCTTTTAATGTGCTGTTGGATTCTGTTGGCTAGTATTTTGTAGAGGATTTTTGCATCTATATTCATCAGTGATATTGGTCTGTAATTTTCTTTTTTTGTAGTATCTTTATCTGGTTTTGGTATCAGGGTGATGGTGGCCTCATAGAATGAGTTTGGGAGTGTTCCTTCCTCTGCAATTTTTTGGAAGAGTTTGAGAAGGATGGGTGTTCGCTCTTCTCTAAATGTTTGATAGAATTCACCTGTGAAGCCATCTGGTCCTGGACTTTTGTTTGCTGGAAGATTTTAAATCACAGTTTCAATTTCATTACTTGTGAATGGTCTGTTCATATTTTCTGTTTCTTCCTGGTTCAGTCTTGGAAGGTAATAGCTTTATAAGAATTTGTCCATTTCTTCCAGGTTGTCTGTTTTATTGGCATAGAGTTGCTTGTAGTAGTCTCTTAGGATGCTTTGTATTTCTGCAGTGTCTGTTGTAACTTCTTTTTCATTTCTAATTTTATTGATTTGAGTCCTCTCTCTCTTTTTCTTGATGAGTCTGGCTAATGGTTTATCAATCTTGTTTATCTTCTCAAAGAACCAGCTTTTAGTTTTATTAATCTTTGCTCTTGTTTTCTTTGTTTCTCTTTCATTTATTTCTGCTCTGATCTTTATGATTTCTTTCCTTCTGCTAACTTTGGGTTTTGTTTGTTCTTCTTTCTCTAGTTCCTTTAGGTGTAAGGTCAGATTGTTTACTTGAGATTTTTCTTGTTTCTTGGGGTAGGCTTGTATAGCTATAAACTTCCCTCTTAGAACTCCTTTTGGTGCATCCCATAGGTTTTGGATCATCGTGTTTTCATTGTCATTTTTCTCTAGGTATTTTTTGATTTCCTCTTTGATTTCTTCAGTGATCTCTTGGTTATTTAGTAACGTATTGTTTAGCCTCCATGTGTTTTTTTCTTTTACTTTTTTTTCCCCTGTAATTCATTTCTAATCTCATAGCGTTGTGATCAGAAAAGATGCTTGATATGATTTCAATTTTCTTAAATTTACTGAGGCTTGATTTGTGACCCAAGATGTGATCTATCCTGGAGAATGTTCTGTGCGCACTTGAGAAGAAAGTGTAATATGCTGTTTTTGGATGGAATGTCCTATAAATATCAATTAAATCTATCTGGTCTATTGTGTCATTTAAAGCTTCTGTTTCCTTATTTATTTTCATTTTGGATGATCTGTCCATTGGTGAAAGTGGGGTGTTAAAGCCCCCTACTATGTATGTGTTACTGTCGATTTCCTCTTTTATGGCTGTTAGCAGTTGCCTTATGTATTGAGGTGCTCCTATGTTGGGTGCATATATATTTATAATTGTTATATCTTCTTTTTGGATTGATCCTTTGATCATTATGTAGTGTCCTTCCTTGTCTCTTGTAACATTCTTTATTTTAAAGTCTATTTTATCTGATATGAGTATAAGTACTCCAGCTTTCTTTTGATTTCCATTTGCATGGAAGATCTTTTTCCATCCCCTCACTTTCAGTCTGTATGTGTCCCTAGGTCTGAAGTGGGTCTCTTGTAGACAGCATATATGTGGGTCTTGTTTTAGTATCCATTCAGCAAGCCTGTGTCTTTTGGTTGCTGCATTTAATCCATTCACGTTTAAGGTAATTATCAATATGTAGGTTCCTATGACCATTTTCTTAATTGTTTTGGGTTTGTTTTTGTAGGTCCCTTTCTTCTCTTGTGTTTCCCACTTAGAGAAGTTCCTTTAGCATTTGTTGTAGAGCTGGTTTGGTGGTGCTGAATTCTCTTAGCTTTTGCTTGTCTGTAAAGCTTTTGATTTCTCCATCGTATCTGAATGAGATCCTTTCTGGGTAGAGTAATCTGGGTTGTAGGTTCTTCCCTTTCATCACTTTAAGTATATCATGCCACTCCCTTATGGCTTGTAGAGTTTCTGCTGAAACATCAGCTGTTAACCTTATGGGAGTTCCCTTGTATGTTATTTGTCATTTTTCCCTTGCTGCTTTCAATAATTTTTCTTTGTCTTTAATTTTTGCCTATTTGATTACTATGTGTCTTGGTGTGTTTCTCCTTGGGTTTATCCTGTATGGGACTCACTGCGCTTCCTGGACTTGGGTGGCTCTTTCCTTTCCCATGTTAGGGAACTTTTCCACTATAATCTCTTCAAATATTTTCTCTGGTCCTTTCTCTCTCTCCTCTCCTTCTGGGACCCCTATAATGCGAATGTTGTTGCGTTTAATGTTGTCCCCCAGGTCTGTTAGGCTGTCTTCATTTCTTTTCATTCCTTTTTCTTTATTCTGTTCTGCAGCAGTGAATTCCACAATTCTGTCTTCCAGGTCACTTATCCGTTCTTCTTCCTCATTTATTCTGCTGTTGATTCCTTCTAGTGTAGTTTTCATTTCAGTTATTGTATTGTTCATCTCCGTTTGTTTGTTCTTTAATTCTTCTAGGTCTTTGTTAAGCATTTCTTGCATCTTCTCGATCTTTGCCTCCATTCTTTTTCCGAGGTCCTGGATCATCTTCACTATCATTATTCTGAATTCTTTTTCTGGAAGGTTGCCTATCTCCACTTCATTTAGTTATTTTTCTGGGGTTTTATCTTGTTCCTTCATCTGGTACATAGCCCTCTGCCTTTTTATCTTGTCTGTCTTTCTGTGAATGTGGTTTTTGTTCCACAGGCTGCGGGATTGTACTTCTTCTTGCTTCTGCTGTCTTGTCTCTGGTGGATGAGGCTATCTAAGAGGCTTGTGCAAGTTTCCTGATGGGAGGGACTGGTGGTGGGTAGAGCTGACTGTTGCTCTGGTGGGCAGAGCTCAGTAAAACTTTAATCCGCTTGACTGCTGATGGGTGGGGCTGGGTTCCCTCCCTGTTGGTTGTTTGGCCTGAGGCAACCCAACACTGGAGCCTACCTGGGCTCTTTGATGGGGCTAATGGCAGACTCTCGGAGGGCTCACACCACAGAGTACTTCCCAGAACTTCTGCTGCCAGTGTCCTTGTCCCCACGGTGAGCCACAGCCACCCCCCTCCTCTGCAGGAGACTCTCCAACACTAGCAGGTAGGTCTGGTTCAGTCTCCCCTGGGGTCACTGCTCCTTCCCCTGGGTCCTGATGCACACACTACTTTGTGTGTGCCCTCCAGGAGTGGAGTCTCTGTTTCCCCCAGTCCTGTCGAAGTGCTGCAATCAAATCCCACTGGGCTTCAAAGTCTGATTCTCTAGGAATTCCTCCTGCCCTGATTGGGAAGCCTGACGTGGGGCTCAGAACCTTCACTCCAGTGGGTGGGCTTCTGTGGTGTAAGTGTTCTCCAGTCTGTGAGTCACCCACCCAGCAGTTATGCGATTTGAGTTTACTACGATTGTGCCCCTCCTACCGTCTCATTGTGGCTTCTCCTTTGTGTTTGGATGTGGGGTATCTTTTTTGGTGAGTTCCAGTGTCTTCCTGTAGATGATTGTCCAGCAGCTAGCTGTGATTCTGGTGTTCTCACAAGAGGGGGTGAGAGCACGTCCTTCTACTCCACCATCTTGGTTCCTCTTCTGCCCCCCAGTCACTCATTCTTAAAAGCTCCTCTGCCCCACTCATCATATGGCCAACTCATTATCTTTTGGGCCTTAGGATTCTGGTCACCAATTCTGATGTGTGGGAGGGTTCCCCACACCACCAAACAATTCTCAGACACCAGCTAGATGTGGTACAATTCAACTTGATTCTGACAGTATCAACCTGGAGATCTGAAGAATTTCTTAAAGGTGACCACTGGCCCCAAAGAAATCTTCTACTCCTAGTATCTTACCCCAGGTGTTTCCTCTGGAGCCAATTAGACTTCAAAAATTGTTTCTGATTCTAATGAAAACTGTTGTTTCTGTTTTTCCCTTTTCTTCTCAGTAACTCTCAAGGTGAAATGTATAGGATCATTCACTTTGTTTTAGCAGCTTTACTGAGGTATAATTGATATATAAAAACTGCACATATTTAATGCGTACAGTTTGATGAGTATGACGTGCAATCACTACTTTGTTTTGAATGTAGAAATTTCACCTTTAAACCCTGGACTATGCATTTAGAAAAATGCCTGTGATTTCTCACTCTTCCTTTACTTTGTTCTCAAATCAACTGTGATGATTTAGCTCTAAAAGTTACACAGCATTGCAAGAAGGCAATGCTACCCTCCCATTGTTTCAGAATACAACTGGGTGGACAAATCTTCCACGTTTAACTGGACTAAAAAATTGATTCTATTTATTATGGCCAATAAAAATGATAGAAGCAAGTTATGAGTGTATAACTGAATCTTTGGGATTGAAGAAAAACATTGTTTGCTATTATAGATGGAAGCTGAGAGTACAATTTGATATTGATTTAAAAGGGATGAGTTGTTCATCCCTTTTAACTGGATGGTTCTTCATCCAGTATTCTCATTGTCATTCATCAGAAGCAGAATGATTTGGGGCATGAAATTCAAGAATTTCATGAACCATAAGCTGACTGTGGCATTGGCACATAGGTTGGTAGAAACCAAATCTAATCTCTTCTAATGGGATTCTGACACACAAAAAAAACATGTTGAAGCCCACGGTGGTCTCAGATACTATGCAATGAATAGGGCTTTGAAAACTACTGCTAATGACTCAGTATGATCACTAATAGATTTTCTTTCTTTTTTAAAAAGTATTTATATATTTATTTATTTTTAGCTGTGTTGGGTCTTAGTTGCGGCACATGGAATCTTTTGTTGCAGCAGTCAGCCCTTTGTTGTGGCGAGCAGGCTTCTCTCTAGTTGTGGCACATGAGCTTAGTTGTCCCAGGACATGTGGGATCTTAGTTCCCCGACCAGGGATGGAACCCACATCTCCTGCATTGGAAGGTGGATTCTTAACCACTGGACCACCAGAGAGGTCCCTGATCACTAATAGGTTTTCAACATGCCATGAAGAACATATGTTGTGTTATTCATCTTGGTTTCTTATAATTTTATATTTTCTATATTTTGTAATGGATTAAAAAATAAAATACTTAGACAAGTATCGAGTGTTTAACAGAGCATTACTCATTTGACAAAGCAGAAATATGAGGCTTGATATGTATCCTTAGAAAACTGATAACCCAATTAAGAAGACCCTAGTACCCATGCTGGTGAATATAAAAAGAAAAGGCATGAAGGGAGCTGCATTACACAGTGTGGTATAACGGTGCTGTGGATGCACAGAGATGTGTGTAATGTGGAAAGAGCCCTGAGCTGGGGGGAAGAAGATATGGGTTCATATCCAGGCTCTTTCAGAGCACTCAATCCATTTGAGCTCTAGTTTCTTTCTAAATATAATGAGGACAATAAATCAACCTAGAGATGCAGCCAAGACTGAATGAGAGAACTGAAGACAATGATATCAAGTGCTATGCAGGTTTAAGATGTTGCTATTGGTGAGTGATCACTGAGGATAGGAGCAGTCAAGGAAGCTGAGATGTCACAGCTCCTCACCCCTGCCTGGCTCAGAGTGATGTTTGCAGTGGTTAACTGGAAGGGGTAAGTGGGGGCTAAATAGCATGTGACCACACAGAAAGAGGCCGCTGGGACCGCTGTGGATTTGACTGTAAAAATGACCTAGTGAGAAGAATCAACTGGGCTGGGTAAATGAGAAATCATTCAGTGGCCCCTGATTTAAAGTAGATCCCGTTAATCTCAGGAAGCCTCAGGCTCCTGAGTGACACCATCCCTACTCAGGAAAGGCCAAAAAAGGGAGTTCCCTGACAGAGATGGATCATCAACCTTTCCTTAGTCCTAGATTCTCTCCCAGCTCCCAAAGCCCATCTTCTTTCAGACCCAATGTTCTTTTTCTTTTTCCTGCTCTTCAAATTCAATCAGGTCCATATTTTTCAGATCACTTCTTCTCTTTCCCATTCAGCTGAGTCCGCTGTCTTGGGCTCTGTTCATCTTATCCATCTGAACTCTATCTAAGCAGCTGGTCCTCTCTCTGTAGCCCTTTTGGTCCAGGTAGATCATCCCTCGCTGCTAAGTGTTGCCTTACTTGGAGTTTGCCTTCTCAGAACAAATCCATCTCTGCTGGAACCTTGAACATGGGCTTCTGGTCTCCAGAACTGTGAGAAAATAAACATCTGCTGTTTATGCCACTAAGTCAGAGATCTTGTTATGGCAGCCCAAGCAGACTAGTATACATCTAACATATATAAAGCATCTGGCAAAGAGTGGCACAAATATTGAGTTCCTTCTTCAATATCTTCTACACTTCAGACACAGATATTCAATCTCCCGTTATATTTTTCACCCAGATACTCCAAGCATCTCAAGATCAGCACTTCCTAAAGCAAATTAATCGTCTTCTCCCTCACACCTCCTAGTCACCTAGGCTGGAAACCTCCATCATCTTGTTTCCTCTATTGCTTGCATCTCAAATCTGATGTGTCTCCAGGCCTGTCCACTGTTACCACAGTATCTCTTACTTCTTTCCTCCCTGCACTCCCTACTCCATAGCCCTGCTTTAAACATTTCTTTCAACTTGGACTATTACAAGAGTACTCTTGACTCTCAGGGACACCAAGTGGTCTCTGAGACCCAAGTGTCTACCTTTCAAATCATATAGAAAAGACTCTCCAAATTACCAACTTCACATCTCTTCCCCAAAACTTCACTGACTTTTGGAGGATCTGGAATTGCTTGGTCACAAAACTGATATATAAAAAAAAGTCTGTTTTAAAGTCTGCCAAGTCCTAAAAATGTTCCAGATATGGTTTTAAGGGGGAAAACAGAGTTTTGGGTGACTTAAAAGTTGAAAATGACATTAGTTTTCTAAAACCATATAGACTCTATGTGTATTTTATACTTCAAAGAACATAATAGAAGAATCTGGTCATCACAAAATAATCATCCAATTTAGAGAAGGATGAGGTAAGTGGCCTTCCCAGGTTCCTTCAGACCATGAGAATCTGATTGCTTAGAGTTTGATGGTATTTTATACATTTGTCCTTTCACTACCTATTTAATTAATTCATTCAACAAATGTGTGTGCTATGTGCAAGGCTGAAGAATGAATTATGCAATGAGCAAGGGCTTTCCAAAGAACAGAGAAGACTGAAGAAGAGGGAGAGGGATGGCAGACAGGGAAAGTGACGTTCTAGGTGGGACTCTAGCTAGGTTGCCACGGAAGCTGACAGCCAACCTAAAAACTTTCCAGAACTAAATTCTTACCTCTTTCTCTAACCTTCTTTCTGTACTTCCTTCTTGGCCTTTCTTCATTAAAACGTTCAATTGAATGACTACTATAAGCCAGGAGTTCACTGTCTAGTGAGATGGTTACAATTCAGTTAAAGGAAGAACATCTAAGGAAGGTTCAAAGCCTACTTTCTGGAGGCCTAACTCTCAGAAATATACACTAGTCAAAGCAGAACAAGCAAAGGTACAGAGCAGTTTGGAGTTGATGTCATTAAGTGTGGGGCAGGGAATGAAAGGTGACTTGTGCCCCAAGGCAGGAAGTAAAGCTTTGTAGGTCCAGTGAGCCAAGTGGGTCTCTTCTGGGAGATTTTTCTTCTGGCTGGCTATTATTTCTCATTGGATCATCCATTACCTTCTAACCTGTGCTCCAAAAACCTTCATGCATCCCATCTTATTAAACCATTTCACTCTTAATGTTGATATTTAAGGCTCTGCTGGAGGCCCATTCCAGCCTTCTCTCTCACAACTTAGATGAAACTGGACTGTCAATAAAACAGCCACCTGCTGTTCTCTGAGCAGATTCTTCTGTGCTGTGCAGCTTCCGCTCCATCATGTACCTCTGCGTCTCACCACACCAGGCTCTCTCCCTCCGCCACCCCCTCCTCCAACACAGACACAGTCACACACAGAGCCTTCAAAACACAGTTCAGGTGTGGCAAACTGGTTAAGAAGTGTTGTGAACTTTAAAATCTGTTTCTCTTGAAAAATCAAAAGACCTGGCATATCTGGGCCAGAATCTCTGCATGGCATTAACTGGCTAAAACTGAGTCAGGGTTATCCTTTTAGATGGGCATGTGCACTTCAGTTTACAGCACTCAGCTCTTCTCATTTCATTTACATTAGCTACCTGGCCTCTACAGACTTTTGGGTTTCTATTCCCTAACCTAATGTAAATGTCAACCCTTTCAAGATCCCTTCCTTCTTCCCTGTACCAGATGTAAATTCTCCCAATTTGAATGGCAGTCATACTGTATATTCATGACCTGTATTTTCAGTATTACCTTAAAAAAAAATTACCTTTTCTACCAGTCTTTTACGCACGGCCATTATTCAACAGATATTTATTTTCTCAACAGAATGACAGCACTTTACTTCCCTAACATGAGAATAAATACTGTTTGTGGCTATGAATTTCTATTTTGAAGAGGTACTCCCACTACCTGCCAAAAAAAATCATACAAATACTTACATTTCCCTTAGGAACTTATTAGATGGTTCTTGCCCTTTATAGGTATCCCTCTCTCTCAGGAGTACTGACTCAAGTCAAAATAAAATTGAACTCACCTTTAAATTTGTGGGAGTAATACTTTTGCCACTGACAATTTCAGATTTGATTCAATAGCTTCTCTGCCTCTGAAGACATAAGTCGATCAGTAAAATCTAAACAATGTCTTTTGTAAAAGATAACTGTGATCACTTCATAAGGTATACCTTGTTTTATTGTGCTTTGCCTTACTGCTTTTTTTTTAAAACAAATTGAAGGTTTGTGTTAACCCTGCATCAAACGAGTCTATTGGTGCCATTTTTCCAACAGCACTTGTTCACTTCATTTTTCTGTGTCATATTTTGGCAATGCTTGCAATATTTCAAACATTTTCATTATTGTTATACTTGTTACATGATCTGTGAGCAGTGATTTTTTTTTTTTTTCGGTACGCGGGCCTTTCACTGTTGCGGCCTCTCCCGTTGCGGAGCACAGGCTCTGGATGCGCAGGCTCAGCGGCCATGGCTCACGGCCCCGCCGCTCCGCGGCATGTGGGATCTTCCCGGACCGGAGCACGAACCCGTGTCCCCTGCATCGGCAGGCAGACTCTCAGCCACTGCGCCACCAGGGAAGCCCTGTGATCAGTGATCTTTGACGTTACTGCTATGACTCACTGAAGGCTCAGACGATGGTTAGCATTTTTTAGCAATAAAGTATTTTTAATTAAGGTATTACATTGTTTTTTAGACATAATGCTATTGCAGTTAATAGACTACAGTACAGTGTAAACATAATTTCTATATGTACTGGGAAATCAGAAAATTCAAGTGACTCACTTCCTCACGATATTTGCTTTATTGTGGTACTCCAAGGCATGCCTGTACTCACAAAACACTTTGTGGATATCCTATTGGATGAAATGCTGTCAACAAAGCCATCTTCTATGACTCTGCACTCAAATACAAGGCCACGAGGGAGGCAAAGTTCAAGTTTGAGACAATCAAAGACAGACAAAATAAGTGCTTCTTCCAAAGGCTGTGATTTTAGATGTTGCCTACTACATCAAAACAATTTCCCAGGAGAAAAATAAACAGAAGGTAGTAGTATCCAAAATACTCCATTTAAAAAAATTTTTTATGGATAACTGTCATTATGAGTACAGCAGGAACTGTTATGATTTGAAAGATACAAAACAAAATCAGAAGAATGTTAGCATTCCATAGAAATTAAAACCTAAGCTGAAGGCTAATCAAAATGTTTGGTACTCGGCATTGTTCTGATGAAAGATAAGAAATTTGTTTGGTTTTGTAAATAATTCATATAACTCAGAAAAAGTTAAACTTAGATTTCAAAGGAGCTACAATGCACCAACACTTGACTTTTTAAAAACCTCACTTTGCTACAGGCAAACATTTAAGATAATCAGGGTTATATGAGGCTCTCAAAGGGGAAGGCAGGGAGGCAAGTAAATTGTAGATTTTTAATTTACAAGTTGAGATGGTTTTGGAAAAATAATTTTGGTTTAATTATTTATTCATAGATCTAAAAGGCTAGTTCAGTTTGCCAGAGCACAAGAGAATGCCAAGAGAAGTCAAAGCCATGGGGATGGACTAACATAAATCCATTCTAACTTCTGGAAAACAAGTGACCTGGCGTAACACCATCACAAAGGATAGTATTAGCAGGAATAGGAGACCTGCGGTCTAATTCAGTTCTCTCTTTGGCTTCTGGAGTATCACTTACTAAGAATTTAGTGAAAAACAGCGAAATTCTACTCCTTTAATTAATTATCCATAAGCAGCAGGAAAGAAACAAAGGAAAGCTAACATAGAGTGATGCACCTTGTTGATTAAAAATTTGTGAACATGAATTCATTTTAATATGTTGAATCTTGAGTCATACTTACAAACCAACGGCTAATACACTACAAAACTTTACAAACATAAAATCTCATCTACTACAGAACTCCAAAACTAATGGAATTAATTTCTTCTCCCTTTTAGGTATTCCTTCCACAGAAATTCCTGAAACTGAGTAGTCATTGGAACTCCACTTCTACACGTGTCATCAAAACATGACTGTTTTGTCAAAATGATGCAAGAAGCAATTTCGAACGAGATCAAGCTTATATTCTCTCAAAACACATTTTCAATTCTTTGTACTCCAAGTTACATAAAAAATAAGGAAGGCTGGACTCAATGTAATTTCTCTCAGCCCAATGTCATTAAACTCCCAATGTCTCCATGCTAGGAAAGGATACAGTATTTAAGTGCACTATTAAAAAATATCTCCAGTTCTAAAAGAAATGCTTTTTATTTTTAAAAGAGGGCTGATGCAGTGCCCTTTACTTAGCGGAGACCAGCCACTGACTTCCTTCCTTTACCAGCTTTCCAAGATGATACTAAGTGAGTTTTTGCCCTAATATTTTTGCCCCGGGTTTTACGAGGCTTCTCTTCTTTGTGCACCTTCATGTGCTGCCTAAGATGAGAGCTCTGGCTGAAGCATTTGCCACACTCACTGCACTGGTAGGGTTTCTCCCCTGTGTGGGTTCTCTGATGTTGAATGAGGTGGGAACTCTGGCTGAAACATCGGCCACATTCATCACACTGATAGGGTTTTTCTCCAGTATGAATTCTCTGGTGCTGAATGAGATTTGAGCTCTGTTTAAACCTTTCTCCACACTCATCACATTTGTAGGGCTTTTCCCCAGTATGGATCCGTCGATGCTGAATGAGATTAGAACTCTGAAAGAAACTTTTTCCACAATCAGCACATTTATGGGATTTCTTTCCAGTATGGATCTTCTGGTGTTGAAAAAGAGTTGAGCTCTGACTGAAACTCTTTTCACATTCGACACATTTATAAGGCTTCTCATCCAAGCTTCTTCTCAGTCTACTCAAGCTTGATTCAAAGCGAACAGTCATTCCCCATCTCTGCCGCTGCCGGCCTGTTTTGCGCTGGTTCTCATAGACTTTTCCTTGGCTCGAGCTCCGAGATATACCTCCCTTAGGTTTTCCTAACCGCATGGTGAAGAGCCAAATGTATTCTTAAGAGTCTACACTCTTCTTCTGAATGAATATTTCACTTCCTAGAGCTACACAGCTCAGAATTTTCTATGTGTAGGAAAAAAAAATAAAAAACAAATTATAGATGATTTGTTAATTATTCAACTTTAATATCTCTTCAGCCCATCAAAACTGCATCCATTTTTAAATTAAATATCATATATTAAGGCATTTATATGGAATCTGAAAATATTGGTATAGATGATCTTATTTACAAAGCAGAAAGACACAGACATAGAGAGAGAACAAACATGAATACAAGGGGGAAAGGGGGCAGGTGGGATGAATTGGGAGATTGGGATTGACATATATACACTACTGATACTATGTATAAAATACATAACTAATGAGAAACTACTGTATAGCACAAGGAACTCTACTCAGTGTCTGTGGTGATCTAAATGGGAAGGAAATCCAAAAAAGAGGGGATATATGTATATATATATATTTGCTGTATATGTATATATTCATATGTATATATGTATTTGCTGTACAGTAGAAACTAACACAACATTGTAAAGCATCTATACTCCAATAAAAAAATTTTTTTAATGTATTCAATATATATAAAAACAAAGACGGGCTTCCCTGGTGGCGCAGTGGTTGAGAGTCCGCCTGCCGATGCAGGGGACACGGGTTCGTGCCCCGGTTTGGGAAGATCCCACATGCCACGGAGCGGCTGGGTCCGTAAGCCATGGCCACTGAGCCTGCGCGTCCGGAGCCTGTGCTCCGCAATGGGAGAGGCCACAACAGTGAGAGGCCCGCGTACCGCAAATAAATAAATAAAAATAATAATAAAAACAAAGACAATTCTGGCAAAAAATACTTGCAAAATAATTCTAATAATTCCAGAGTCCAAACATAATAAATATAACCAAATTTACCTTTGGAGTTTTTGTCTGTTGGGACAAGACAAAAAAAAAAAAAAAAAGAAAAAGTGATAATATGAAATCTAAATTTTTGTTGGACAATAACAAATGAGATTAAAAAGTGGAGACAATGTAATATCTTAATAGGAATAAAAGAACTCCAAAAAACAATCAAAATTTGGGTAATAGATTATCATTATATTTTAATATTTACTCCCATGTTAAACTTACACTCATGGGTGACTCATTATGGTGTCCAAATCAGAAAGAAATGACAAATCATACTACTTTGTTAACTATTTCTGTTTATCCTTGTTTGTTTAGCCATTCTACTTGCACAGCTTTAGAGAACAACTGAGTTCTAACTTTGTAGCATAAGTTGTTTTGAATGTAAGAACTACTCTATAAGGAGTGGAAAATTTCTGTGAATCTATTCAATAAATACTGGATGAGGAAAATGTCAATGAAGAGATATTTCATAATTATTTCCTCTAGATTCCAATGATCCAAGAAAGAGGGCAATTCTTTGAAAACTTGAAACGAGGAATTTTTTTTGAGAAAGAAAAATTTCAAAAGAACTTTTACTTGATAGTGTAGTGAAACAGAATAAAAGGTGGTAGGTAAAACACAAGAAGAGGAGGAGAAGAAAGTAAGTTTACATGTAAAAATAGGTTGGAATTTTAAAAATACCCACATGCTACAAAAATTCAAAATTTCAAATAAATTAATTTCATTTAATTACTTATAAGGTTACTTAAAATAATGGCCACAACCAAAGAAGCACAAAGTCCAAATGTGGGAAATGTCCAAATGTCCAAAGGTGACAATGTGGGAAAACCTAGGACTGCAAAGGTAATACAATTATTGGAACTAATTTCCACATCTTATTGTCAGCAAGTAGACTTTAAAATGGGAATAATTACCCTGGGTCTCTGCACACAAGCTTACAAAGCAAATAACTGAAAACAAAAATTACATCATTGTTCTTGCCTTTCCATCATCTTATTGTATAATTGAGACTCCAGGCCTGACAGTGCTGAGACTTCGTGTATTTAAGTATATCTGCTGCAATTAAGGTAAGTATCAGAAAAAGCAAACTGCATACAACACGAAACTACAGAGAGAGCACTACTCATTTCTTAACTTTAGTAAATATTTATAGGACATCTGTTACAAGGAGGTATGTCAGGTACATGATGTTGGTGTTCAAAAATAGCTATAATGGTAATTATACACTGAAAAACACCCCATGTTTATTTTTTAACACTACAGAAGTCAGTTCTAGTAGGAAACTCAGAGACTATCTAAACCATCTAGAACCCTACAGATGAGGAAATCATACCAACAGGCAGTCTGGGTGCCAGTCACCGGGCTATCTTATTTAATTCTCAGAGCAGCTTTATGGGATTATCTTCATTTTACTTCCATTTCTAAGGAAAGGCAGGTATACTTTGGCCAGGTTCCCACCCCCTAGTAGCCTGACCCCTGAGCCTGTATTCTTAGTGGCACAACTGACTGCAGCCCCAACTTCCAACGCCAAGTCCAGCGCTCCGACTGGTGCTCAGCCTCATTTCACAGCAAGTGCGGGTATTAAGGAAAACTCGAGTGAAAGGAGCTGTTGGCCATGCGAATACGCCTCACTGGAATGTGCCTGCTTTCTCGTCCATAAAATGGGGATGACAATAAGGCCACTACATTATCATGGTGTTAGAAGTTTAAATGAATCTGTAAGTCGCTCAGAACAGCCCTGTGCTACCCAAGCGCTTGGTTCAATCTGTTTTATCCTGACACGCGACTGATGGAGGGCGTAAGGAATGCGGCTCACGATCCCGCGCCTGTCCTCCTCTGGCCTCAACTCGCCCGGGCTTCCGTTAAGGTCTCCGCTCTCCCGAGGCCTCTGGCTGCCGCTCCTCGCAGGCCGGGCCCGCCCCGCTCCCTCCGCCCCCGGCGCCAGCGACGGCAGAGCCCTCGCGGCAGCCGGGAGTTGAGGACCGAAGCCGCGCCCGGCAACCCGTTGCCCAGTCGGCACCGCCCCACTGCGGCCAGCTCGCGCTCCTGAGGCCCCGGCCCACTCACCACTCCAGCCCGCCGCCGCCCTCGCTCGCTTGCCCCGCGCCCTTCGCGCCGCCGGAAGTGCAGGCCGAGCCGTTCGCCTGCGCCGCGCGGTCGCTCTAGGATCCTGGCGGAGTGACCCTCTATGCTCACGGGCCCAGCGGAAAAAAGCAACTTTTCGTTTCTTCCTGTCGTTTTGTTTTCCTCTCCTACCCCTGGAAGGCGTCCTGTGGCCCCCAGGACCACAAGACCTTTGAGATGGAGGAGCCACCCACAGGGCCGACGAGCTGCCGCCTGTGTGTCACGGCTTTTGAAACGCAACACCAGCCTATCCCACCCCGAGACTTCATTCTTTCTACAAATATTGTTTAATTATTAATTATATAGAGGTACTTTTGGAGAGCCTAAACTGTTCCCGATAATTTTCATGAGTCAACTTATTTGATTATACCAAAAAGCCCTTACAAAATGGGAACGATCATACTCATTTTACAGGTAAGGAAACCAAGGCTTAGAGTAGAAGTTTGCTCGAGTTCACACAGTGTATAAGTGGATGGCCAAGGATTGGAATGGCTCCAAAGTCTCGTGATTTTCAACACACCCCCTTTTTTCTCTTTAGTAATGATCTCTCCTGGTTCTCATTTCTTACAGCCAACCTCCTCCTCCACCAACCTAACCTGTGCTGGGTCACCCCATCTCCTCTCTTCTCTCCAGGCCCTCGTTTG
This sequence comes from Monodon monoceros, assembly GCF_005190385.1. Lineage (NCBI taxonomy): Eukaryota > Metazoa > Chordata > Mammalia > Artiodactyla > Monodontidae > Monodon > Monodon monoceros. The sequence continues at coordinate 37,294,053 of NW_021703781.1, forward strand.
CCTGCAGAACTCCTTCAGTCTAATGGCTTCAGATACCATCTGAAGTCGCTGAAGACTCCCTAACTGGTAACTCCAGTCCAACCTTGGGATGCAAATATTACTGAACTCTAGACTTATATATCCAGTTAATTACTCAATGCCATTTGCACGTGTGATGGACATCCCGAACCTAACATACCCCCAGATGAACTTCTGATATTCACCTAACCTGTTCCTTCATCAGTCTTCATCCCGACAGTTGGCAATTGCAACTTTCCAATTGCTCAGGTCAAAAATCTTGATGTCACTGTTGTTTCTTTTTTCACCCCAAACCCAGATCCAAGCCATCTATAATTCTGTTGGCTGGATCTTCAAAATATATCCAGAATTGAGCCACTATCAACACCTCCACTGCTATAAGCTCCACCAAGCTGCTGTTATCTCCTGTCTGGATTATTGCATTGGATTCCTCACTGGTCTCCCTACGTCTACTCACAGCCCCAGAGTGATCTTCTTAAAACCCAAGTCAGATCATGTCATTCATTTTGTTCAAAATCCCCCAAAGTCTTCCCATGTTATTAGAACAAAAGCTCATGGCCTCACAGTGGCACACAAAGCTGTCATGATCTGTCCCTTGTTCTTTGTTATATCTGTAGTGCTAAGAACAGTGCTCAGAAGGTAGCAGGCACTCAGCAAGTATTTGTTGAATGAATGAATTTATAAGATGCTTCTTTACAAAGTGCTTTTACATCTATCCTCTGGTCATTCATCTTTATAGCCTTGCGAAGCAGGGATCCTCGTACCCGTCTTAAAGACACATGCAGTAAGGATGGAGAGGGACAAGAGATAGAAAAGGTTATGGGGTGGGGAGGGGAGGAAGAATAAAAGGTAAAAGGAAAAAAGAGAGGGAGAGAAAACAGGCAGGGTTTTATGCCCTCAGTTTATTCGTTAGTATAATAATAGCCAACACTTACTGAGTGCTTATTATGTTCTAGGCACTGTTTGAAGCAGTGGCAGTGCCTCATTCAGTATTCCTGTGGTATGTCTGCTCCTGAGCATTTGCTCTACCCTTCTTGGATTTAACATCCCTGCTTAATCCTGTGTGACTTTCATTGTCTTCTAGTGAACGATAGCCCATCCCACTGATGTTGACTTTACATGTGAGTAGCATTGACTAACTGCATGTGTGTGGACACAAAGTATAGCCCATCCCAGAAGAAGCTTTGGGTCACTGTGTTTCTGCCACCACTCTGTTCTTCCCCTCTGCCTCAAGAATAATATGTCCCACGTAGGGGCTGCGCCTTCAGCCTTCAGCCCAGGATGCGAAGACATGTGGAGCAGAGCCACGTAAGCCCACTTGGAGCCACCTGCAGTCACATGTAACAGGTCAGAGAAGTAAACACTCTTGTTACAGCCACTATTTTTGTTGTTATTTGTTACTACAGCAAAGCTAATATACCTTTCACAATCTTAAGAGATAGGAATTGTTATAATCCTCATATTACAGATGAGAAAATGGAGGCAAGTAACTTGCCTAAGGCCACGAGTGGCAGACAGTTTGGGTCCAGAGCCTATGCTCTTAACCTCTACCTAGCAGTATCTCTCAAATAGAATTCCAGGTTATTTTTAAACAAATTAAATTATTGAAATTGGTCACACTTGATATTTACAAAACAGAAAGCTGAAAGGGGGGAGGGAAAAGGAGGGAGGTACAGTCAGGGTAGCAAAGATAGGCTGTGTTCTCCTAATAGAACATCTTTCTGGGAAAACTGGGTCAAGAGAGGCCAGATCCCTTAATGGCTGGGGTTCCTCTGGGAAACGGCTCGCAGTGGGGTTCAGTGTGTCCCTGAGCCCAGTTGTATTTGAAGGGCTCATTCTAGGAAGAAGAGGCTTCTGGGCTGAGAACAGTCTTGGCAAGACAGCTTCCTTTTACTATGGCTTTGTCCCTTGCACCCCACTCCCTTGCAGACAGACAGAGACACACACCAAAAAGCACTGTCTCAACAGGGAGCACTGCTGCCTTGGGTCTGCATTTGGCAACAATGCAAAAGAAGCCGGTCACATGTGTGGTCCAAGGGCCAAGTGCAGTAAGGAGCAGTCTATCTCCCATGAAGGGCCCCTGAACAAGGGTTCTGTCCACCAAGCCTGAGACTTTGCTTTCTGTTTCCTTTGGGTTCTCTGGGAAAGGAAACTCTGGGAATTCCCGTTCCTGAGTTTGCAGAAAACATCTCTGTTAAAAGCCCAGCCAGGAGGGAGCAGAGCCCCACCCGAATGCTGGGAGTCCAAGGTCAGCAGCTGGCTTTCTCCCAGACAATCACAGCTCATGGGGGCTAAATACAGCACTTGCACTTGCTGTTTTTACATTTGGAAAGGCTTGAGTCCGACTGCCTTTCCTGCCCGATCATGGCTGAGGGACTGAGGGGCAGGGAGGCTGCTGCCCAGCAGGGCACCTGACAAAAATATCCCACTGCTGCTTTGCAGCTGCAGGGCACCTGTGTCCTGCCCACATGGGCACATTGTGTATTGCCAGCTTCTCCACAGATCACCTGATCCGACAGGATAAGCCTCGTGCTTTGTTTCCCTAGGACTAAGGGGCCAGATGTATCCTGGGTGGACAAACGGCATTATTTTAACAGTGGGAAGGTCTTTAGTCCATTTTCTGGTAAACATTCTAAGCAGGTAGCATATGGTTATCACCATGGGAAAAACAAGCTCTTTTTTGATTCCTTCTGGTAATTTGCTCTGGGCAAATCACCCTGTTTTTCCTGAGTTCAGATCTTTTGCAGTCATGTTGATTTTATCCTGTGTTTATGATTTTCCCTGGTTCTGGAGGCCTGACCTGGGAAGACCGTCCTGTTTTAGGAGAGGACACTCATCACAGGAATTCTTCACTTTATCTTTGGATAACATTTACTACCTGCGATACCAGTGAGTTAAGCAACATATGACAAATAATCTATGCTCTGTGGAGAGAGGCACATGGAACTCCCATACATACCATCAGGAAACCGCAGAGCCAAACAGAGAAAGTCTGAAATTGTGGTGTCAGGGTGAGCTGAATTAGCAGCTTTTCAAATTGCCTCTGAAAAGCAAGTAGTGTTGATAAAAAGTTTTGTAACGCCCCAGATGATTGCAGAAGTGCACAGGCATACCTTGTTTTACTGTGTTTTGCTTTATAGTGCTTCACAGGTATTGCATTTTTTGTTTGTTTGTTTTAATTGAAGGTTTGTGGCAACCCTGCATTGAATAAATCTATTGGTGCCATTTTCCCAATAACCTTTGCTCACTTTGCGTCTCTGTGTCACGTTTTGGTAATTCTCACAGTGGACAAAAAAAATGTAGCCAGCCATTTCAGTAAACAAGAAATGTTGGTGCTATCAAGACATCAGCCACTGCAGCTGCTCCAAGGGGTGCACCCTGAGGGCAGCTTAGGACGGAGAGAAACAGGATACTGGCCCTGGAGAGTAAAGATGCGTATCTAAGGAATAATTTTAATGAACCCAGACTCTTGCATCTTCCCATACACCAAAAGGCACTAAAATCATTAACTTGAGACTTCTGCTTTTTGTGGCCAGCAGTCATGTTTTGGTGTTCAACTACATGTTTGGCTTTTTTTTTTTTAAGCAAAAACTCCTGCATATCTTGGTTCCTCCCCTACCTCTTTGGAACAGTTCCTCAGAGCTGTCTGACAGGCTGTCTCATGGGATATAGTTCTCAGTAAGGTCCCCAAATAAAACATAACTCACAAATTTTAGGTTGTGTTTTTTTTTTCAGTTGACATCACAATTTTCAAGCCTTTCATTATTATTATATTTGTTATGGTGATCTGTGGTCAATAATCTTTGATGTTTCTATTGCAAAAAGATTACAACTTGGCTCAGATGATTGTTAGCATTTTTTAGCAATAAAGTATTTTAAAATTAAGGTACGTACATTGTTTTTTTAGACATAATGCTATTGTACACTTAATAGACTATAGTAGGGCATAAATGTAACTTTTATGTGCACTGGGAAACCAATCTGTGTGACTCACTTCATTGTGATATTTGCTTTATTGCAGTGGCCTGGAACCAACCCTGCAACATCTCTGAGGTATGTCTGTACATTCTCCCCTTTTTGTACAACTTGTTAGTGATTTCTTAGCTATGTTATTCAGAAGTTAGTTTTGATAATTCTATTTCACAAGTGACACGTATCGAGATAGGCCTTAAATGAAGTAATATTGTAACAACTGAAAGAAAACAAAACAAAACAAAAAACCCCAAAAGCAAAACTGGGGATGTTTACAGAGGGTTTCTTCATCTGATGGCTTTGCATGTGCCAAGCCCTGTCTGCTCCAGGGCTGGCAGGCCTCTTCAGGCTAGAATGTCACACACACTCTCTTAGGCAAGTCAGGCTCAGCCTTGGGCCTCCTCCCAGGGATCTTCACCATCTCTCTGCCCTGCTGGTCCCCTGACCATCCAGGGTGTGTGGCCTGCTTCTCCCAGGTCTTGTCTGAGACCCCTGAACACAGAGCACAGCATGGCTCTGTCTTTGTCCCTCTAGGGCTGAGCACAGGTCTGGCACAAGGCGGTCCCTCAATTACTGCTGAACAATGGACAACAGTTGTGCTTGACCTGAGCTTATAAATATGGCCTGGGAGCTATTTCACTATTTTACTGAGGATCCCTGTTTGAGTCGTTCTCTACCCTCTCCTAGACCCTGTCACCTTGCCCCGCCCCCAGCCCTGCAAGATTCCCGAGGTCCTCCTGATGCTGGGACTCTGCGATTCGGGGTGACCCTTGTGCTTGTTGTCCAGGCTGTCCACAGACCCCCACCAATGACTCCTCCTCTGGGCCCTGCAGCTGCCTCTGTCCTCAGGCCCCACACCAGCCCCAAGAATGTGCACGGAAAGGAAGGAGTCATGTCAGTGTCATGAGCCGCGGGCTGTGGCTCAGCTTTGGCTCTTCTGCCAAACTTGGCCACGCGGCCTGTGGGACAGGAGTGTCAGAGGTTAGAGCAGAGGGTCAGGGTGGACACACACAAGCAAAAAATAAAGCTTGGACCTAACTCCTTCAGTTCAATACAGCACACCTTTATTGAGTACCCAGGAAACTATGCTGTCAAAGGCAAGCAGAGACAGCAGAAACTACAGCAGGCCCTCCCCTGGGCGTCTCTGTGCCTGCCTCTGTGCAGATGGCGCCAGGTCGGGGCAATCCTGTTGCGAAGTTCACCCTGAACGGTGGGTTCCATTGGCACGGCTGCTCCCAGGCTCTGTTCTTTATGGGCGCTGCACAAGGCACCGAGGGAATCTCCCTCATATTGAATTTCTGTATTTGGGAGACTTTATACTTTTTCCCTTTAAATCCGCTATCCATGGGCCCCAGTGGGAGAATTTGGTCTCCAGTTTGCTCTGTTTTGGGACAAACACCTCACATGACCAATGTAAACTGTTACACAATTTTTGCAAATGCCTTCTTATTCATTCCAGATGTTTTCCATCAGCTGACAAACCCAGATTGTTCTGCATCTGGCCCCAGGGAATTCAAAGCCCTTTCTCCTCAAACAGACATTTTTCCCTTGGTGGCCCTTTGATGGGAAGTATTGAGAGGGGAGGAATGCACACCCAGGGAGGGCAGGAGGCACACAGGTGTCCGAGGAGAGCGGCAACGGGGCAGAGCAGAGCGCGGCCTTCCTGAGCCACTGCCGGCGGTCCCTGGACAGCTCCTGGACCCGCACGCACCCTGGCAGCATCCTTTACAATGCCACGTGGGTCACCTCCTCAATGTGATCAAATTGACTTGTTTCTGGCAGCGAGCTCCTTGTAAGAATCCCTTCGGGTCTTGCTGAGGAAGCTCAGGGTGAGTGTTGCAGAGAGAAGATGGGCTGCCGGTGGTCTTACTTCCAGTCTGACCCCTGCTGCTGGGGCACGGGGCTATGTGAGGCTCATGGAGTGACATCAGAGGCTCGAGGGCCAGGGACGCCATGGTGAAGGGATGGCTGGGAGCATCGCACACCCCATACCTGCTGGCAGCCCTTGCTTTACCCAGCGGAGTTTCTGAGTGGCAGCATGAGACGAGGGCAGACGGGGGCCGAGTGGCTCACGTGTTTGATGAGGATAAGGGCTGTGGTTCTGGGCTGGGCACTGGGAGAGCACATGGAGCCCACGCCCTGGAAACAAGGTCATGTCCTGCTCTCCTGAGCAGGAGACGTGTGGAGTGAACAGAACTGGCCATGCTATGCAGCTACATAAGTGGCCCATGTCACAGCTTCAGGGCTGCTCACGGCCCAGGCCAGTCTCACACGCAGACCCCACCCAGCAAGTTCCTGGCTCCTCAGGCTTAGGTCTGGGCACTGTGAGTGCTCACCTTGGAGCCAAGAGCCAGGCACATGGGACTCATGCTACCTAGGCAGGTGGACAGGTAGAAACACGGGTGCTGGATTCCTCAGCCAGAGTGACCAATGTGTGTGACAATCAGGGCCCGGCCACCAGCGCTCAGAGTGCGCTGGCTGCTGGGGGCTTCGGAAGAGGCAGGTGCTGGTGGGCTACTTGGCCTCCACCAGCTGCTCCAGGCGCTGTAGCATCGTCAGACGCAGGGCTTGGAACCTGGAGGGAGACACAGCCAAGAGGACTCACTGCTACTGGAGGGGACAGGGAGGGGGCGAGCAAGGGAGCACATAGATGCTGGGCCCGGAGACCCACGGCTCCTGCCCAGCTGATTAGTGGCCACTATGTCTCCTCTGCCAGGAGAGGGAGAAGCCAGGCCCACATCCCACAAGACCACTGGCTTTGAGGAGCAGTCAAACAGGGCTGCAGACCGTGTCAAGCTTCAAAGCAGAGTGATCTTTCTATTCCAAAGATTCTCCAGTACAAGATATGGGGACATATGTATATGCATAGCTGATTCACTTTGTTATAAGGCAGAAACTAACACACCATTGTAAAGCAATTATACCCCAATAAAGATGTAAAAATAAAGATGTTAAAAAAAAGATTCTCCAGTACAGACAGGAGTGTGCTGGAGTATACAGGGTGGCAAAGTAGGGATCAGGAAGCCTGCGTTCAAGCCCTGGCTCTGCAGTCACGTGGTGCTGCCTCCTTATCGCAGGCCGCTGTTTCCTCTCTACATTGAACAGGCTGACCAGGTGACCCGCAAGTCCTTTCTAGCCACGGTGACACTGCTGACTGCATGTAGACTGTATCCTCTGATCGAGGTCTCTGCTGACTGCCTGAATGGGGCCTGACTGCACACATAGAAGCCTTTCTAAGAATCATTCACCCAGATGCCAGAATCGGAACCAGTCCCCTGACCGCGGGCCTTCACAGCAGCCTCTCTCCTTCCCTTCCTAAGAGGGACTCTGGGACCGAGCTTCCCCTGCAGAGGGAGAGACAGATCATTGGGATGTGCAACCGGGCTGACCTCACACAGCCGGGCCCTGAGGTAGCTTCCCCAGGAGCCAGCAGGTAACACCTGCTCACCTTTCCATTGAACTGGTCCCCTGCACCTGCAAACATCAGCTGGTGCAGGCAGTTCCAATAACTGCTGCTTTGGGGCAGGCCTAGAATTCCGGCTAGCGCGAAAGGCCCAGGCGAGGCTGAAGGTGCACAAGCAGGCCCCCTCTCGGTTGCTCCTCCAGAGCAATGTCACCAGCAGAACACACAGCCCTGGTCCAGGGCCCACCCGTGCTCCTGCCTGACTCTCCTGGGCATCTTTCAGCAGCTTGTGCCTGTCCTGTGCTGGTGAGATTGCCGAGGCTAGATGAGTGGTCTGGGCTGCATCCCCCTATTCTGGCAGGCTGTCACCCCGGCTTGGTGTCAGTGTTGAGCAAGGGGTCAGAGGGCGGTGCTGGGGAGCCAGGGTTAGCAGGTGTCCCCGAGCTGCGTGAGGACACCTGGCACACCTGGAGGAGAGAGGTCTCCCAGCCGCGGGACTGAGTGCTCTGCCCTGCAGACTTGCCCTGACGTTCAGTACCCACGACTGGCTCTTTAAGTGCTGCTTACTTCATGGTCAGTTTGATTATTTCTCTTTCCTCCTCTTCTTTTAATTTTTCAACAAAACTGTCCAGCACCGGCATTTCAAACTTAATGTACTGAGCGACCTAGAAAATCCAAGAACATTTTAATGTGTTTTAAATTAGAAGCCAAAAGTGTGTTTTCTTTTCCTCGTGGCTTCCATAGTGGCCGATTCAGCAGTGTTAAATCCAAGGAAGAGGCTGTCCTGCTTTCCTCCCACACCCAGCACTGCTCTGTGTGTACCAGGATGGGAGGATGGAGCCCATTCTTACCTCAAAGGCAACTACGATCCCTGGGAGGAAAGATTAAGCTGAATTTTAGGAAAAGCATTCAATAGTGAGTGGAGTCACACTGGGTGTTCTCTGGGGGTGGGGTGGAGACGGTGGGAATGCCATTGTTTTTAACAATGGAATGAAACTACACTAGTCTGAATGGCTCAAGGGATACAGGGTCACTGGGCCTTCTCCTTGGGGTCCACACCCTACAGGCCTTTTCTGTGCAGGGAGTTTGGAAATGTGCCCATTGCCCAGCCAGGACTCAGGCTGTCCTGAGACACAGACCTCCATAGGGTCCCTTCCATAAGCCCTAGTTAGGCCCTAGCTAAGGAGCTCTTGTTGTGGGTCTTTAATGCAATGACAACAAACTACGCTCCAATGAAGGAAAAGATTCTATCTGTCTGAGGGGGAAAGGCCAGGCCATGGTTTTCTAAGACCCAACTTCTTATCTCCCCTGAGCCAGCTGATACATCTGGTGGTGGCTGACAGGAAGAAGAAGGGCTGAAACCAATACTGTACTGGTCCTTCAGAACGGCCATGGGGGCCCTGGAAGCATCGCCCAAGAGGGCTCTGCCCAAGGTCACCTTAAGAGCCCTTGGGGGTCCGCCATGCTGTCCCCCAGCCCCTAACTCAGGAGCAAGCCTCCCCGAGCCTCAGCCCTCACTCACTTCGTGGGGGACTTCCTCGCCCAAGTCAGCTTCCATCAGGAATATCCTGGCGATCTTCTCACAGGGCCCGTGCAGGATTCTGGAAATCAGCGGGTACTCAGAGTCTTTTAATTTTGTCCTCTCTGAAAAAGAAAGCGGTGGACAAAATTCACGGCATCTCTGCCTCTCTTTGTTCCAGGACAGGAACGTAATGGAAGACAGGTGTCCAGGGGGCCTGGCAACACTGCCAGGTGTTGTGTGGTGGACACTGCCCTGATGACGTGTGATCATGTCCTTCAGTGAAGGCCCAGCTCCGAGAGGAACAGTGGCTGAAGGAGCGGGGGATGGGGAAGTGGACCTGGGGAGGCCAGGCCTGCTCAGTTATCAGACCTGCGCTGTGCAGCACTGGACACAGGGCCATGCAGTACAAGTTCTGCAACAGCGGTTCTCAGTGGGCGAGGGGCTTCTGTTCCACCTTGAAGACCCAGATGCACATTCCTCCCCACTCCCTGCTGAACCTGCTGGAGAGAGTGGCTTACCATGTGGTTTTGGTGGGATTCTGAAAGGGATGACAATGTGCCTGGATTTGGGCCTGAGAGGGGTGCTCGTGGTGGGGGCATAGCATGTCCCGAGGCCAGGAGGGCACCTGCCCCGTGCCCTCTGCACAAGCCAGCCCAGCCCTCAGAGAAGGAGCACAGCTGGTGAGCTTGCCAAATGGACAGGGACTTTTGTTTTTATGATCAGGAAGCAAAGGCAGACACTTACCCCCAGACTCGTGAACGATGTAGAGTGCAAACTCACTGGGACCATTTTCCACCTGCACAGGTAGTAACAGGAAGTCAGACCACGGCTTTTCCAGACAGGAGAGACAGAAAGGGACCCCTGGTAGTAACCACATCCTCAGTGCCACACACACAAATCCCCAGGGACCCTCCCCTCTCTCTGCTTAAATTCCCAGAGATGCCAGCTCAGCTGAGGAAACCTTGGTCATCCTTCTAGCCAGGAGCCATGGCTTTCTCCAGCCGCCTCCCCCAACCAAACAGCAAACCACCAGCAACTGGGGCAGGGCCGTCTGTGGCCAGACTTACTCGGAACTTGTTCAGCAGCAGGGTGAGCACCTGCAGGGTGGTCATGGTGCTGTTGACTCTCACGTTGGTCGTGGACCCATAGGCAGGAGTAAACACGGAGGTCTGTACAGGAAGGGGGAGGCAGTTCAGGGCGAGTCCAGAGGAGACACGGGGCTGACATCACGCAGGGTCTGGGCATACTGTCGGCCAGATGGTGCTGAGCAGGCTGGAGCAGCAGGCGAACCTGGGCTTCGGGAACACCTGCGTCTATCCATCCACAAAGATCCACACACAAGCTGTGCCCAGATCTGGGCACGCGCAGGGAAGCTGTAACAACTCACATCTAAGAAAGATGCCTACAAAGCTATAAGGTCCAGCTCTCTGGATTCCAGGAACCAGGGCCGTAGAAGTAACTCACAAGGGGTTGGGGGAACCAGTCTCTCCTTCACTCTCTCTATTGATCAAATCACCAAATGTCTGCTGATCCTAAGGCTGAACATTCTCAAATCTGTCCACTCCTCTCCATTCTCCCAGTGGTGCCTGAGGTGAGGCCCTCCACTTATATTGCATCAGCTTCTCAAATCTCCCCTTCCAGTCTCCGCCCTTTCAATCCATTACCCACACTGTTGGCCAGAGGAACAGCCTTTCAGAAATTCTGCAACTCAAAGTGTGTTCTGGACCAGCTCTGTCAGCATACAGTCTCAGGCCCCCCAGTCCAGACTCCTGGATCAAAATCTGCATTTGAGGGCTTCCCCGGTGGCGCAGTGGTTGAGAGTCCGCCTGCCGATGCAGGGGACACGGGTTCGTGCCCCGGTCCGGGAGGATCCCACATGCCGCGGAGCGGCTGGGCCCGTGAGCCATGGCCGCTGAGCCTGCGCGTCCGGAGCCTGTGCTCCGCGACGGGAGAGGCCACAACAGTGAGAGGCCCGCGTACCGCAAAAAAAAAAAAAAATCTGCATTTGAGGAAAATGCCCCGTGATGCTATCTGTAGGGTACACTTTGAGAAGTACTGTCTTACAGCATGTCCCACAGCTTAGACAGTGCCATCCGTGGCTCCTCTCGTGTTATGCACATATGATACATGGCTCCCTCCCAAGTACCCTGTGCTCTAGCCACATGGCTTCTGCACAGTTATGGGGGCCCGTGACATTCTCACAGGTATCTTGCCTTTGTTTATGAGACACCATCCATGAAAGTCAACCGGGGCATTGTCTGAGGCTTATTGAGTCCTCAATGATCACTAGCTAGGTAGTAAACCTGCTAAACACTTTATATATAATCTTTGATTTAATTCTCACAACAGCCCTTAAAAGTACCTGTCACTAGTCCCCTTTTCTTAGGAAAGACATGGAAGCTTGGACAGATTAAGTGGCTTGTCAGCATCACCCATCTAGAAAGGGCAGAGCTACCCCAAACCCCATGCTTCACCACTGTGGCACAGGGGCCTCCCTGCGTGTCTGACTTCCGTGTGGGTAAGCTCCTCCTTGCTTTCCAAATTCCAATTCACACATTCCTCCCGTATGGCCCTAGCTCTGCTTTTCCCAGTAGGGGCTCGGGGTGCGCGAGGGACTTGTTCAGCGTCCGCAGCTGGTCCCCAAGTACCAGAGCCAGACTCAAACTTGGACCTGCCTTCTGCACAGTGAAATGTAGAATGTCTCTGGGTGATACAGAAAGCCAGCCTAGGTTTTCAGTTTCTAAGAAATATGGAATACAGTAGTCAGGCTATTTCTAGGAGAAGAAAGGTCATGTCAATAAGACATTGTTAGTGTTTCTTCTGCCTGAAGTTTTTTCTCAAGAAGATACCAACCAACTCCAAGTAGGAACAAGGGTACCGTGGCTGTTTTCCCATCTCTAACCACAATGGTTTTCCCGTCACAGAACACATTTGAATCTAACAGGCCAGGGCAAAGCAGTGCAAACAAGTACTAAGTTTTACCCGGTCTGGAAATCAAGCCAACATTGCTGTGAATAAGAACGCTTTTGGAAAATAATTGAGTGAAGCAATAGGGTACAGTTCTAAGAAATAAAACCTGGAATAACAACCCCAGGAAGTTAATTCTAGGAATTTTTTTTTTTTTAATTGTTGCCTGTGGCTCAAGTACTTTGTTGCCTGATTTCTAGGGACACTGATTCTGAATGCATGTAGCGCAGGGCGAAAAAGAGGGAGCCCCTTACTCATCCAGGAGATGTGAATCAACTGTCCAACATGCCTAAGACACTAGTTCCTGTCCTGGCAGGTACTCAATTTGCCTGGAAGAATGGGTCTACATTTCGGCGCAGGTAAATCTGTGACTGGGGGAAAATCTGCCCTTACTGGGGCCTGAATGGGTAGTGTATCGAGTGTTGGGCTGGCTGGCTAAGGAGCCCTTCTTGGCAGGATGGCTCACATGGACATGAAAGGCTGTGATGAAAGCCCTCACTGTTCATTTGTTCATTTCAAAGGCTACAGAGTGCTCAGACATCTCCACGTCCCTGTGACATTTCGAATGACTAACATAAGATTTAATGTGCCCAACACCCCTCTTAGAGATGACTCCTTTAGAGTAGAGGTGAATGTACTGAAGACAAACCCCGCTATTTGGTACCTTGAGTCATGGAGCAAAAAGCTCCTTTTTAGGAATGTAGAACTAGAAAGAGCCTAAACCCGTGCAAATAGTCTTTCTAAATTTTTGAGTAATCCCTTAAAATAGCATATCAATATATATTCAAATACTAGCACATGGTACTTAACACTTTAAGGACAAAACCCCTTTGGAACAAGATTTAAAGAATACCCAAGTCAGATGGTGGGTTCTTTGGCTAATCTAGACATTCTTAATCTCTGTTTAACTTCAGCCCTGCCTCCCCCTCCCTCTCTCAGGAAACTACTCTCAAATAGTCCTGGGTCTTCCTGGATTTAGTAAAGATAACCTATTGTCCCTCATTAACACTCACTGCAAACCTAGCAGGGAGTGGAGGGAGGTCCTGATGGTGAAGCAGGGTCCTTTCAGCTGCCTTGCTGAATTCTTCATCCCGAAGTGCAGGGCACCCCAAGAGTGGCTTGAATGGCTCCCAGCAGACCTCACCTGGGGGACTGTCCTTCAGATCTGACCCTGAGACCTCGCTTTGCCCAGGCTCCCCTTCCCCTCCCATGAGTCATCACCTGTCAAGAAGGCGGCTACTTAACCTAAAAACCTTGGCTTCCAGTTTCCCAGTGCTGCAGGATGTGGCTCTGTTACCAGGACACTCCCCGTCTCACACTGCCACTCGTGCCATTTATAGTATAGTAATCAACCTCTCCTTTTACAGTTTGGTTTGTTTACGGAATGATGTCATCTGGGGAAGGAGCTCTTTTTCCTGAGGTCAATACAATACTTGGACAAAAGGCTAATTGCTGGGAATAAGGAGAAGTGTGGGTTCTCTGGGACACAGACACACGTGCTCCTGGGCACACCTCAACCTAGTTGCCTTCATCTACCAAGTGAAAGTGACAGTAGGGGACAGGACATTCCCATATCAACTGAGCTTGGGTGGAAACCTCACCTGATTAAAAGTGAATTTGGCATCACTTTCCAAATATCCACGCAACTTTTGAGAATGAATTGACAGTGAGTGTGTGATGGAAAAAATACAGGCTTTGGGGCCATGAAGTGGAATGATATTTTGATGTGACTTTGGGTGAGACAGTTCTCCTCCTGAGCCTGTTCCTCCATTGGGACAGGGGCATGACCACATCTGCACACAGGGCCATGGTGAAGGTGAATTCTGACATGACCGCCACGGAGCCCGGCCTACAGAAGGCCCAGTGGTTACACCCGTGCTTGGGGCTGTTCCCTGTGGCCTCAGCTTCAGGGCCCAGGGGAGAGGCCGGGCTGGGACATCACCTTGTGGTTGTAAAAGTGCCCGTTGATAGAGAACCGATGTCGCCGGATCCTCTGGGCCTCACCAGGGGTGCGGCACCTGGGCCGCCTCTGGATCACACAGGCTGCATCGCTCTTGGTCCGCATAAGCTGTGGGGTCTCCTCGTCCTCCTCCATGGGCTCTGTGGTGAGAAGTGGATGAGGGGGTCAGGCTGGGGTGAGGGCGGTGGTGACAGAACTGCTCCCGTGGTGGTCCTGAGTGTGGAGCGTGGCTCCCTGTAGCACTGAGCTGCAGCAGACGGCAATGTGACCACTGTCCCTGTGTCGGAGGCTGGGGTCCAGCCTGCGTGATGCCCACTTTGCAGATGGGAAAGGTGACCCCCAGAGGATAACCTGTGTCACCATGCCACATGGCCATAAGCCTCTGGGCCTCCGTCTCCAGGGATCCAGAGCAGGACTTTGACAGCCCCAGCCCTGTCCTCTGGCACAAGCCCTTCACTGAGTGCAAGGGGAGAGCGCAGAGAGGACAGACACACAGGTATGCATCCCGGCGTGTGGGGAAGAGGTCCCAGATGCCTGCAAGGCCAGGAGGCAGCCGTACCCTCTGCTGATGTTCTCTCCTTTCTATAAGGGTGCATGTTGCAGGGACTCAGGCAAACGACATCACCTCTGCAAGCCTCTGATTCCTTTTCCCTAGGTGAGGAGTCGATAAGAAAGCCTCTCCCGGGTCGAGGAGGGATTTAGCAGGGGCTGCTGCTGAAGGGAAACAGGCCATTCTTTGCTACTCCACAAAGCTGATATTCAGAGACGGTGGTCATGAGCCAACCCCTCCCTTCCTTCCCACCCCAGATGAGCAGGACAGGGTCCTGGGCAGCTCGAGGCCCCCCTGACCTGAGCTGTCTCTGGAACTCTCCTCCCTGGGTCCGGCCTGAGCGCTTGGTTCTTGGGCAGTGACTCTGCCATCCTGAAGAGGTGGCTCCTTTCTGAAAAGAGACAACCGTGGTGCTCAGAGGGCTGCAGGCAGAGAAAAGTAGCTCAGGTCAAAGAGAAGAGGCTGGCTGCCTTTGTGGACAGGACACAGGCAAGAATCAGGGCAGGCAGAGCGGAGGCCAGGATTTCATATTAAGTCAACGTAAAAGATTAAAAGAAAAGCAAAGGATCGCCCCAGTGTCTGCTGGAAGGAGAGGGAGTCTGTCCTGAAGACCCAGTGTACTGTACTGGGCGCCGTTGCAGGGACACAGGGACACACACAGTGCCCGGGTGCTGCTGGGGGCTGGGCTGAGGCAGCTGGCATCTGCGGCCGCATGCCGAGGGGGCTCTCTGGGCTGCCCTCAGGCCTGCGAGGGTCGGGCAGCAGCAACCTCGAGGGGGCCAACCTCCAGGCCTCTGAGCAGGGTGGTCTCCAAGCCAGGGTAGCTGGTGGTGGGCTGGGGAAGGAATGGGCATGATGGGAAGTAGCCACACGGTGAGGAGGAACCTGCAAGGAGCAGACAGAGCATCCAACCCAATGCTGAGAGGCCTCTGCAGGCCCTTGTCTGAGACTGCTCGTGTGTCCACTTTTACGCTCCTTTCTAAGGAGCCCATCCAAACTCTAAGCTCTAAGTCTGTGCGGCTCAAAATTTGCTATGAGTGACCAGGGACACCTGGGGATGCCCCAGGGCCGTCAATGTGTTAAGGGCTCTCAGAGAAGCAACTTTACTTCAATTTCTGAAGGGGAAAATGTTTTGAATTTCTGACTCTTAGAAGGATTTATTACATGCAGAAGCAAGCAAAATGCAGCAGCAAACTGCCCGTCTATGGGGTGGGGTGGGAAGAGGCAAACGTCCACTAAAACGATAAGGCAGGTAGAAAGCCATTTCATCCTGATCGAAACATTCTTCTGATCGTTAAATAAATCTGATATTAAATTCTGATAAATTGATAAAAATAAATTCTGATATTGGAATAAAAGCAGAGCAGGAGGCGGCTAAAACTGTGCGCATTCTGATGTTGGA
>NW_021703781.1:37951567-38204827 GCF_005190385.1 Monodon monoceros
ACACACACACACACACACACACACACACACACACACACACACACACAGCCTGCTGCCCTCCAGGCCCTAGTTGAGATGCATGTTCTCCAGGAAGCTTTCTCTGACCTCCCCTCCTCTAGACAGCAGGAAGAATCCTTGCCACGTGCCCCAGGCCTCAATACTCTTACCTATCGGACCATTTGTCACCAATTCCTAGGACTCTGAGACCCTTGAGGCCAGGATTGAGTCTTCTTCCCCATTTAAGCCCAGCAGCTAGGCCAGAGCTTAGCTAGAACTAGACACTCTGCACATGCTGTGATCATGTCCTACATGCTGGACGCTGTCCTGGAGGGTGAAGGTAGGCAGCACAGTTATACAGAACCCAGGGTCTTAATGAGAGAGCAGACCCTCCTCATGTCCCCATGTGACCCAATCTTGACCCCAGATAGTACATTTCCTACAATAATTTGCTTCCAGGACTTTCCCCCATGGATTGTGAGTTAGTTGTGTGTAGATATGAGAAGTGGCCAACATTTGTTGAGTATTTCTCATGTTCCTGGTCCTAGTCTAGGGATTTTTATATTTTAATCTCACCAATCCTTACAAAAACCCTATGAAGTAGGTCTACTGACCCATTTTGCAGAAGACGAAACTAAGTCTAAGTCTCTAAGTGGTTAAGACTCTCACATAAGGTCACAGAGCTAATGAGGGTCCTTCAGTCCAGGTCTGATGGTTCTGACCCCTACATACTCTTCTCAATTCCCTCAGTCTCTTGCCTCCTATTCCTCTGTGTCCCTGATGCTCAACTCAGTGCCTGGAGCAACCAGGAGCTGAAGGTGCCTGTGGGGCAGAGGATGAGGTGAGGGATGCAGATACTGCTAAGAATGAGCACAGGGACAGTGTCTGGATATTCAGTTGTGAACCTCCAGCGGCATCAGCATCTCCTGGGAGCTGGTTGGAAATGCAAGTTCATGGGCCATACCCAAACCTACTCAATCAGAATCTGCATTTTTACAAAACCCCTGTGTGAGTCACATCACATTTCAGTCTGAGAAGCACTGACCTGGAGGTAATCTAGATTTTGTACCTGAGAAATTTGGAGTCAGGTGGGTGTGTGGTTGAGAGGGTGGTAGGTCTGGGAGCAGAACTCGAGGTGACCCTTCTCCCTTCCCCCATAACCACCTCTCATGGACAAGAAAGGTTCCCCTCTCAAGGGATCCACAGGCCAAATGTTAATTAACCCTGTCTGTTCCCTGTCATAAGGACCCCCCACCACCACCAAGCTGAGCACTCCTGAGGCCCCTGAGGCCTTTCTTTATGTCCCTGGCAAAGACAGGCTTGTTCCTCGCTCTGCCCAGACACCCACTGCAGGCAGAGAACTTTCTGAGGATAGTGCTGGGTTACAGACCCCCTCCCTGGCCTTCCTGGGCCTGGATTTTCCTTCCTATGTTGCACTGGATCCCAAGGCCCCTCCTGTGGATATGCATTTGAGAAGAGAGCTGGGCCATGAGGAGGGGTCCCATGTTAGGCAACTCGGGCCATAACAAAGTACACAGACATTCATTTCTCACAGCTCCGGAGGCTAGAAATCCAAGATCAAGGTGTTGGCAAGTTTGGTTTCCCCCGATTGCCATTTCCTTGGCGTGTAGACAGCATCCTCTTGCCCTGTCCTCTCCCGGCCTTTTCTCTGTGCCTGGGCATCCCTGGTGGCTCTTCCTCTTCTTATAAGGATTGGGGCCCATCTTGATGGCCTCATTTAACCTTAATCACCTCTTTCAAGGTCCTATCTCCAAATAGAGTCACATTCTAGGGTACTGGGGATAGGGCTTTAACATAGGAATTGGGGGGACCGAATTCATCCTATAGCGGGTCTCCTGCTTGCCACAGAGGTAGGGGGTCTGAAAAGTCATTTTTCTTCTATGTGCTGGGCTCCACAGTGACAATTCTTCCTGATGTTTTACCTGCTCTAGCCTTGTAGGGTTTGCTCAGAGGGAAGTGAGATGGGTGAGGAATGTGGAGAAGAGAGGAAAATGCATGAGCATATAAATGTGTTTTCTCTTCTGTCATACCCAGAGTTTTTCACTGAGAAAGGCCCTGGTAGCCTGACTCTCCTTCTCGGGTGTGTGTTTGCAGCTGCTGCCGCCGCAGAACAAGACCTCCTCTTTAGCTCAGGGCAAAACTCAGCCCTTTTTGTTGTTTTTAAGCTAGAATGCTTATTCTGACCCCATGTGCAGTCCACCAGCTGGAATTCAAATGCCCATGAAAAATCGTCTCAAACACACGTTTTTAAAACCCACTGTCCGTAAGTCCCCAGAGAGGACCTGTGACCACTCTGGAAATTCCTCAGTCTACTAGGCTCTCAATTTGGCTTGAATGTGGGAGGAAGGGGTAATAATTTATTTTTGAAAAGATTTTGAAGTCTTCAGATACGGCCCCTGGCTAGTGGAAAGTCTGAAAGTCATTTGCATTTCCTTAATGCTCAAAGATCTGATGATCAGGAGAGGCTTTTATCAAGATTTTTGTTTTGATTTCTCCCCATTTTCTATGCTCTTTATTAGCAACTCACTGTTAGAATGTACAGTGACCCAGAGGAGATTCAAAATGACTGAAGTTAAACCCTGAAGCAAATTAACATAGATACAGACAAGCTGAGGAGATTAGAGGTTTAAAAAAAAAAAAGTGTAACTGTATCTGGAGAGAAGACCCGACATAGCCTTCTGGCTTAAGGAAACACCTTCACTACTTGAGTTGCCCCAGTGACATCTGTGAATCTCCAAGAACGAAACCAAGACAATCACGTGAAGTCATTCCCAGGTGGCGATGGAACAGAAACTCCCCAGGCAAGCAGAAGGCAGCGGAGATGAAGGCCCACCTTTGGCCTAAGACTTGTCTCTGAGGATGTGAAAAGGGGCCGGGCCGCTGTTCTGATAGGAATTTTCTCCCTCACGCAAAGGTAGACCTTCTCAGTAAGCTACCCCCCTTCTGTCTCTAATGTAATTGTAGGATTTGATCAGACATGTATAGAAAAGGAGGGAAATATCACCAGATTGTGTCAGACTTTACAAGTAAGCAGAGAGCAGTGTCAGGACGTACCCCCCCCCCTCCCGCCCCGGGGACATGCCGGGAGAGCTCTCTTCTCTTCCCCATGGTTTTCCTTGTTCATTAGAAAGCTACCCCTTCCTTCCTTTTCCTTTTACCTCTTCCTTTGATGACTGCTATGCTCCCAGACAACTCTACTCTTAAAATGGGCTGCTGGAGGAATGACCTTCCACCAACAGCTTGCTGTGCTGAATCAAACCTAAACTGGGAATCCATGGACACTCTCTCCTTAGTCGCTGGGGAAGCTAAGGGCCCAGCCTTATCAGGGTCTCCAATTCCAAACAGAGTGTTCTGGTCACACTTGGAGGTCAAGGCTTGTATGCATTTGCCAGAGGAATTAGATTATGATGTTTTCCCCAAGATCTATGTACTTCCATGAATTTAGAAAGGTACAGAGGGGGTTTGGAGGAGGGAAAGACCTGGGAAAATGAGCTCTTTTCCCCCTTCACTGAGGTTCAGCAATATAAAAAAGGAGCTGGTGCACGGAGATGCCCACCCAAGGTCAGGCTGCTGGAACGAACAAGGGAAATTACCTTATGAACGAGGACATTGAGGGCAGTGTCATAACATCCAGCCTCTAAGGGATCCCATTTGACACAACATATTGGCAGTATGGGTGTGCCTAGAGGGAAAAAATAAGTCTTTTGGTTAAAAAAAATAGTAACAATAACCTTTCAGAGTTCAGGCAGATTGCCTTTGAGACAGCCCTTAATGATGGATCCAAAGTGATGGCATTGAAGGACATGAGCCTGCACTGCCAAAGAAAGAGGGAAGCCCTTGCGTCCTTGGGGAAAAGGTGCAGTGTCTTTGCTGTATTTTTAATGGAGACAGCAGTAATTTGATTACAATAGCTGCTGGAGAGTTGGGATAAGCTCACTTCAAGCACAGGTCTGAATCCCCAACACCCACACCAGATAAGCTGTGAGGACAGCCTGGCCTGACACCAAAGTCAAGGGTATGCTCCCACTTGGAATTCCAGAGAATGTCTGTGGAGAGGAGTCCCAGGGCAACACTAGAACTCTTGCTGCAAAGGGGGTTAGGAGGAGGGGAGCATGCCATTGTAAAGGAATCCAGTGTTTATGGGATGTAATTTCCAATTACATGTATTCCATGTAAATGGAACCGCCTTTGTCCTTTGGAGCTGATAAAGTGTGAGATTTGCTGGTTCGGTTATAAAGATATTGTTCTAACCAGGCCACTCCTTGTTACTCTTCTGTCCTTAGTGATATGGCCCTGGATCCGTGGATGCCAGTGTTAAGGCAATGAATGTTGAGCCTATTGTATTAAGTTCTCATATGGCTATTATGGGGATGCCTGATAGGCCAGGTGGTTACATAAGGTTTTCCCTAAAGGGGGTGCCGGTGGCTGGCAGTCCTGATGTCAATAATTGGGAGAAAGAGTTTATCAGAAAGGAAATAGGAACTTCCTGTCTCTACTAAGACCGATAAGGGACCTCTGCATCTCACTGAGCTCACTGCATTCTGGACTTGGGAGCATTAAAGACTACATGTGGGCTTCTGGTTGGAAAGCAGAAACAGAGCCCAACATTTAGAGGAAACCAGAAGCTTACATGCAGAGGTTCTCTGAGCATCCAGAACTGGGAAGCCAGACCACCCAGCTTCATGCTACTCTTCATATCTGTCTTCCCTACATTATCCCTGACACCAGCAAAGCCTTGTCTAAATGGCATGGCCTTGCCTCAGCTTTGTTGCTAGGGAAGGGGCATATGTCTCCAGTTAAGCTTGTGTTGTTCAGGGGCATGGAGTCCTCTCAAAGAAACCCAAAGGCAAAGGAGAATCTCAGTGATCAGGGCATGGACTGTTGCCCCCTGATTCTCCCTCCATGGTCAACTTTGGAGGAGCTTTGTTTGACCTCAAGGAAACTTCAATCTCCCTTCAACCAAGACTAGAATTAACAAGATGAGAGGCAAGAGAAAGAACTGAAAGCACCTTTAGTGGTGTGGGGGAAGCCGGGTACTTGGGTTTGCTGTTCAAGTTGACAACAGTATAGCCAACTTAGCCATCCTGAGAAGCTGGATGCTGGAGAGGAGCTCCAGGAGCTCCAGTTCATCGAGCCAGCCATACGGGAAACATACCTAGCGTGTTGCCTGGATAATCTCATATTTGATTTCTTGAGTGGAATTCTTTTGGGACCACTGTTGGGAGTGTGGGCTTGGGAATTTGAGGAATAAACAGTGAAGCCAAATATTTCAGC
Organism: Monodon monoceros; assembly: GCF_005190385.1. NCBI lineage: Eukaryota > Metazoa > Chordata > Mammalia > Artiodactyla > Monodontidae > Monodon > Monodon monoceros. Next base: position 37,956,860 of record NW_021703781.1, read on the forward strand.
AGAATTTCTCAGAGGCACCAAAAAATGTAACAGAGGAACTGAAAATATACTTTAGCTGTATCACGGTACATAGGGTTTTTTGTCGCTGGGGAGCATAGAACATAGAGTGAGAGGGGACGCAGGATGCAAATCAATAGAACATACATTGTGTACTCTTTTTTTGTCTGGTTTATTTCACTCAGTATAATAGTTTTTAGATTCACACATGTTGCGTGTATCAATTGTTTGTTTTTATTGCTAAGCGTAACCCACTGTATGTATATACTACAGATTGTTTATCCATTAACCTGCTGATGGGCACTTAGATGTTTCCAGTTTGGGGCTACTACAAATAAAGTTTCTATAAACATTTACGTACAAATTTTTGTATGAAAGTTTGCTTTCATTTCTCTTGGGTAAATATACAGGAGTGGAATGAATGGATTACATTAGAAGTATATATTTAACTTCTTAAGAAACTGCCAAACTACTTTCCAAAGCGTAGAAGAGTTCCATTTCCTCCATATTCCTGCCAACACTTGGTATATTCAGTCTTTGTCATTTTAGTCATTCAAATAGGTGTGAAGCTGTATCTCTTTGTGGTTTTAATTTGCATTTCCCCAAGATGTTAAGCATCTTCTAATGTGCTTATTTGCCATCCTTATACCTTTTGTGGTGAAATGTCTGTTCAAATCTTTTGCTCATTGAGGTGTTAGTTTTTTTCCTTATTATTGATTTTTAAGAGTTATTTACATATTCAGGATGTAAGTCCTTTTTTGCATATTTGATTTGCAAATATTTTCTCTCAGTCTGTAGTTTGTCTTTTCATCCCATTAACAATGCCTTTTTAAGATCAGAAGTTTTAATTTTCAGAAGTTGAATTCATCCATTTTTTCCTTTATGGATTGGTATGGTACCTTAATTTTTTATTGTTGTTGTTTTACTCTATTCTTAAAGAATTTCTCCTATGTTTTTGACTAGAAGATTTAGAGTTTTAGATTTTATGTTTAGGTCTATGATCCATTTTGATTCAAGTTTTTATATATGATACAAGACATGAATCAAAATTCATTTTATTTTGCATATGGATATACCTTGTTCCAGCACCATTTGTTGAAGACTATACTTTCCCTACTGAAATGCCTTTGCCCCTTTCTTGAAAATCAATTGTACATACATGTGTGTGCTTATTTCTTGACTCTTAACTCTGTTCTATTGACCTATTTGTCTATCTTGACGCCACTATCACACTGTTTTGATTACTGAAGCTTTATAAAAAGTCTTTAAATCAGATACTATTGGTTCTCCAACTTTGTTCATTTTTTTCAAAGTTGTTTTGGCTATTCCAGGTATTTTGAGTTTTTACGTGAATTTTACAATCAACTTATCAATTTCCTCAAAAAAAGCCTGCTGAGATTTTTATCAGGATTCCACTGACTATATTTGAGGAGAATTGACATCTAAATAATATTGAGTCTTCTGATTCATAAACAATGTATATCACTCAATTTATTTAGGTTTTATCCAGTTTTTCTAAACAACATTTTTTTTCTTAGTGTAGATAGCAGTCTTTCACAATTTTTGGCAGATTTATCTCTGTTTCATAATTTGGTGCTATTTTAAGTGGTATTGTTTTTTCATTTTTACTGCTGATTTTTGTTTGTATATAGAAATGAAATTGATTTCTGTATATTGATCTTGTGTCCTGCAACCTTGCTCAACTCACATATTAGTTCTAATAGCCTTTTTGTAGATTCCATGAGATTTTCTACATAGGCAATCATGATGTCCTAAAATAAAGACAGTTTCGCTTTTTTCTTTCATATATGGATAACTTTTATTTCTGTTTCCTGCTTTATTTCATTGGCTAGAACTTCAAGTACAATGAATAAAATGGTGATGGTGAGAGATGATGTCTTTGTCTGTATTTTTTTTTAGAGGAAAGGGGGCACTTTGTAAGTCTTGAAACCAACAAAGATCACTGCCTATGATGGTTAATTCTTGGGACTGATTATTTAATTTCAGAGACAGAATTTAGGGAAGGTTGGGTTCTCTCCAGCACCCTTGAAGGCTAGGCAACTATAGGTTACACAACCTGGGGTCATTGTATAGCTAAGATTTATGTACTTGCTATAATCCAGCCAGAAAGCTGAGGGCCACGGTTGGATAAGACATGGGTTCAGGTGAGCACCTGTAACTGCCGGATTCTCACTTTAAACACGTTCCTATGCCTTACAATCTCATGGTGAGATTGGTGTTTCTTTTGGTCCTAAGCAAACATGTGAGGAAGATCTGTCTTATCAGAGCAAGGTTTTCTTTCTCCTAAAAATCTCTTCCTTAAACTCATTTATCTTTGGGGTACCTCCTCATCTTGCGATGTCTTTTTTCAGCCAGTCTCACAAAGAGATTAATCTACTCCTCTTTCTAGTTCTTCCTCTCCAGCTCACTATGCAACACAATATAGCCTGGCTACAAAAGGAGCCTACCCCCTCTGCCCCTGCAACCATGTCCATCCACAGTTCAGGACACAGCCCTTACCTGCAGGTTGAGAATTATCCCAGCACTGACACCAAGCCTGGCCTAAAACAAGAAACATTCCCAATCCAGTCTCCAGAGGGTTCAGCCTCAGGTCTTACTCACAGTACCCTTGCCCTGACCCTGAATTCTTGCTTCATTCTTTGTGTTTGGATCTCTGTCTCATTAACATCTAGGATGCTCATGACTTGTAACTGCCACATGTCTGGAAGGTGGGGTGAGAGGAACTGGGAATACTAATAGAGCTCAGGGCTTGAAAACCCATCCCCAATAGAGAAAGGAGAGAAGGAGAGAAAGAGAAGAAGACAAGCATTTCTTTAGTATAGTATATCATACTAACTACAAGAGGCCCTGGAGTCCCATCGCATGAGTTCCAATCCTGGCTCCACTAAGTACTACCAGCTTGATCATGAGAAAGCTACTCACCTCTCTTAGAATCTTACAGATTCCTCATCTGTAAAATGGGGGCAATAATAGTTTTGAGTATTAACTGAAATTATTATGTTAAGTGTTAAGCAGAATTATTTGCACATAGTAAGTACCTAACAGACCTTCACTATTGTTGTTATCATCATCATCATTACTGTGTTCACAACAACTTGCCCATCCTTGTCCTAGTTGCTTGGTCTTCATTATCTCATAAGGCCTCACAGGTCTGTGAGACAGGGCTCACAATCGGGCCTGTCTCCTTCAGTACCACAAGCCTGACCTTGGTGCAGGCTGCAGTCAGCAGAAGGTGCGTCTCTGCCTGCAGGGTGAGATTGAAAGAGAAGAGAGAGCCCAGAAGCTGAAGAACCCAGAGCCAAGGGGTCATCTGAGAAGAGAGACACATGGCAAAAGCCATAATCTGGGGGAGACAGTTCAGAGCTTGAGAGGGGGCCAGGTTGTGTAAAGGTGCATCCCAGGGCAAACGAGTTGCCCGCACTGAAGCTGGACTCCATCCCTCCTGAATCCCCCACTCCTTGACATCGTACCCAATAACCTGCCTAGTGCCAAGAGTCATTATGGCAAGTGTCCTGGCTATCCCTCACTTTATATGTGGTGTTGCTACTGCTGTTTCCCAGCCTCTTTTTCTTTTTAGCTTCAATGTCCCATGCATTCTCTTACCCAACACCCTCTCATTCAATAGCCACGTGTTAAAGCCATATGAGACAACAGCCATGAGTTAAAGTCATGCCTGAGCTAGGCATGCAGGATGCAAAAATTAAAAATAAGCAAATAGACACAAAGATTTAATAAGCAAATAAACACAAGCTCCTACTTTTGTGGAGCTCAGAGTCTAGTGAGGGAGACAGACAAACACAAGTAAAATGATGGAACAATGGGATTAACTACATAGGAAAGGGATATACAAAGTCCTATGAAATTAATAATAGCACCCCTAACTCTACCTGGGTGAGTTAAAAATTGGCCCTTTAACTATATTCCCTATTAGATAGTAAGTTCTTTAGGGAGAGGGGAAGTTGAAGGGTGAGCAGGTCCTGGCTCCATTTATTTCTGAATTCTCCATAGCTAACTCAGGACCTGGCATAGAGCCACAGTTAAAGATGGATTTGAAACTGACTTTGACTCTTCCATTTTCTCCAGTCTTATCTATTCTGTATACTGCTGCCAGGTTTTCCCCAAAGCATAGGGCAAATACCATGCAATTCTACCACAGTGAGCTTTCAACTGCATCTTCAGAATTAAGAGCATTTTCCTTAGTCCTGTGGATCACTTCGGTATTTTTTTTTTTTTTTTTTTTGCAGTACATGGGCCTCTCACTGTTGTGGTCTCTCCCGTTGCGGAGCACAGGCACCGGACGCGCAGGCTCAGCGGCCATGGCTCACAGGCCTAGCCGCTCCGCGGCATGTGGGATCTTCCCAGACCGGGGCACGAACCCGTGTCCCCTGCATCGGCAGGCGGACTCTCAACCACTGCGCCACCAGGAAAGCCCCGCTTTAGTATTTTTGACGGCCAGCAACAGAAGACAACTGTGGCTCATGAAAGCAGAAATGTTTGGCACTAGAAGGCTATGGACGAAAAGACAACCCTCAGAATGGGAGAAAATATTTGCAAACGAAGCAACGGACAAAGGATTAATCTCCAAAATATACAAACAGCTCATGGAGCTCAATATCAAAAAGCAAACAACCCAATTAAAAAACGGGCAGAAGGGCTTCCCTGGTGGCGCAGTGGTTGAGAGTCCGCCTGCCGATGCAGGGGACACGGGTTCGTGCCCAGGCCTGGGAAGATCCCGCATGCCATGGAGCGGCTGGGCCCGTGAGCCATGGCCGCTGAGCCTGCGCGTCCGGAGCCTGTGCTCCGCAACGGGAGAGGCCACAACAGTGAAAGGCCCGCGTACCGAAAAAACCCAAAAAAACAAAACAAACAAACAAACAAAACGGGCAGAAGACCCAAATAGACATTTCACCAAAGAAGACATACAGATGGCCAAGAGGCACATGAAAAGATGCTCAACATCACTAATTATTAGAGAAATGCAAATCAGAACTACAATGAGGCATCACCTCACACGGGTCAGAACGACCATCATCAAAAAATCTACAAACAATAAATGCTGGAGAGGGTGTGGAGAAAAGGGAACCCTTCTGCACTGTTGGTGGGAATGTAAATTGATACAGCCACTATGGAGAACAGTATGGAGGTTCCTTAAAGAACTAAAAATAGAACTACCATATGACCCAGCAATCCCACTACTGGGCACATACCCTGAGAAAACCATAATTCAAAAGGACACATGTACCCCAATGTCCATTGCAGCTCTATTTACAATAGCCAAGACATGGAAACAGCCTAACTGTCCAACGACAGATGAATGAATAAAGATGTGGTACATATATACAATGGAATATTACTCAGCCATAAAAAGAAACGAAATTGGGTCATTTGTAGTGAGGTGGATGGACCTAGAGTCTGTCATACAGAGTGAAGTAAGCCAGAAAGAGAAAAACAAATATCATATGTTAATGCATATATGTGGAATCTAGAAAAATGGTACAGATGAACCTATTTGCAGGGCAGGAATAGAGACATAGATGTAGAGAACGGACATGTGAACGCTGTGGGGGAAGGGGAGGGTGGAACGAATTGGGAGATTAGGACTGACATATATACACTGCCATGCGTAAAATAGCTAGCTAGCGGGAACATGCTATAAGGCACAGGAAGCTCAGCTCGGTGCTCTGTGATGACCTAGATGGGTAGGATGGGAGGGAGGTCCAAGAGGGAGGGTATATAGGTATACAGATAGCTGATTCACTTCACTGTAGAGTAGAAACTAACACAACATTGTAAAGCAATTATACTACAATAATAATTTTAAAAAAGGCTATGAAAAGCTCAGAGAATAGAAATAGACGTTGAAGGACCAGACTTTCAAACGGATGGGACTCAGGATGGTTCTGGGATGCGGAGAGCGTGAATTGGTAGCCTGTGCCTTCAGAGTGCAGCCCTTGGGGTAAATGAAAGACCAATGACTCATACTTCCAGTTTATTCACACATCAAAAGTTCTAGAAGAGAACGTTGGATCGGCCTGTAATGGGTACCTCCTCCTTCATTGGTCAGCAGAGGTGGGGTGGGTCAGGACACCTCGAATATCAGTCCCGCTAGAAAGCTACCCAATGGAGAGAGAGACAGCTGTAAACCCAAAACTGAGGCACTGGTACCAGAAGAAAAGATGGATGCCAGGTAGGCAAAGCCAAAAACAAACAAAAATCAAACTGAACAATGAAAACAAGTGAAAAAATAATCACTTTTGGCCACTAACAGGGTCAAAAAATCTCCAAAAGTAGGTACAAGTGAGTTTTCTCAGACACTTCCCTCTTTCATATACCGTGTGCTCCCATCAAACAGGCCCCTTTCCGATTCAGGAACCCCCAGACTCACATATGTGCAAACATGTAGTTTCTACTCCCTGGATCTTTGCAAGCCTGGCAGCTTCTGGTCACTCACAGTCAGCCAGCTCAGATGTCACCCCTGCACGGCCTGTCTAAAGCACTCTGGTCATTCTGCAGCCAGACATCCTGACTGCCTGCTAGAGAACTGTTGGACCGTCCACTCCACAGGGCAGCAAGGGCTCTTTCTTCATCTCTACACCCTGGTTCCTAATCCGGGCTCTGCAACTGCATTTAAGCTCAGAGAGAGCTGAGCTAACACCACCTCCTGGCACAGCAGATAGAGTGACATTCCAAACCCAGGATGGTCTCCTCAGGGAAAGCAGGCACAGCTTCTCCCATTTCCCTCCACCCTGCAACCCTGAGAAGGGAAAGTGGACAGGATCACTTCCAAACCACAAAGCAAGTGTTTTCCATTTTGCTTCTTTGAGGCACAAAGAAGCCTTATAAACTCACTTGAAAATGACCAGCGTCTAAAACTAATAGCACTCATTTCTGTAGGTAATCTTACATTCTTCAATAGCTCAATGTTACATATAAATACATTATTTTTAAATAATTCTAATCATTTATCTAAATTCTGGTGCCAAGAGCAAGTACTATGGCCAGGGTGCATGACAGAACAATGTGTACAAGGCAGCCCAGGTCAGGGAATATGCCCCATGCCATCAGACCAGAGCTGGGGACTTCGCTTCCAAGGTCTACTTTGATGCTGACTCCTTGTGTGACCTAGAACCTCCCTGAGGCTCCACTTTTCCCAGGATAGAATGAGGGTCTCTCACCAAGAAGACTCCTTGGCAGGAGGACAGAGGGCTTGGAGCCAGCTACACCCGAGTGTAAATCATGGCTCTCTCCTCTACCAGCTTTGTGACCCGAATAATTACCTAATTCAGTCCTTCCCAGACTCCACTGATCATCAGAAACTCCTGGTGAACTCTTGGAAACTAAAGATATTTTGACCCCAGAAATGTTGATTCAGGATATCTGGAAAGAAGCCCAGAAATCCGTATTTTCCAAAAGCTTCCAGGTGACGCTGATGATCAGCCGGGTTTGGTAATCATTCTCTCAGTTACTATGAACTTCTGTTTCCTCATCTGTAAAATGGGGATAGGAACTGTGCCTCCCTTGTAGACTTGGTAAGAGGGCTCAGGAGATAATGTGTGCACATTTCTTGGCACACAACAGTGCACTCCTGCAGCCAGTCAGTCAGTGGGGGTGACTGAGCGCCTGTCCTATGACAGATACCAAGTCAGGCACTGGACACAGAGTGTGAGCGTGATGAGTGTGTTCCTGGCCCCATGGAGACCGTGTGCGGGGGCAGGGAGACAGCAGCACACAAGGAAACCTACAGGAATAACTCTCATTTGATGTCTCATACTCTGGGTCTGCCACTAAACCCCACCTGGTGACCATCACCATGGGGGTGGCCAGGGTGTAGAGGCCCCCGGACATACGTGAATCTAGAGAACAGGTGGAGCTGGAGAGGCAGAGAAAAGACCTCGTTCTGAGTGGGGATCTAGCCTGATGCTGATGCTGCTGGAGATGAAAAGGGTCAAGTGCCTGGTGCGGAAGCAGGGGCTGTGTGGGAAGAATTCACTTGGAGTTTCCGGATGACAGGGAAGTTGGGATGTCAGACGTGGTATCTTGAGGGCAAGAAAAATGGACCCAGGCCCTCCATTCTACTGTCACTCCCCACGTTGAGTGAGTCGAGCTCTGGTGAGGGAAGAAGCTCCTCTGGGATCACTTTTGGTCACAGACAGAGCAATGGAGCGGGGATGACTCAGGATAGGCTTCCAGCTCTACTGGGAACCCTCCACTTCCTGGAAAAGCCAACCCATCGTGTACTTCATCCTTCATAAGTGTGCAATAGGAGGGAGGGGCAAAGACTTGGGATGGGGGCTTAAAGCTTAATTGGTAAAGTTTAGAAAAATTTAAAAGAATAAAGAGGTTCTAAAGGGGGAAAATGAGCTATGAAAGGGTAATAATTAAAGGATGTTTATTTGTTCATTTGTTTAAAGCAGGATGGAGCTATAGGGTTGCTCTATTTTGAAAACAAAATGTCAATGCCTAGGCCCAAGGCCGATGGATCAGAAACCAGCTCTAGGCAACAAATTCTGCGCACCCAGGTAGCAAGATGAACCAGCAAAAGGTCAACTGTCCCTAAAATGCAAAAAATCTTAGAGAAGGAGCTGGGACCAATTTGAGAGGCTGCAAAGGGTCACGTGCACCTGTGTAGCAGCCTGCGATGAGCAAAGACACCTTGTGTTATGTTGGCAAGGGTGACAGGTTCCAGCTCAGGACCTGAAGGTTTTAAGGAAGATTTGACAAGTAATTCACATTTAGCATGCTGGTATCTTTGAGCACCTGTAGGTTCAGTGAGCTGTCTGGGGCACATAGAATCGAAGGACACACATGCTGTAACGAAAGAATGAAAGAAGGACGCTGGGGTGGGTGACACCCCTGATCAGTGCTGACTCATCTGTACTTGTGCCTCAAGTCAGTTTCATCACTCAGGGACAGTGTTGTCATGGATAGCCAGACTAATCGCTCCATATCATTTCATAAAGCATGAACTAGAATGCCTTTCCACTGCCCCCATCTTAAAGATGGAGAGTGGCAGGCTAAGGTGTGGGTTCAAGCCCCAGTGAAGACTGAGGTGCGATTCCAAAGCTTCCATCCTGGGTCCTGTGTGCTGCACCCCTGTCCACATCAGAGGCGCTCATGTACCTGCAGCAGCCCTGTGTCAGCTGGCGAGCCCGTGCCAATGGAAGGGCCATGAGAGCACTGCAGGGGACCACCCTTCTAGATGAACATGAAGGCCTGGGGAGAGGGGTCAAGTTCAGGCATTTCCTCACTCTTCCAGACAACAAACCTCACTCTGATCAGAATGATTCCCTGTAGGACAGAATGTTTACCCTAATTCATGATTTGCAAACAACTAGGCTTTAATAAAATGCATTTAAAGCTAGAAGTGTCCAGAACAGAATCGAGTGTGTCTTTGAAGACACTTTTGGATTTTGGCAGATCCTTAGTTCATCCTTGTCATCCTCACCTCACCACCAGCAGACTTCTGAAGCTCCACACTCCCTGCAGTCGAGGGAAGGGGCAGCAGCCCAAGCAGGGAGCATAGGACAACTTCATGATAGTCCAAGCCCAGGCAAGACACTTTTCTGAACAGATTCCTCTTGCTGGCTAAGTCTATAGGAAGACTTTTCTTTTTTCTTTCCTAAAAACTTGAAGAGTATTTTAAATGTCAGTTTCATGGTTGACTTGCTTCCAGAAAAGCAAATACAATTGACTATATTATGGAGATAAGTCTAGATGTAGCCAACCCTAGGACTCACTGGCTGAAGAATGAAGACAGATGCAGAGATGCACAGAGAGGCTGAGGGGTAAAACATGGATGAAAGAGTACAGACCTGGAACCATGGTGCCTGGCACATTGCTTACTTATCCTGAGTCTTGGTGCAAGTTATTTAGTCTCTTCCTGCCTCAGTTTCCACATACAGGAAACAGGATAATAAAAGTACCTCTTGGGGCTTCCTTGGTGGCACGGTGGTTAAGAATCCGCCTGCCAATGCAGGGGACACGGGTTTGAGCCCTGGTCCGGGAAGATCCCACATGCTGCGGAGCAACTAAGCCCGTGTGCCACAACTACTGAGCCTGTGCTATAGAGCCCACAAGCTACAACTACTGAGCCCACGTGCCACAACTACTGAAGCCTGGGTGCCTAGAGCCCCTGCTCCGCAACAAGAGAAGCCAGTGCAATGAGAAGCCCGTGCACTGCAAGAAGAGTAGCCACAACTAGAGAAAGCCCGCGGGAAGCAATGGAGACCCAACACGGCCAAAAATAAATAATAAAATAAATTAATTTAAAAAAAAAAGTACCGCTTCATGTGTTTGTTGTGAAAAATAAATGGATTAACACATGTAAGTGCTTAGAACAAAGAGCCTGGAGCGTAGTAACACTGTGTGGAGTAGTTATTCATATCATTCTGCAAAACTCTGAACCCCAGGCATCCTTTTTCACTATTGACCTTCAGAGGGAAACTGACTTCAGAAAAGATGCCAATTATCAATTTCTGTGATCTTCCGCCCTCGAGCTCATGAATCAGAGCTCATAAAATGACTCAGGTACTCACCCTGAACTCAGACCATTTCTGGCAGAACTTTTCCACTCCAAGGAGTCGTCAACTAATTATACTGAATGAGCCTTGCTCTGAGCCAAAAATGTGATAACGAATTTCCTTAGAGGGATGGACCAGGCGGCCTGAAGTCAAAACACCAGGGAAGCTGATGAAACATTCAACGCATTGCCTCCATGTAGAAGGGGAGGAAGAGGAGGAAAGGGAAAAAAATAAGGAGCAAGAAAAAGAACACAAATATTAAAGAGGACTTCAGATTCATGTCATCTTCACCCTGAGGTAGAAGTACACATCCAGACCTGCCTCCCCACTTGTACTCCATTCCCGGTCCTCAGTGGCTGTGGCCAAGCAGAGGCTGGACATTAGGATTTACCTCTTCTCTTTGCTCTTCACCCACGTCTGACAGGTCATTAAGTGCTGCCGATTTTGTCTGACCCTATGTAAGTTCCAGATTTCATTTCCAACCAATGCCTCACTTAAGGAAATCTCACTGCAGTGGTTAGGATCTCCCAGGCCAAAGGAGTGGAGATGGACCCGAGTTATCAAGCAATGTCAGCTAATCCTATCAGGGAAGTAGGGAGGAAAGAAGAAAATTTAGCATCCACCAACCAAAAGAGTCCAAAATGCAGCCCAGCTGCAGTGAGGCATCCTTCACCCACCTGCAGCAGACGGCCACTGCGCCCTGCCGCTGCATCTCTTACATGGCAATTCTGTCTCTTTATCTTCTTTTGTTGCTGCCAATCAAATGTCCCTCTGCTCCCACTGGCTCTGCTGTCTGAGAGCTTCTGCTCATACACTCTCTCTCTGTGAGTCATCTGGCATGCACTATTCCAATGTCTGTATCCCTGTGTGTCTCATTTTCAAAATCCAGAAGAAAGAGGATTTAACTGAGTCAATATGGTGCCACATGGAGCAGCCCTGCTGGGCAGAGCTGTTGTAACAGGCCACTGCACAGAAAGCCTAAAGGTAGCTGCTTTGGGGCAGGCTCAGACCCACAGTCCCATCATTTGTGGCAAGATCATGTAAAAGTAAATAAAAATCTTTGTTGATTTTCAGTAGTCAACACGTTCATTTATACTTCTAGATTTTTTGCATGAGCTGTGGGTATTGGCATGTAAGGAATACCTAATTACATGGAACGCTTTGCAAGTGATATCAGAAAGATGGGAGCAAGGCAAAGAACCACCATTTCACGAACAAAGTTGGGGATATTGCAGGAATATTAAAGCTCTTTTGGCGTCATTTTGCATTTCATGAATCCAGAACTATGAGCGAGCAGAACAAGAGTTTGTCATATTAGCTATTTACAAATGGTTTCTTTTAAAACATCCTTTCTGATTAGCAGTTCATAGGAGAAGCTTTCTACCCCAATGACCAGGGCAGCCCCTCATGTGAAGTCAGCGTTTAAACATTCAGCCAGGATGTGTCGGACCACCCAGGCTCTCCCAACCTCCCAGCCCGGCTGCCACGCTGGCTGTCCCTGTGCTGGCTGGAGTTCTGGGATCTGGGCCGCAAAGACGCTTCAAGATTTCTGACTTTACCGCCATGGTAACTGATTGCATCATTATCTATAATACATCTGGAGGGAGAAGCACATATTGAGGTGAGTGAGAGAGGGAGGTGATTTGAGAAAAATTTCCAGATCTTGTTAAAATCTTTTGTGGTCTTGGGAATCTTATTTAACCTTCAGCTTCCTGTCCATAAAAAGGAGATGTAGATGTGCACACCATATGCACATGGATTTCAATGGAGATTGATAATAGCAACCACTTATAAATACAATGTCTGAGGAGGGTAATTTGGCAAGGGGAGACTTCAGTTTCTCAAATTGGCTTCAGTTTTAGTAATGATAGAAAGCAAGTGAGATCATCACTACAGCCTGACAAACCCCTTCAATAGATCCCATTATTCTATTTAGCTCTTTATTTTTAAACAAGATATAGCTAAAATTGTGACTTTCACGGAGTTACTCAGGGGCTAATCTTATTGTATGGGTCACTCCATTTCCTTCCTGGGGTAGTAAATACTTGTACTTTTATGGTGCGGACTTTTGCTGGTTGTAATGAGTTTCTCTATGTTCCTCTGGGCTCAGAGCAACCATGGCGGCCACTCATGACTCAGCTTCCTGTGCACCTGGTCTTGAGTCTTGTCTCTAGGGCAGGTGGCCCAGGGAAATAGCACCCCCTTCATGAGATCAGCCTGGCTTCCCCCGACCTCGCTGGGCAGGCTCCAAGGCCCTGCTCAGCCACAATGGCTTGCTGAGTCCAGTCTGCCTTGTGCTCACAGAGGGCTGCTCTCAACTAGATGAGCCAACCTCACAATCTCATCTTGGCTGCCCTTGGCACACAGACTGGCCTTCTCACACCAGAGACAGAAGGTTGCCGCCAAGAGCACGGGGCCAGCTGCTCTCACTCTGCAACAGAGAGGAAGGGTGTCTTTTCCAGCCCCATGGAGGCAGGTGAGCACTTGCTGGGAGCCTTAGTAGATATCTGAGTGCCCAAGGACCTGCAGGAGCTCATAGCCTAGATCACTCCAAGAGGGAAACCAAAATACTCCAGAAGACCCAACTGAAACGGGGCTTGAGGGAACAGGCCAAAGTCTACTTACAACAACCTAGGCATTCACATCCAAAATGTATCCATAATTTAATAAATGGCTAATAGCATTCATATACGATATCAGCTTTATCTCATGCTCCCTTGAATAAAATCAAGATCAGAGTGTCTTAGAGCAGACGGGGAAATCTGAATGGGCTGGATAGATACAGATGTGATCAGCCTGGGATTTGGCAGAACTTGGTAAGATCAATTGCACACAATGCATTGAAAATGCTCAACTACGGAGTGGAACTGCCTTATATCAGAACATTTGATGCTGAGGGCTCACAATTATCTGAAAGAAAAACCCCCAGAAATAAGATGTCAATAACCTCATTTTTGTAGCCCATATTGATGACAGTGAAAAATTCTTTGGCGTCAATGAAACTTCAGTGATTGCCTTTTCCAGTTGTCCCAAATGAGAAGCAGACCCAAACAGGCACGTTTCTGCCAAGGGAGAGTTCTCTTAATTATCCCTGAACCTCATTTGTTACAGGCCTAGTAAACAATTGGAGCCTTGCCTCTCTCTACATGACCCCATATACACACACATTCTCATGTGAACATCCTTCTGCACACACATGTATAAAATACACACCTATGAAGATAAACTAGCAGGGCCAGGCTGACTGGAAAAAACAACTGTTGGACTTGTTACATAAAAATATGGGCAGTGCACAGAACAGATAAAATCTTTGCCAAAAGCTTTATCGCATGGGGCTAGTTTGCTAAAACATCCTTCAGCCTTTGTGTTTGGATAAATAAGGGTTTAAATTACTCAGAGTGACTTGCCTTCTAAAACCACACGGAATTCTTCTTTTTGCACTAAAACCTCAAGACTCCTAAATCTCATAGAAGTAAAAAAAAGCCATGTCCCTCAGGACTAAAATAGAAAGAGAAGAAGGTGGCAGCCAAGAACATTCTTTCCAGCATACAGGGGACCACCTCCTTGTCCACATACCCATCATGGTTTGTAAAGAAGGTTAAGGGTCCAGCTTACACCACCAAGATTAAAAACTGGAGGCCAAGAGGTGGCTGCCCAGAGCTGGGATGAGCAAGGCTAAGGAGAGCTTACATCTTTTCTGAACCACGCCAAGGATGCCATTCCCTTGGTGCTGAAATTCAAGAAGCCAAAGATAACTTTCTAAAAGACTGTATTTTCTAAGGCCAGAAGGTGAAGGGAACAAATGATGCTTCATCTCCCTGAGGATTTTGAACATTATTAGATTACCATTTCAAGACAGGAACATTCTGACATGATGTAGTATTTGGACTAAAGAGTGGAAGCCTGAATCAAAAGCAATTCTGTTGAGTTTGGATGTTGGGGAAGCTATTTCTCTTTGCCTAGCTTGACTATTTTCTTCTTGTATTGATTCATTACATCTACAAACCCTCGCACTTTTACCACATGACTTCTATTACTCTCTTTGTCTCCCAAGTCCCCTTTTTGGGATCAACTGTTGGTCAAACACGTTAATGTGCCACGACAGGGACAATCTCAGGCTGTGACCGAAAGCCAGTACTCACTGGTCCTTTTCCCCAACCGCATTCTTTTCTCCTTTGTCCTCACTCTCTCGTGGCATTGGCATCAAATGAACCTGTGTAAGCTTCTGCCCTCCTCTAACTAGTGCAAGAACGACTTTCTGAACCTGTTTTCTCATATGTGAAATAAAACCCTCCAGTGAGGATTAAATGATGTAATTAATACGGTTAATGAGAGTATCCGAGTAGTGCTATCCTAATCACAAGAGCCCTTTAAATAAGCAGAGAGTTTTCTCTGGTTCCCTGTGGCGTGTCAGCCTGTGAGCTCCAAGGGACTCATTTCATCAAACTTCACCACAAAGCTCTACAGAAAAGGCACAGGAGAGGCCCCTGCTCCCTCTGAGAGAGTTGGTCAAGACCACTGGACAGCAGTCTTTCCAAATAAGTAAAAATATGGAAGAGGCTGGCATGTTTGTTGAAAATCTGACCCATGTTTTTAAGATTGCCATTGTTTTCTTAAATTCACTATCCTTCCTTTGCTTCCTGTACCTAAAGAATGTTCATACTCACATACTCAAAACACGTCACTACACAGAATGAGCATGATGTCATCCCATGAGGACCTCTGTGCAGGGGAATTCCAAGTTACAAGCCACGTGTCCGTTAGAAGCCATCACTAATCTTAAGCCACTTTCTAGCCCATTATCAGGGAGACCAGCCCCACCATCCTCAGCGCGTGCACACATGGGTCTGAATGACGGAGGAAGCTGTACTGGCAGAGAAGGAAGAAAAGGGAGCAACAGAAGGATCTCTCCACTGATGGGCTTTCCAGATGGCAATTTAAATAGTTCTTTTAAAATAAATAAATAAATAAATAAATAGTTCCGGATTGTCTGCGATAACATCGGTCCTATGTGCTTATCTTTTTCTTACAGACTTTTAAATTATAATAAATAAAAGGCTTTTAAATGGTTTTCCATAAAGGTATAAAATTACCTCTGGAAAGAGAAAAAGCATTAATGCATGCAAATAAATATATTCTGTTTATAATTTTTGGATTGAAGGAAAGGCCAGGGATACCTGTTTTCCTTGTGTACTCTTATCCCTTCCATTTAGAATGAATTCCTCATCTTCTTTATCCACTTTCTTCTCCTACCTACCCATCTTTGTGTTCAAATATCACCTCTTTGGTGAAGATGTTCTCTTCACTCCTTTCCCTCCTAATAATATAATAATATAGTTATTCTCTATTGATGGCTTTGTTACTTGTTTCATTTACCATGGCTACAGCATGGATAATCCTCTAGTTATCTCTGTAAAACTGGAATCACTCAAGTACTTCATGAAGACCTATAATGTTGGTATCATAGGAGGGCTGCTGGCCCTGAAGAAAAACGAGTTTGAAAATTGCACAACAGGAAAAACTCTGGACTCTGTAGAGTGGGCTAGTCATAGTATGGGTTGATCAAGTCATTGAGGTGAATGAATCTTCCCCAAGAGAGCACGTTGAGTGATTGGAAAGAAAAGGCAGATGATCTGTTGAATTTTAGGTATGTGTGTAGGTCCCTCAGGTGGATGAGTCATATTCATTCCCGTATCACAAAGGCCAGGGATAACCAAAAGCCAACTTCTTAGCCTGGTTTGCTTCATGGATGTTTGTACTATCCTTTCCATGAAGGCAGAGCTATAGCAAGAAGGGAAAGGCTGTGGTTCCAAGAGTCTCCCTCCTTTCCTGAGAAGGAACTTGATAGAGAGGTAGTTTCTCCAGGGCTGACTTTAAAAATCTAAACTGCAGTGGTCTCTTCACCCATCCAACCAACCGGCATTTAGTAATTACCTACTGTAGGTTAGGGGCAATGCTAGATTCTAGGAATAGAGTACAAATTCCCCAATTATTGCTGCATACAATCTTCTAAAGGAAGATAAAAAAGGTCTTGTTTAAAAGTTTTTTCATATCCAAGGAGGAAAGAACAGCCAAAACAAGTGAGACAGGGGTGAGAGGGAGAGGACCCCCCCAGCGGTAAGTCTGAGTGTTCGAGGAAGGTGAGAGCAAGAAGAGAGGTCCCCCCAGGAAGCCCGGGGCAGGGTCCCTCTGGTGGTGGTCCCAGGGACGACAGATGGAAAATGATCATCTTGGGGGGTTAACCCTGAATGTAGTAGCCCCAGTGCTGTGACTCAATATGTAGAGCCAAGGCCACTAAAGTGTGACATTCCTACACAAACAGTCACCATTGAGGGGCTGTCTAGGCAGAGAGGTGCCTTAGCTGGAAGCTGCTTTCATCAGTCCGCAAAAACACACACAGTTGAGAAAGAATTCCCTGCCAGTTTTTGAGACACTGAAGCCGAAACATTAACTTTACACAAAATGAATGTATTGGGAAGCTGCGGGAAAGGGAGACATTAGGGACACAGGGAGGGAGAAATCAATGCTACTCCATTTGGGGAGGAAAGAAGGGAGGTTTCAGAGAGGAAGTAAATGTGTAGCTAAAGCTGGAAGAATATATATACATGCATTTGCCACGTAAAACGGGATGGGGTAAGAGAAATCTTGGCAGAGAAAACTGTATTAAGAAAAACATGGCAGGATGAAGTGTGACCAGAGCATGGGTTTTGAGAAAAGACATTGTAAGAAATAAGATGAGGGCCAGACCTCAGGGGCCTTGTAGGACATACTGGGAAGTTTGTATTTCATTGGAAATTCAAACTGCTAAAAAGAGAATGATCTCATACCCCCTAAGGGTCTTAGGTCATAGCCCAAAGGGAGCCCTGTGCATATAATTTACTTAAAATTGTCTTAAAATATTCCAATTGTATCTTCTACTTTGTAATAAATTGATACTTGTTTTAATATTTTAAAATAGTTCTAACCTTCTAGTAAAATTGTTACTCCCGAATAATAGACCACATGTCTCAAAAGTTTCAAGTGCCCTGGAATACAAAGAAGTACCCCCCAGAGGTCCATGCAGTTCAGTCTGAGAAGAATAGTTGTATGTAACTGGAAGTCCTCAAAGCATTTTAAGAAGTGGAATAATTTTAGTGAATTCAGAGAGCACTTAACTTATGAGATTTGGAGTTGGTGAGGAGTGGGAAAATATAAAAGTCGTCAAGGTGGAGACTGTTAGGATATGGTGACTGGTGGGAAAGAATGGGCCAATAAGAAGATGTAGGATGTTGGCTTAGAGGTCCTCCACTTGAGTAAGGAATGTAGGGGAATCAAAACAAACACGAGGTAGGGGCAGAACAGGAGGTTCTTGGTTTATGTCTGCAGATGTTAGCCCTGACTGCCTGTGGACCAGCCAGCAGGAGATGCTTGGGAAGACAATGGGTCTGCTGTTCGGGAGCAGTCTCTACTAAAGACAATATCTGAGAGCCACTGGCCTTGCAAGTGGCCAGAGGAAAACTGTGGGGAGAAAAGGCCAAGGAGAGAAACCAGTGTATTTGGGCCTCCAGAGTGGGTCGGGGACATAGGGATGAATCAGATGTTGCCCTTCCTCCTGCAGAACTCAGCTTAGTGTGGAAGTGAGGATGGTCACTTATGGCAATACCAGATATGAGTGATCCATGGTAGCCAGCAGGCACACCGGGAATACTCAGGTTTGCCTAAAGCAGAGCGGCAAGTTAAGAAGTCATGGAAACTGAGGTTAGAAAAGGTAAGTCAAGGCCAGCTTGTGAATGATCAAGAAATCTGAAAGACAAAGGGAAATGTCAGAGTTTTATGAGCAGGGTAATGCGAGGTCCAGGGCTCTGGGAAGCACTGTCAAATTCGACTAGGAGGAAGTGTTTCATGGTCAGGTGACCAACGACATGTAGAAAACAGGGAGACGTTTATATACAGGGGAAGGGAAGAGGCAGTGTGGGCTGGCACCAGGCAGGGGATACATTTTAAATACCTAATGACCCTAATGACATGGGCACCATCAGAATAGATGCCAGCCAGGGCACGATACTGGCACAGTATCAGCAAATGAGCCCTTGCCAGAGAATCCGCAATGGAAAGAGTGAGGAGGAGGTAGCTACAGAGTGACACAACCCTCCTCTTATGAGGCACAGAATGTAAATAGGAGATGCAGGTGGCCGCTGTGATGGTTATGAAGCAACGTCAGCAAACAAGGGAGGAATGATTTCTTGATAAACCATAGCTCTGCCCTTCACATGTGCTTTCCTGGGACAAAAGAGAAAAATGAGGGGATTCAGATGCAGAAGGCCCTTATGATCTGGGAGCAGCTGGGTCACTGAGAAGCACCTCTGGCTTCAATTTCCCATTCACAAACTTGGCATGTCTCAGTCTTTTCACCAGACCTGGGACCAGGTCTCTGAGGTAGAGCCATACAGATGGGGTGAATGCAAACAGTCTCCTTCCTCCCTCCTCTCCAGTCTTGTGTTACTTCAGAGCTCTAGATGTGAGCTGTCCGTAAAGCATTTATGAAAGTTCCAGAGCTGGGCCCAGTGACCAAGCTCCTTATTTCTAGTGTTAGAGGCTTTGCACCTTCTTTATTTCCTGGGAACTCCTGTGGAGGGTGGATAAGATTTAGGCATAGATAGCAAGTCTCATTCACAACCTGGGAATCTCATACTGTATAAATTTTATCTTCACATATGACTCGTGTTTTTGTAAGTTTTGTAAGACTTTATTGCATGAAGTATGTTACACATGAACAAAATAATTAAAACTAAACACAGAAGTCTCATAAGACCAAGATTCTAGTGCTTGATAAAGTCAGAAGCAATTTTCCAAAATACATGACCATATCTATTCTTTATAATTTTAACACAATACAGCTCTGTTAAATCCCATTAAATGTTTTCATTAAGATAGATTATCTAAATTTGCCCTTGCTTGGCTTATTAACAGACTAGCATACCTGAGCATAGCTCTCTGGAGGTATGTTTTGAAAAGAAACAGTCTATCGAACTTGTAGTTCTTGTTAACTTGCACACTCAAGTTCACACAGCAAACTGGCGAGTGGGGATTGCTCATGGTTCTTACAGTGCTTCTAGTCTGAGGTAGAAAGTGTGTCTCTTAAATAAAAGCAAAAATAAACAAATGGGACTTAATCAAACTTAAAAGCTTTTGCAGAGCAAAGGAAACCATCAACAAGATGAAAAGACAACCTACTGAATGAGAAAGAAGTATTTGCAAATGATGCAACTGACAACGGGTTAATATCCAAAATATACAAACAGCTTAGATAACTCAATATCTAAAAAACACAAACAACCCAGTCAAAAAATGGGCAGAAGACCTAAACAGACATTTCTTCAAAGAAGACATACAGATGGCCAACAGGCATATGAAAAGATGCTCAACACCGTTAATTATTAGGGAAATGCAAATCAAAACTATAATGTGGTATCACCTCACACAGGTCAGAATGGCCATCATCAATAAGTCTACGAACAATAAATGCTGG
Organism: Monodon monoceros; assembly: GCF_005190385.1. Lineage (NCBI taxonomy): Eukaryota > Metazoa > Chordata > Mammalia > Artiodactyla > Monodontidae > Monodon > Monodon monoceros. The sequence goes on from NW_021703781.1 coordinate 37,976,906, forward strand.
AGAGGGTGTGGAGAAAAGGGAACTCTCTTGCACTGTTGATGGGAATGTAAATTGATACAGCCACTGTGGAGAACAGTACGGAGGTCCCTTAAAAAACTAAAAATAGAACTACCGTATGACCCAGAAATCCCACTACTGGGCATATACCCTGAGAAAACCATAATTCAAAAGGACACATGTACCCCAGTGTTCATTGCAGCACTATTCACAATAGCCAGGACATGGAAACAACCTTATTGTCCAATGACAGAAGAATGGATAAAGAAGATGTGGCACATATATACAATGGAATATTACTCAGCCATAAAAAGGAATGAAATTTAGGTATTTGTAGTGAGGTAGATGGACCTAGAGTCTGTCATACAGAGTGAAGTAAGTCAGAAAGAGAAAAACAAATACTGTATGCTAACACATATATATGGAATCTAAAAAAATGGTACTGATGAACCTAGTGGCAGGGCAGGAATAAAGACAAAGACGTAGAGAATGGACTTGAGGATATGGGGAGGGGGAAGGGTAAGCTGGGACGAAGTGAGAGAGTGGCATGGACTTACATACACTAACAAATGTAAAATAGATAGCTAGTGGTAAGCAGCCGCATAGCACAGGGAGATCAGCTCGGTGCTTTGTGACCACCTAGAGGGGTGGGATAGGGAGGGTGGGAGGGAGGGAGACGCAAGAGGGAGGAGATATGGGGATATATGTATATGTATAGCTGATTCACTTTGTTGTACAGCAGAAACTAACACAACATTGTAAAGCAATTATACTCCAATAAAGGTGTGAAAAAAAAACTCTTCTCAGTAATTATATTGGTAGTAGAAATATTAGTAATAGATTAATATTTTGAGACTGTTATATATATAATATAAAATAAATAAATGTGAGGTTTTCTAATATCCTCTGTGCCCTTAAGAAGTAGCATTTTTAGCAGGTAGAAAAAAGGAGATACAGATAAATACAGAAGAGGTATAGCTGAATTTCAACTGGAAGCATCAATATGACTTCATCAGATATTTTATTTAACAGACTGTTTTTATTTGCTCTATCCACTGAAGAGTCTTAGAAAAAATGATCAACCCATTAGCAATGAGCATCTCTGCTGCCCAGCTTGTGGCACTGAAATTCCAATTCTCATCAAGACTTCTTGAAGAAATGACAAATTCCACGTCTGGGGAAAGAACCGTACAAGATGAACCTGGAACATCGTGTCATACCAGATAGCAAGAAAGCTGTCAGAGACTCAGGAGCCCACGTGAAAAAGCTCCCACTGGCCAAAAAAATGGGACAATTTGAGCTCTCAGTTGGATAATAATGGAATGAAACAAAGCAAATATGCTTAAGTCCATGAATTCATATTGATACTTAGAGAAAAGAAAGTAAATGACCATATTTTGGAGGATGAAAGGAAACCAACTCATTATTTTGAACACTGTAAATAAAAGAAAATAATTTTTTTTTAAAAAACGTCTACAAGTAACAAACGCTGGAGACAGTGTGGAGGAAACGGAACCCTCCTACACTGATGGTGGGAGTGTAAATTGGTGCAGCCACTGTGAAGAACAGTATGGAGGTTCCTCAAAAAACTAAAAATAGAGCTACCGTATGATTCAGTAATCCCACTTTCAAACACATATCTGGAAAAGACGAAAACTCTCATTTGAAAAGATACATGCACCCCGGTATTCACAGCAGCACTATTTATAATAGCCAAGACATGGAAACAACACAAATGCTCATCAACAGACAGTTGGTTTAAGAAGATATATATGTATGTGTGCGCGTGTGTGTGTGTGTGTGTGTATGTGTATATTAGTCAGCCATAAAAAAGAATGAAATATTGCCATTTGCAGCAACATGGATGAACCCATGAACCCAGAGAATATTATACTTAGTGAATTAAGTCAGACAAAAAAAAAATATATGATATCACTTATATGTGGAATCTAAAAAATAATACAAATGAATCTATATATAAAATAGAAACAGACTCACAGACAGAAAAAACAAACTTATGGTTACCAAAGGGGAAAGGAGTAGGGCAGAGGGATAAATTAGGAGTTTGGGATTAACAGATACAAGCTACTATACATAAAATAGATAAGCAACAAGAATTTACTTGTATAGCACAAGGAACTATATTCAATATCTTGTAATAAGCTATATATAATGGAAAATAATCTGAAAATATATACATGTATAATATGACTAAATAACTTTGTTGTACACCTGAAACCAACACAATATTGTAAATCAACCATACTTCAGTTTTTTAAAAAAGTGTGTCCCTTTTAAAGGTTGACCAAAGAACAGTAAATGGACCTCTACTCGGGGACTATTTAAGGCAAAATGCCCTCAGTGGAAGGATCTTGGGCCAGCTGCCCAACAGTGGAGGCTTTGCACATTTAAATGGCTTCCTCACTGGCTGAGACCTTATCTAAGGCCAGTGTGTCCCTCAATGACCCTTTTACAGAAGACACTGAACACATCTGCCAGGTGCAGTGGATTACTGCTCTACAAAGACTCTAAGCTCCTGACATCAAAGTGAACCTTCAGTTGTAATGCTGGCATTTTAAAAAGAAAATTCTGACACCAAAATGGCCTTTCTCTCCCAGCTTTTGCTTTGGAATGCACCAAAGCCAGACCCAAGGAACGTGATGACATCCTAAAAGCCTGTGATTAATTCATGCTGGTCCCCAAGCCTTTGCCCCTTGGTGCCACATGGTGAAGCATTTACCACCACCTGGTTTTGCTCCACAGCCAGACAGCACTTCCAAGAATTCCAGTCGTCACTTGAATAGAGATAGGCTTGAGCTCATGGAGTTTCTTACAGGGCTATTTTATGCAAATCTCTTTTATCCATTCCCTCATTGAGATTCCCTTGCGTTTACAACCCTGTTTACCAGTGGATTATTTACCCATGTAACTGACTGCTTGTTTTTTCAATGAGTTGTTCAGTGTGGGGTTTTTAGTTCCCTGTTCCAATGTTTTTGTATAAGTAAGAGGATAAGGTGGCAGGAAATAGGAGCTCCCCAGAGAAGAAGTAACTGTGATAAATGAGACTATGTCAGGCTATGTACATACAGGAAACAATACAAGCAAAGGAATGAGACAAATCCTCAAGGTTTGCATGTTGCATTAAGTCAGTAGTGCTGAATTTTTTTGCCAAATTAAACTTTTTGAAACTTGTTGATTATTTATTATCTTTGGTTTAAAAAGAATCACTATAAATGAGAAAAATTTGATTGCAATTGTTTAAAGACTATACATAATTAAATGTGAGTTTTTCTGCTGGGAAGCATAGAAGATTTGCACAACAGGGCCCAAATCAAATTACTGGCTTTTTCATTAGAGTCTGGAAAATAAGAATGTATTTGATCAATGCCAGAGTGATGAAAGACTAAAGAAAGGCAAAAGAGCATTGTCAACTTTTCTCCAGAGAAACGGAGTAGTATTTCTGGGATTATTCATTTCTGGATGGCCCTGTCTGGCCTCAGTTGTCTGTAACATGAGAAGTCAGGACTGAGAAGATGGGGTATCTACCTAGGACCTCAGCCCCTCAAGTACTGAAGTGTAGCCAGGATGCTAAGAACCCGCTGGTCAGAGAGCTCAGCAGTAGAGGAGCCTGGACATATCTGACCTGACCCTGGGTTTCACTATAACATGGCAAGATCATGCCACCCCAAGTCCACAGAAGACTTCAAGTTTTCCCAGGGTGACTAGGCCTGTTCCTTGCTAACTGGGGTGAAGCACCATTCTTTGAACTCTGACTGCTGGAAAAATCCAGGGTTTTAGGATTAAGCCTCATCCAACTGTGCTGATTCTGGGTCATTGCTAAGGAAAGAGGCATTGTTACGGACTCCAAGTACAATTGCCAAGGAATAGACACATCACCCAAAACCATGATAAAAGGCATTAGGCCCAGGGCTCAGCTCTTCTTGACCTAGATGTACTGATGAACTCGTTCAATAAAAGAGCCTTTATCTGAGTAAACTTGCAGATCATCCTGGAATTGGTTAGCCCTGGGCCTTTATCACAATCTAGATTCCAGATGTAACACTGTTATTACTGCTGCTGCTGCTGCTGCTAATAATAGTGATACAATGAATGAATACTGCTCAGGACTTTATACAGAAATTTCACCCAAGAAAATAATTCAAATAAAATACAATAAAACCATTAAAAACATTAAGGGAATTTAGTAAAAACTCTTCAGTAAAATGGTAGATCACAAAACATGAAAGAGCATTTCCTAAACATATATAGCAAGTTTTGAGAAAATAAAATTATTAAAAACATCCTGTTTAGAGTGGTAAAGCAATTGCAACAAAAATGTCTGGGAGTAAACTAAACAAAAAATGTAAAGGAGCTGTATGAGGAACACCTTAAATTTCTGAGGAATATAAAAGACCTAACTACATGGAAGTGATACTCTGACCTTGAGTGTCATAAAAATGTCAGCTTTCATCCCCCCCATTAACATTTTCTGAAACTATGCCACCTGTTTCTAAAGTTCATCTGGAAATATTATTATGCGTGTATAGTTAGGAAAATTCTGGGGGAAAAAAGAGTAGTAATGAGGTCAAGGCCTATTAGATATTAAAACATACTCTAAAGTTGTGGTAATTTAAAGTTTTCCTCTAGAAAAAGGAATATAAAAATTGGTAATTGTAAAGAGAGTCCAGAGTTAAATACACACAGGATTATAACATATTATACAGAAGAATTTAAATCATTGGACAAAAACAGATTATTAACTAAGTGAAAAGGGGACAACTGCCTAAAATCATGAGAGAATCAAAGCTCAGTTTTTACCTCACCCCCCTACATTCAAAATAAATCCTAGGAATCAAAGACTCAAACGTTTTTAAAAGGTAAATGTCAATATATTAGAAAAAATAGGTGAATTAGACATATCTTTTGTTGGAGAAGGTTTTTAAAGCAAGAAACAGAAAAAGAGCCCCCCAAAAAATCGTTGCTAAATTTGACAACAAGAACATCATAATCAAAATCAAAAGGCATAAAGAGGGGGAACAATTCTTAATATATAAAAACTCTACCAATCAACAAATAGAACAAAAACACAGTAGGAAAAATGAGAAAAAAAACCATAAATGAGCTATTGACATTAATAGAAACGCAAATTGCACATAAATAATTAAAAAGAGGCTAAACATCCCCCATAACTAAATAACTGCAAATAAAGATGTTGTTTTTCCCATTGTTCACTTAACAAAATCTTGATAATACACAATTAGGAGAATATATAGAAACCCAGCTGATCTCATTTGAGGTCAATACATCATTATCTAAATAAAATAAAATTGCTCACATGCTGTGAGATGGGATTTTACAAGGCCTAAGTAAAATGATATCGGTGCTGACTTTGGCAGCCATACAAAGACTAGAAACAACCAGTCTATCAACAGGTCTCAGATAAATCACAGTATATTCCTACAATGAAATACAGCACATCCATGAAGAATAAATTAGATCTATATATCCTAACATGAAATATACCAAGATTGATTGGAAAATGAAGACCAAATGTAAAATACTCTATAGAGTGCTCCCAACTGCATAAAAAGATACGTATATGTAGTTTTATATGTTTAAAACATTTTTGAAACGACGTATAAGAAAATTCCAAGAGTAGCTGCTTTAAGGAATTAAACCCTAGACGATAAGAGCTCTGAGGGAACAGAGGATTTATCTTATTCTCTTTGTATTTACTTAAATTTCCAACCACCTGTGTAGATATTTTCTCAAAAAACTCTAGCTAATTTTAAAATTATAGAAAGAATTCAATATTTCTAAGTCTCTTTCTCCTCAAATTAATAGGAAAATTATCAGTCGATTTATAAAGTATGCTTTTTAAATTAGAAGGTGATATTTTATAATATATTCTTTAAAATGCATTCATATATATTATTATATATTATCTCAATTTTTATTCACAACCACGCTCCGACATGGATCTAACATTCTCTTTTATTGCAGAAGCTGAGTTTGCCAACTCATTAATAGCCTGAGTCCTTCTGAGTTGTTTCCCACACAAGGAAAGACATTCCCAGAGTCACATCTCATCTCCAGAAGACCTCTGGGTCTGCTGTGGCTGTGTTTTTATTCTGGAAGGAGCGCATCTTCTCTCTGCCTCACCTGGGACTGCTACAGCTTCCAGCATGGGGTCAGTGCATTTGGAGCCCAGGAATCCGTAGCCCACTTGATCAGGGTTAAGCTTTAATTGGTTTCACAGCAAACCAGAACCACATAGCTTTGGAGTCTCAAAGCCAATAATCCCAACACCTCACATTCTTGTTGCCCTTGGTCCCATCTGTGATATAGGCCTCCTCCCTTGCTCCCTACTGGACAAATGTCATCCGACCATGCTCTGCCTCTCCTCACCACTGCAACTCCCTACCACATTCTTTCTTCCCTATTTTTGCCACTGTGTCTTGGGCATCCTTTTCATGATGGACACTCTCAGCTGTGTCCTTGGCTTTTTGCAGAAGACATAGGCTCTCCTGCCTGACACTGCACCTAGGAGCCCACCTCCACCATGATCTTCTCAAGTGGACAGAGAGATACCCCTACTGAGTACAGGGACAGATGAGAGATCAGCATTCTCTCTGTTCGCCATGCCCATTCCTTCTTCTTTGTAGCATATGTCACTCACTGGCTGCCATCACCCCTTTCTCCTTCCCTTCACACTCCATCACTGATTGAAGACTACACCTACATCATTGCCTTCCTTTCTTTCATTTCCTCGCCCCTATCAACTGTCCTTACCATCATCTTCTCTTACCTCAGTGTTACTGTGGGTTACACATCAATCCCCAAGTCTAATGCCCTCCAATACCATTCTCAATCAGCTACCCACTCTTGTAGTCCAGGTGCGGGTGCCTTCAACTGGCACTGCCCCTCCTCAGACATTAATTCCAAAAGCCAAAGAGAAAAGGACAAGCTTGAAAATTTCAGGAGAGAACAAGAAATTATAAAAAGTGGTGTGGATCTAGTATGTTTACCCTCCCCACCCTGTGTTTTTTATTGGCTCTTCCCCCATTCTAATAAAGTCTAAGAAGGTGGGGATTTTGGTTTTTGTTGTTTAAAAAAAAAAAAGTGGTATGGCAGATTTGGAAGGTACCAAATATAGAAACCAAAGATTTTTAAAGTAAGAAGAGAAATAAGAAAGATTAGTTCAAAAGGAGTAACCATGAGACTAAAGGCAGGTAGACAATATGGAATGATTTCTTCAATACTGAGAGAAAAGAATTGCCAGCCTAGAATTCCATATCTAGCAAAAATGTCTTTTAAGAATGTAAGTAGAATAAATACATTTTAGTTAAACAATGAGAGATTTTGCTACCAGAACACCTGTACAAGGAGAATTATTGGACAGTGTTCTTCAACCACATGATATAAATTTGGAGGTCAAATTTAATGAGAAAATAAATTGAAATAAATGGCATTTAAAAATCACCTAGGAAAAGTGAAGAGAGAGAAGAGAACCAAACCTAAGGACCTGGACCAAACCTAAGGATCCTAACAGTTTGAGAATGTATCATGATTCTACTAACTACCATCCCCCTCTTGGTTTCAGTTGGGTCTGATAATTCATCTCTTAAAGCTCTTTTGCAAATATACTCAACTGTCTTAACCTCCAAGTTTCTGCTTCACCCGACTTTAAATGAGCCCAGCCGTATACTTTTCTTTACAAGTACACCTGAGATGCTGAGCAATGCTGCTGAACTCACACAACCTTGAAGACTGAGGTCAATGAAATTCTTGGTCTTCAAGTTTGCTTCTATAACACCCTCCACAGTCCTTCTTTTGATCCTTAGGATGTTTTCTTATTCAAAACAAAACTAGTTCTAACCTTCACAACTCTCTTTAAAGAGTACCCTAGACCCCCCTCTTCCCTCATGACTCGTGCGACCACGTAGTTCACTGAAAAAACAAAAGGTGTAGTGGAGGCTGTGGTCTGCAATCTAGACTTCCCTTTCAGGGCTAAACTACTCATTGCTCCAGCTTCTAGGGGTATTGGCAGCTGATGGCTCTCAAATGAATCCCTCTCTTGGAATTTCTCTCATCCACAAAGAGTGCCTCTACCTGAATCCAGTGACTAGTTGACATAAGGATAGAAAAGCTCAGCCCCTTTGCCTCAAAGCAGGACAACTCCAAAGGGTCATCCCAGCATAAGAGCTCCCTGTAGGATTGTCTGAGGTTTTTGTTGTGCAGCTGCATCACAGCTCAGTTTCTTCTTCTTTTCCTACCTTTTTTACCCTTTAAAGTGTTGTTCCTGAAAGCACATAAGTCTTCTGCTTGCAAACCTCCATCTCAGGGTCTGTTTCCCGGGGAACCTGATGGACACAGGGCAACAACTTCCTCAGCTCCTGCTCTTCCCTCCTCCAATCCAGAACTTAGTTAGAGAAATAAGTTATCACTCTATCATTCCCTCTTTTGAGCACAAACTCTTCTATTTGTTTCTGGATATACACCAGGGCAGAGAGCACCCCCCCACACACTACCCCACCCTCAAGGTACCTGCTTAAGAGCTTTGTTCATAGATTTCCCTTCACATTCCTGTATTCTCAACATCTTTCTGGTGGGGCATTCCCAGAAGCATATAAATGTGTTCAAATCACTCATTTTAAAAAGAAAAAAAACGTCTTCAGTCTTCTATCACCTTTATCTAGTATCTGTTTTTACTCCCTTCACTGTCTGGCTTCTGAAAGAACAGTCAAGTTCCTCACCTCTCTCACTTCTTAACTCACTGCAGTTGCCCATCCCACTTCAAAATATCCCCAAAAATGTTCTCAAAAGGTCATCAATTTCATCTTAGTGGCTAATTTCAAACGGCACTTTGAAGTAAGTCAATGCTGGACACCACTTCCTTCTCTTGCATGTAGAGGACTCTCAGCCTACCCAACCCTTTCCTCTCACGTTCATGTGTCAGGGTTCCATCCTTCATCCCTTTCCCACATTTACAACTCATCCCTCCCCAGGACCCCATCCCGTAGGATGATGACAACTCCATGTGTGTTTCCTGCCCACACCTCTTTTCTGAGCTCTAGACCTCCATATCTAAGTGCATATGCCTACCCACGCATATCCCCACCAGCCCTCTGCCTTCATGCTCTTTAGACTCCAGTCAGACTACACACATTATGCACTTATGTGTCCAGGCCTTTGCACGTGCTGAAACTCTTGCCTTGAAAGCCCTTTTCTCCTGGCTCCTTTTTCTTTCAAATTGCTAACTCCCATTTATACTTCAAGTCTTAGATTAGATGTCCCCTCTTCTGGAAATTTTTTTCTGTTCAGTTCATGCTAAATTAGATCTTCCTTTCAATGTATGCACATAGCAGTCAGTGCTTACCACCGTCTTGGCAACCAGAGCCATGACGGATAGCTGCACAGGCTGTGAACTACACAACAACAGGGCATGTAATTACATAGACTGAAAAGTGATGGAACCCTCTAAAATGTAAGATGCAGTAGTTCTTCTGGCATTTATCATAACATATTTAAATTACCACTCTGTCTCCCAATTAGACTCTGGGCTCCTTGAGTACAGAGACTGTGACTTATTTTTCCTTAGCCCCATTGCCTTTAGGATACAAATCTAAAATCCACAGGGTCAACCCTAAGACTTTTAATAATCTGGCTTCGGCTTATGTCGATACTCTCATCTATTCATGCTTCCCCTTCCTATCTGAAGATTCAGCCAGGCTAATCTAACCATGGTTCCCCAAGAGTCTTATGTCTCCATCCTTTGAGAGTATAACTCTTTCTTGATTAGATTGCCTACCTTCCCAACCTTCCTTGCAGATGGTTGAGACCATGGAGACCTCTGCCCTTCAGGATTTTCAGAAGGCAGCCCCGGTACTTCACACCTCAGGCTTCTGACATTTGCCTAAGCCTCTAATAACCGGCTATTAACACTTATTCTTCAAAATACCTATATACGGTCTCCAACCTACCATGATTTGACTTAGGATTTTTCGATCACGAGGGTAAACAACTCCTACATTTACAGCCATTCTGTACCCAGACAACCGTTCTGTTTTTTCACTTTCAGTACAGTATTCAATAAATTACATTAGATATTCAACACTTTATTATAAAATAGGCTTTGTGTTAGATGATTTTGCCTAACTGCAGGCTAATGTGAGTATTCTGAGCACGTTTAAGGTAAGCTAGGCTAAGCCATGATGTTTGGTAGGTTAGGTGTGTTAAATGCTTTTTGACTTCATGATATTTTCAATTCACAATGCGTTTATCAGGATGTAACCCCATTGCAAATTGAGGAAGATCTGTAGAATGGTACTTGGACCCTTGACTCAACTCCACCTGAAAAAAACTACATATTCTATTTATTTCCCTAATCCATAAGAAAAGAGTTTCCTAAGCAATGATAACTGGATCCCATGTGTTAGAATTAAACAATTTGTAAATAGTGGAAGAGGAATAAAAACTGTTATTCAACATAGGTACGTTTGAAATATATCTTGTCCTCTCATCTTAGAACACGAATTTTGTATAAATTATAAAAGGACTGATTCTACTATGTTAAAGAGAATAGTAGCAACAGTTTTATTTGATGTCTTACTCACTGCATAGATTGCTTTAACTCACTCAGTTCACCTTATCTGCATATTCTGGGTGTGAATTCCACTACACCACATGGAATGCCCTGTCCAGGGCAAGAGCTGTCAGCACGGTGAGCTTCCTCCCTGGTAGGACTGCAGGGAAAGATTGCATCTGACCACCACTTCCTACAGACTGGACTTACTGTACTTAAGCAGCCCCAGGTTGATTTATGGCTCATGGGCCAAGATATGTAAAAAGGCCTGCCAGGTAGATAAATCCTACAATCCATTATGCTTTCATCATATGGACCAAAAGATGAGGGAGAAGTTACTTTCCTCTGAAATAATAAGGCCTAGAAGATTATTTTTTGCATTATGTTAGGAGGTAAAGCATTTCTCTTCCAGCCCTCTGACGATGTGTATGAATGAACATCTAACACCATTTAGCTCTTCTTTGCATTAGAAAATCATGTTTGCCACGAAGGCTATTCTAGCACCAGTGATAGCCGAGTCATTGTCCCCACCAGCTTCCTTCTCTAGATCCAAGCCAGGAAGACATTTGCACCCTCCTAGCTTGGGGAAGGCCACCCTTTGCTGCCCTCTCAGAGCCTCCTGGATCTGCAGACCTGCACCATTCCATGTGCTAGGATCTATGTTTCTTCCTCCTGTCTTCCCTCCTCCCTCCCTCCTTTCTTCTTATCCCCACCTCCTGCCCTCTTCCCTCCCTCCTTCCTGGTCCCCTCTCTTCTTCCCTAGCTCCTTCTCTCCTCCCATCAATCTTTTTGAGCATCTTCTATGTGCAAATTTCTGTCATTAGGTGTAGGGGATATTCTACTGATCAAGACCCAGTACACCTCTTCAAGAAACAGACCTTGTTGGAGAAGACAGTCAAAGAATCAATGATTAGAGGGCAGTTTGATGTGTGCTATACCAGGAATAGGACATGGCCCTTTGGGAGCACATAGGAGGGACAGCTCACCTGTCTAGGGCAGAGCTGTCCAATAGAAATATAATGTGAGCCACGTATGTAATCTTGAATTTTCATGTGGCTACATTTAAAATTTTTTAAAATATTAAATTAATTTTAATAATATATTTTATTTAAATAAATATACTCAAAAGATTATCATTTCAGCATGGAATCAATATAAAAATTATGCTATGTCTCAGCTTAGGAATTCAGTTTCCATTTACACTGGCCACAATTCGAGTGCTTGGCAGCCACATGGCACTAGAGGCTACTGCCTTGGACAGTGATGTCTGGGGAGATGAGGAGGTGTTTCCTAAAGGATCCAGCTCAGCTGAGCTAAAGGGTGAGTTGGGGAGTTAGATAGGAGGAAGGAGAGGAAAGTACACTCCAGGGAGAAGGAAGTGCATTGCTGAAGCTGAAATACACAGGCAGAGAGCCCAGCAGGTTCAGGGCCACTGGCAGGGGGAGGGAGGGCGGGAAGGCACAGGGAGAATGACAAGTGAGAGCTAAGAGGACACCAGGTGAGATCAAAATGAAGGGTTTGTGCAGAAAAAAAGCTCAGCTTCCTGTTGTGGACAGTAGGGACCCCAAGTGCATGTGTACTGTGAAGTAACTTGGTCAAATGAGCTTCATTAGAAGGATTTAGAAAGATGCCCACTGTATAGAGTGAGAATGAGGGACAAAGGGCAGAACTAGAGGCAGGAAAGTCTCCTAGAAAGCTGCTGAAATCATCCATGCTGGAGATTAGGGCATGTAACACCAAGCCTGTGGCCAGAGAGTCAGGTAAGTAGATTCAAGAGAATTTAAAGGAATGAAAGCAAAACATTCTGATGACTAGTTAGATGTAAGGAACCCAAGAGAGGGAAAAGTCAGGGGCCTCCCAGCTTGGAAAGGAGGTGTGTGATGCTATTCCGTGAGATGGAGCATAGAGGAAGGTAGGTTCTGGGAGAAATCATGAGTTCTCTTTGGAAGATGCTGCTTTTGAGGTTTATCTTAGTCTGCTCGGGCTGCCATAACACAATACCAGACTGGGTGGCTTAAACAACAGAAATTCATTTCTCACAGTTTCTGGAGGCCAGTAATCTAAGATCAAGGTGCTGGGAGATTCAGTTTCTGGTGAGAGCCTTTCTTCCTGGCTTGTAGATGGCCACTTTCTCACTGTATTTCCATAAGACAAAGGGGTGGAGGGAGAGAGAAAGCTCTCTGGTGTCCCTTCTTATAAGGACACTAATCGTATTGGATCAGGGCCCTGTCCTTAGACCTCAATTAATCTTAATTACCTCTTTATAGCCCCTATCTTTAAATATAGTCACATTGGGGGCTGGGCTCCAAGATATAAATTTTGAGGGGGACACAATTCAGTCAATAACAATGTAGTTGCGAGCCGTCCAAGTGGAGAAGCTGCAATGGAGGATTTGGGTCTGGGACTGAGGAGGGAGGTCCGGGCAGGAGAGTGGTGTGGGTATCACCCTCACACACCTGAGCCAGCCCAGGGCCCTGGGTTGGGCCCAACTTCCCAACCCTCCTGCCTGACTCAGACTTTCAGCATCACTCACCACTCCTCACTTGAAACTTCCAATCACTCCTTGTTTTCTGCCCTTTGCATTGTCTCCAAAGGCATCCTCCTGAAAAAAGTCCTGGAGTAATGTTGTATTGTTCAAGAATAAAACCCTCATAATGATATCCAAAGCTCTTGTCCACCTGGGACATTCTTCATCACAAACTTTAGATCCAATCACAAGCACAAAGCCCTTCACATCATCCCCCAAACTAGCTGTTCCTTCCCCACCTCTGCCCACCTCAAATGTGGGCTCCTCTCTGCGCTTCTCACTTTCCCAACTTAGGACCCCCCCCAACCCCAACCCAGGCCAGAGTGACAGCCACTGTAGATGTTCACCATCACTGTTACCCGTGCCATGCAGGACAGGGGGCAGCGTCATTTCATGTGATTCCCCAAAGCAAAACCAAGACCAGTGGGTAAGAGTTGGAGATCTACACAGGGAGATCAGCTTGGTGCTTTGTGACCCCCTAGAGGGGTAGGATAGGGAGGGTGGGAGGGAGACACAGGAGGGAGGAGATATGGGGATACATGTATACATATAGCTGATTCACTTTGTTATAAAGCAGAAAGTAACACTCCATTGTAAAGCAATTATACTCCAATAAAGATGTTAAAAAAAAGGGGGGGGGATCTTAACCTGCATATGGAAAAAAAAAAGAGTTGGAGGTCTAGGGGAGTAGAATTTGCCACCCCAAAATGTGTCTCTTTGGCATATGGAAGATTTAGAGCTGAAAACAATCAAGGCCCAAAACACTCAGGAAGAACTTTTGACCTTCCCCCTAACTGCCTAAAAGAATGTAGATAGAGGACCTGTTCCAGGGAGGGAGCTATCACCAAAGATAACTACAGTATGAACTAGGTGTGGAGACAAGGAGGAACCTAGCAAAGTCTGTTTGTTAAACTTCCTCTCTGTGTCCCATTGTCTCTGCCTGGCCCAGCAAACATTTGTTTACCAAACATTTGTTTACCAAACATTTAATCTTTTTCATCTTCCTGTGAATTGCCTTCCTTCCCTTTTAAGTCCCAAACCCCAATCCCCTTCTTCTCTCAGATGGCATACAAGCCTCAATTACCTAACTTGACCTTGGGCCCCATATTCTTTGGGAACCCATGAATGTATGTACGTAATTTTATTTTCTCCACTTAATCAGTCTCATGTAAATTTAATTCTTAGACCAACCAGAAGAACCTAGAGGGGGAGGGAAAATTTTTTCACTCTCCATCAGAGGGAAGCTGGTATCAGCTTGGTCCACAGAGGCCTGCCCTGCCACAGTGCTTCTCTCACTTGAATGTGTGCTCAGAGCTCCTGGGATCTTGTAAAGGCCCAGGGTGGGCTTGAAGCTCTGCATTTCTAAAAAAGATGATGTAGATGCTGTGAGTGGCATGGCTCTTCAAAACCTATCCAGATCCTGCTTTGAGTAACATGGCTCTTCAAAACCTATCCAGATATATTTTAAACAGGAGTGAGTTCACTGGCGTGGGAGGCATTCAGATACAGGCTGGGTGGCCATGGGGGTGCACTAAAAGAAAACCTGTGCTCTGAGATTCATAGATCTGCAGTTCTTCTGGAGTTAAATTTAGGCTCTGAGGACAGCATGGGAAGTCCTGACTCCTCTTTGAGGAGAGTATGCCCACGGCTGAGAAGGACTGGGGAGGCTGCCCTGTCTGCACTGGTGGCCCCACCTTCTCCGAGGGCTGTGGGACACTACATAAAATGCTTCCTGGCCATCTGCATGCCCTCCTTTGAGACCTTCTTGTCACATCTGTGCTGGCCATGAAAATGAGCATCCAGACTCCAACCAGAGGGAATACAGATGGCCAGGGGTCCCTGCTGCTGGCTCCACAGCCCAGGCTGCACATGAGCAGAGGCCACCCCATCACGAGGGTGGGCGGCAGGAAGGCCAAGGCCTGGCCTGCTCCCGGAAACCTGGGGCTCCTCTGACTCTGGTTCCAGGATCCCAGGCATCCAGGACACCTCCTCCCCAACTCCTTTGTCTCCTTCCCTCCAGTCTGCCCGCCTGTTGGCTGCCTTCCCCCACTCCTTCTCCCCCTCAGTTCCCCTAGTAAACCCTCCCAAGATTCATCCCATCCCCTGGTCTTCTCAGAGGGCCCCACTGACCCAATGTTCTTTTCTAGTTTCTTCTGGAGCATTGGTACTTTTAATAGAGAGGAGTAAGAACATGCCAACTAAACCTTCGTCATATTTGCTGCATTTTCCTTAACTTGTTATTTACTTTTTTATTAATTTTTAAATTTTAGTTATTTTTTATACAGCAGGTTCTTATTAGTTATCTATTTTATACATATTAGTGTATATATGTCAATCCCAATCTCCCAATTCATACCAGCACGAGCACCACCCCTGCCACTTCCCCTCTTGGTGTCCATACATTTGTTCTCTCTGTCTGTGTCTCTATTTCTGCCCTGCAAACCGGTTCATCTGTACCATTTTTCTAGGTTCCATACATATGCGTTAATATACAATACTTGTTTTCCTCTTTCTGGCTTACTTCACTCTGTATGGCAGCCCTAGATACATCCACATCTCTACAAATGACCCAATTTCGTTCCTTTTTATGGCTGAGTAATATTCTATTGTATATATGTACCAGATCTTCTTTATCCATTCATCTGTCAATGGGCATTTAGATTGCTTCCATGACCTGGCTATTGTAAATAGTGCTGCAATGAACATTGGGGTGCATGTGTCTTTTAGAATTATGGTTTTCTCTGGATATATGCCCAGTAGTGGGATTGCTGGGTCATATGGTAATTCTATTTTTAGTTCTTTAAGGAACCTCCATACTGTTCTCCATAGTGGCTGCATCAATTTACATTCATACTAACAGTGCAGAAGGGTTCCCTTTTCTCCACACCCTCTCCAGCATTTGTTGTTTGCAGATTTTCTGATGATGCCCATTCTAACTGGTGTGAGGTGATACCTCATTGTAGTTTTGATCTGCATTTCTCTAATAATTAGTGATGTTGAGCAGCTTTTCATGTGCTTCTTGGCCATCTGTATGTCTTCTTTAGAGAAATGTCTATTTAGGTCTTCTGCCTATTTTTGGATCAGGTTGTTTGCTTTTTTAATATTGAGCTGCATGAGCTGTTTATATATTTTGGAGATTAATTCTTTGTCCGTTGTTTCGTTTCCAAATATTTTCTCCCATTCTGGGAGTTGTCTTTTTGTCTTGTTTGTAGTTCCCTTTGCTTTGCAAAAGCTTTGAAGTTTCATTAGGTCCCATTTGTTTATTTTTGGTTTTATTTCCATTACTCTAGGAGGTGGATCAAAAAACATCTTGCTGTGATTTATGCCAAAGAGTGTTCTTCCTAGGTTTTCCTCTAAGAGCTTTAAAGTATCCTGTCTTACATTTAGGTCTTTAATCCATTTTGAGTTTATTTTTGTGTATGGTGTTAGGGAGTGTTCTAATTTCATTCTTTTAAAAGTAGCTGTCCAGATTTCACGGCACCACTTATTGAAGAGACTGTCTTTTCTCCATTGTATATCCTTGCCTCCTTTGTCATAGATTAGTTGACCATAGGTGCGTGGGTTTATCTCTGGGCTTTCTATCCTGTTCCATTGATCTATATTTCTGGTTTTGTGCCAGTACCGTATTGTCTTGATTACTGTAGCTTTGTAGTATACTCTGAAGGCAGGGAGTCTGATTCCTCCAGCTCCGTTTTTTTCCCTCAAGACCACTTTGGCTATTTGGGGTCTTTTGTGTCTCCATACAAATTTTAAGAATTTCTCTTCTAGTTCTGTAAAAAATGCCATCGGTAAACTGATAGAGATTGCATTGAATTTGTAGATTGCTTTGGGTAGTATATTCATTTTCACAATGTTGACTCTTCCAATCCAAGAACATGGTATATCTCTCCATCTGTTGGTATCATCTTTAATTTCTTTCATCAGTGTCTTACAGTTTTCTGCGTACAGGTCTTTTGTCTCCCTAGGTAGGTTTATTCCTAGGTATTTTATTCTTTTTGTTGCAGTGGTAAATGGGAGTGTTTCCTTAATTTCTCTTTCAGATTTTTCATCATTAGTGTATAGGAATGCAAGAGATTTCGGTGGATTAATTTTGTATCCTGAAACTTTACTAAATTCATTGATTAGCTCTAGTAGTTTTCCGGTGGCATCTTTAGGATTCTCTATGTATAGTATCATGTCATCTGCAAACAGTGAGAGTTTTACTTCTCCTTTTCCAATCTGTATTCCTTTTATTTCTTTTTCTTCTCTGATTGCCATGGCTAGGACTTCCAAAACCATGTTGAATACTAGTGGTGCGAGTGGACATCCTTGTCTTCTTCCTGATCTTTGAGGAAATGCTTTCAGCTTTTCACCATTGAGAATGATGTTTGCTGTGGGTTTGTCGTATATGGCCTTTATTAATGTGAGGTAGGTTCCCTCTATGCCCACTTTCTGGAGAGTTTTTATCATAAACGGTGTTGAATTTCATCAAAAGCTTTTTCTGCATCTATTGAGATGATCATATGGTTTTCATTCTTCAATTTGTTAATATGGTGTATCACATTGATTGATTTGCATATATTGAAGAATCCTTGCACCCCTGGGATAAATCCCACTTGACCATGGTATATGATCCTTTAAATGTGTTGTTGGATTCTGTTTGCTAGTATTTCGTTGAGGATTTTTGCATCTATATTCACCAGTGATATTGGTCTGTAATTTTCCTTTTTTGTGATATCTTTTCCTGGTTTTGGTATCAGGGTTATGGTGGCCTCATAGAATGAGTTTGGGAGTGTTCCTTCCTCTGCAATTTTCTGGAAGAGTTTGAGAAGGATGGGTGTTAGCTCTTCTCTAAATGTTTGATAGAATTCACCTGTGAAGCCATCTGGTCCTGGACTTTTGTTTGTTGGAAGATTTGTAATCACAGTTTCAATTTCATTACTTGTGATTGGTGCTCATATTTTCTATTTCTTCCTGGTTCAGTCTTGGAAGGTTATACCTTTCTAAGAATTTGTCCATTTCTTCGAGGTTGTCCATTTTATTGGTATCGAGTTGCTTGTAGTAGTCTCCTAGGATGCTTTGTATTTCTGGGGTGTCTGTTGTAACTTCTCCTTTTTCATTTCTAATTTTATTGATTTGAGTCCTCTCCCTCTTTTTCTTGATGAGTCTGGCTAAAGGTTTCTCAATTTGGTTTATCTTCTCAAAGAACCAGCTTTTAGGTTTATTGATCTTTGCTATTGCTTTGTTTCTATTTCATTTATTTCTGCTTTGATCTTTATGATTTCATTCCTTCTAATAACTCTGGTGTTTTTCTTATTCTTCTTTCTCTAGTTCCTTTAGGTGTAAGGTTAGATTGTTTATTTGAGATGTTTCCTGTTTCTTGAAGTAGGCTTGTATTGCTATAAACTTCCCTCTTTGGACTGCTTTTGCTGCATCCCATAGGTTTTGGATCGTCGTGTTTTCATTGTCATTTGTCTCTAGGTACTTTCTGATTTCCTCTTTGATTTCTTCAGCGATCTCTTGGTTATTTAGTAATGTATTGTTTAGCCTCCATGTGTTTGTTTGTTTCACATTTTTTTCCCTGTAATTGATTTCTAAACTCATAGTGTTCTGGTTGGAAAAGGTGCTTGATATGATTTCAATTTTCTTAAAGTTACTGAGGCTTGATTTGTGACGCAAGATGTGATCTATCCTGGAGAATGTTCTGTGTGCACTTGAGAAGAAAGTGTAATCTGCTGTTTTTGGATGGAATGTCCTTTAAATATCAATTAAATCTATCTGGTCTATTATGTCATTTAAAGCTTGTGTTTCCTTATTAATTTTCTGTCTGGATGATCTGTCCATTGGTGTCAGTGAGGTGTTAAAGTCCCCCACTACTTTGTGTTACTGTCAATTTCCTCTTTTATAGCTGTTAGCAGTTGCCTTATATACTGAGGTGTTCCTATGTTGGGTGCATATATATTTATAATTGTTACATCTTCTTCTTGGATCGATCCCTTGATCATTAGGTGGTGTCCTGCCTTGTCTCTTGTAAAATTTTTTATTTTAAAGTTTATTTTATCTAATATGAGTATTGCTACTCCAGCTTTCTTTTGATTTCCATTTGCATGGAATATCTTTTTCCATCCCCTCACTTTCAGTCTGTATGTGTCCCCAAGTCTGAAGTGGGTCTCTTGTAGACAGCATATATATGGGTCTTGCTGTTTTTTGTTTGGGTTTTTTTTTTTTTGCAGTACGCGGGCCTCTCACTGTTGTGGCCTCTCCCATTGCATAGCTCAGGCTCCACACACACAGGCTCAGCGGCCATGGCTCACGGGCCCAGCCGCTCCGCGGCATGTGGGATCTTCCTGGACCGGGGCATGAACCCGTGTCCCCTGCATCGGCAGGCGGACTCTCAACAACTGTGCCACCAGGGAAGCCCAGGGTCTTGTTTTTGTATCCATTCAGCGAGCCTGTGTCTTTTGGTTGGAGCATTTAATCCATTCACATTTAAGGTAATTATTGATATGTATGTTCCTGTTACCATTTTCTTAATTGTTTTGGGTTTGTTTTTGTAGGTCCTTTTCTTCTCTTGTGTTTCCCACTTAGAGAAGTTCCTTTAGCATTTGTTGTAGAGCTGGTTTGGTGGTACTGAATTCTCTTAGCTTTTGCTTGTCTGTAAAGCTTTTGATTTCTCCATCAAATCTGAATGAGATCCTTGCCGGGTAGAGTAATCTTGGTTGTAGTTTCTCCCCTTTCATCACTTTAAATATATCATGCCACACCCTTCTGGCTTATAGAGTTTCTACTGAGAAATCACCTATTAACCTTATGGGAGTTCCCTTGTATGTTATTTGTCATTTTTCCCTTGTTGCTTTCAATAATTTTTCTTTGTCTTTATTTTTGCCAATTTGATTAGTATGTGTCTTGGCGTGTTTCTCCTTGGGTTTATCCTGTATGGGACTCTCTGTGCTTCCTGGACTTGGGTGGCTATTTCCTTTCCCATGTTAGGGAAGTTTTCGACTATAATCTCTTCAAATATTTTCTTGTGTCCTTTCTCTCTCTCTTCTCCTTCTGGGACCCCTATGATGCGAATGTTGCTGCATTTAATGTTGTCCCAGAGGTCTCTTAGGCTGTCTTCATTTCTTTTCATTCTTTTTTCTTTATTCTGTTCCGTGCCAGTGAATTCCACCATTCTGTCTTCCAGGTCATTTATCCGTTCTTCTGACTCAGTTATTCTGCTATTGATTCCTTCCAGTGTATTTTTCATTTCAGTTATTGAATTGTTCATCTCTGTTTGTTTGTTCTTTAATTCTTCTAGGTGTTTGTTCTTTAATTATTCTAGGTCTTTGTTAAACATTTCTTGCATCTTCTCGATCTTTGCCTCCATTCTTTTTCCGAGGTCCTGGATCATCTTCACTATCATTATTCTGAATTCTTATTCTGGAAGGTTGCCTATCTCCACTTCATTTAGTTGTTTTTCTGAGATTTTATCTTGTTCCTTCATCTGGTACATAGTCGTCTGCCTTTTCATTTTGTCTATCTTTCTGTGAATGTGGTTTTCCTTCCACAGGCTGCAGAATTGTAGCTCTTGCTTCTGCTGTCTGCCCTCTGGCAGATGAGGCTATCTAAGAGGCTTGTGCAAGCTTCCTGATGGAAGGGACTGGTGGTGGGTAGAGCTGGGTGTTGCTCTCCTGGGCAGAGCTCAGTAAAACTTTAATATGCTTGTCTGCCAATGGGTGGGGCTGGGTTTCCTCCCTCTTGGTTGTTTGGCCTGAGGTGACCCAGCACCAGAGCTTACCCTGCTCTTTGGTGGGTCTAATGGAGGACTCTGGGAGGGCTCACGCCAAGAAGTACTTCCCAGAACTTCTGCTGCCAGTGTCCTTGTGCCCACAGTGAGCCACAGCCATGCCCCGCCTCTGCAGGAGACCCTCCAACACTAGCACATAGGTCTGGTTCAGTCTCCTATGGGATCACTGCTCCTTCCCCTGGGTCCCGATGTGCACACAACTTTGTGTGTGTCCTCCAAGAGTGGAGTCTCTGTTTGCCCCAGTCCTGTCGAAGTCCTGCAATCAAATCCTGCTAGCCTTCAAAGTCTGATTCTCTAGGAATTCCTCCTCCCGTTGCCGGAGCCCCAGGTTGGGAAGCCTGACATGGAGCTCAGAACCTTCACTCCAGTGGGTGGACCCCTGTGGTATAAGTGTTCTCCAGTTTGTGAGTCACCCACCCAGCCATTATGGGATTTGATTGTATTGTGATTGTGCCCCTCCTACGTCTCATTGCAGCTTCTCCTTTGTCTTTGGATGTGGGGTATCTTTTTTGGTGAGCTCCATTGTCTTCCTTTCGATGAGTGTTCAGCAGTTAGTTGTGATTCCAGTGCTCTCGCAAGAGGGAATGAGCACACATCCTTCTACTCCACCATACTGAACCAATCTCTCTTGTTATTTACTTTTATCTGCTTGTGGTACATTTTTTTCTTTTTGTTGCTTCAGAGATTTTTTATTTGTACAAAATTCAAACCAATCCCCCCAGGAAATCTCCCCTAATACCCCCAAAACCTCAACTTCCTCTGCTCCACTGTGCCAGGACAATATTTGTCCCTAAATCAACTACTACCAGTACTCAGCCGAGCATGAGGTTAGCTCTTAGCTAGCGAGGTCCCCAGCTCTCCAGAAGGAAGTTTTGCAATGTCCTCACCTTCCCTAAGTACTGCTCCCTCCTTCCTCTAGGTGCTTATCTGGCATCTTTTCCAAATAATTACCATGTTCTTCCCAGGGGTGCTTCTGGTGAATTAATTTTCCCTAAAGCATTACAATTACAAAGCCCATGTTCATACTGGAATCTGATAAATATTCATCTCTCTCCCTCTAGATCATTTCCATTGCTTTACTTTTATTCTTCACACCATATGGAATATCTTTCTCAGGAGAGGGAAGATAGTTTTGAAGTACCATCTTATATGAGTCTTTAATAAATGGTTTCTAATTTGGCATATATATACATATACATATATATATGTGTGTGTGTGTATATATATATATATATATTAGTATTCGTGATGCCATCATGTTATGGCTTCAGCAGAGAATTGCAAACACCTGGCTTGTTTTTGCTGCTAAGCTGTGTGCAAGGAGGCATCTAGATATGCCAGGTCCGGAAGGCTGGGACCTGGACCAGGTGCCCATCAGGGTAGAGGAGTCCCTGGAGGAAGCCAGGCCTTACCATGCTGATGGGTGATACCCTGTCAGCAGCCCAGACAGGGCCAGCCTCAGAGAGTCCAGCCCCCTGAGGGGTGGATGTCTTGGCTGGGTGCAGGGGTACAGCTCCAGAGGGCCAAGGAGCAGCCAGTAGACAGTGATCCCAGCAGGCAGGTGGGGACTCCAAAGAATAGAAGGCATTTCAGAAAGTGCTTTATACATCATAATTAAGCATAGATGAATTATATGTTTTAATCAGAACAATTCCCAGAAGTGAAAGCATTTTTTAACTGACATTTCTGCTTTATCAGCCTCTTTCTGTGTTGTAAATTCTCTTAAAGAAGGTAGAAAGGGTATAGCTACAGCTGGGAGCATTTTGTCCTTTGGTCCCAAGTCCAATGATTTCTGCATTTATTTGGACTTCATAGTTTTCCATTCATTGAAACCTAATCAAATTTTGTGTCTTATTTATGTAATAGAGTTTTATGTGAGGCTAACCAAGAAAATTTAGATCCTTAAAGAACAGAAAAAATATAGTATGTGGAAAATGTGAACATTTGGTCAAGCAGAACTACAGGATGGCATTTGGTGCTTATGTGAGACAACTGTAGGGTAAAACAAGTGCTTTGCAGCAGGAACCAACCTGGCCCAGCAGGCTTGGATCCCCAACCCTGAGCATGAGTCCTCATTCATACTTAGTTGTGTGGCCTTCAGAAAGTGACTTGGGCTCTCTGGTTTTTAGTTTCCCCTTTTACGGTAAACCCATGTTTGATTGTTTGCTAGTTCGTTGTGCTTTGTTTTAGGAGCCTGGAAGGCACACGGAACAGGCACCAATTCTGCCCTGTTACCAAGGAACACAGGTTTCATCTAGTACTTGGCAGATAGGAGAAACTCAATAAATGATCTGGCCCACGCTGTTGGCATTATTTGCTCACAAGTCTGTACTATGGTCAGTGGAGATGGCTGTTGATGCTCCACATGGTGCTGCTGTGCTCGACTGGGGCTGGAGGGTCACAGTGGCTTCATTCACACCAGATACTCCCACTGGGGCAGCTAAATGCCCAGGGATTCACCAGGTCTCACTCTCCAGCCAAGTATTTAGACTTCTTACAGACCAGTTGCTTCCAAGAGGGCAAAAGGGGGCATGACTAGGCCTCTTCAGGCCTAGCTGGAAACAGGCAATTCTGCTGAGGCCGATTCTGTCCCATCTGGTGTTAGAGAGGAAAGGCAACGTACTCCAGCCCTTGATGGGAGGAGCAAGCACATGCAGGGAGAAAAGGCTGGATGACAGCCATCTGCAGCGCCCCATCCCCACCGCCACACACACAGGTGACCCTGAGTTCTGGTATTCCTACATAATTTACATTTTAGACATATGAGAAATAGCCTCACATGTCTAAAAGCTTGGGAAATTAGGCTTTTGGCTATGTTACTGTATTTGTTTCCTGTTGCTGCTATAACAAATTGGCACAGGGTTAGTGGCAACACAAATTTGTTATCTTACAGTTCTGGAAGGCAGAAGTCTGAAATCAGTTTTATTGGACCGAAATCAAGGTGCTGGCAGGGCTGGTTCCTCCCGGAGGTTCTAGACAAGAATCCATCTCCTTGCCTTTTCCAGCTTTTGGAGGCTGCCCACCTTCCTTGGTGCACAGCCCCTTACTCCATCTTCCAAGCCAGCAAAGGCCAGTCCAGACCTCACCCTGCACGTCTCTGACACTGACTCTTCTCCCTCCCTCCTCCACTTTAAGGACCCTTGTGATTACATTGGGCCCACAGGATAATGCAAGAGAATCTCCCCAACTCAAGTTCAGCTGGCTAGCAATATTAATTCCATCTGTTGCCTTAATCTCTCCTTGCAGTGAAATATAACATATTCTCAGCTTCCTAGAACTAGGACATGAGAACATCTTTGGGGGCCATTATCCAGCCTACCGAAGTTATTATTCCTGGTACTTTTTTAAAAAGTTTTTAATCACTTTGGATAAATTTTGTAAAGAAAAAAAATACATTTCCATAAATATCTTTCCTCTGCTATATCTGCTAAACTTGTTAAACATACACAAAAGTCAAAAACATGGCTCTGAGTGAGGGCTTTAGAGAATCCTCTCTGCAGAATATTCATAAACTTTAGCCTTGGGGAGCAGCGTGAGAAAGGGGGAGGGGGAGATGGTAGGACCTGTTGTGACTGGAGAGTCGAGTGTGGGGAGATGGAGCTCCCAGAGCCTTGTCATAGGAACAAGCTGGTCCTTCCACCCAATGTATGTGTGTCCCTCCCAGGCCCAAAGCTAGACACCAATGCACAAAATCTGTAATGCTGGTGGCCAACTCCCTTGTTCCCAGGGCAAGTGTGTCCAGCAGGGGCTTCTAGCAGATGTGCTATTGAGGTATTTTAGAGGCTAAAAATGTGACAAATGGAAGAACTAGAAGAGGGCATTTTCTTCATTCAAAGGCAGAACATAATTTCCTGAGATTTTATTGATAATCTAAGTGTAGAGGTTGTAGGAGAAATCTAAATGTCTATTCCTTTTGCTTTCTTATTACAAGGGAAGTAGAGAGAAGCCAAATACATCAATCCAAACTTGGCCAACTAAAGAGGTCATCAAAGATAGAATTAAATTATTAGGATGGACCTAGAGACTAACATTCAGAGTGAAGTATGTCAGAAAGAAAAAAATAAATATCATATAATATCACTTATATGTGGAATCCAGAAAAATGGTAGAGATGAACTTATTTGCAAAGCAGAAATAGAGTCACAAATGTAGAGAACAGCTTTATGGTTATGAAGGGGGGAAGGGGAGGTGGGATGAATTGGGAGATTGGGACTGACATATATACACTATTATGTATAAAATAGATAACTAATGAGAATCTACTGTACACCACAGGGAACTCTACTCAATGCTCTGTGGTGACCTAACTGGGAAGGAAATCTAAAAAAGAGTAGATATATGTATATGTATGACTGATTCACTTTGCTGTACAGCAAGAAACTAACACAACATTGTAAAGCAACTATACTCCAATAAAAATTAATAAAAAAGAATTATTAAACTGCATTAAAAAAAATTAGGGGATAGAAAGTCATAGACCAGCTCATGTTGCAGACAAACCTACTGCATGTCTAGCAGTGGGAACAGAGTATCTGAATGGTTTTTAAAAGGGAGAGAGGGTGCCTAAGAAAAACCCTTGCACAGTAACCCTGTCTTCTTACTTGCCTGCCTGAAGCTAAGACTTGGCACTCTGCCCCATCTGTTTAGTGTAGTTCTTAATAACATGGGTGAGACCATTGACATTAGTGTGTAAAAACTACACGTGGAGTCGGCTTTATGACTGGGGCACCTTCCACGGGGACTTGCATTTCTAATCCAGGGAGGCAAGGAGGCTTCCCAGAGAGAGGCTGTCGGACCACAGAGACACTTAGGCTCCGTGTGAGCAGCATGCTGGGTATTCAGGACTCCTAGTCAAACTTTATCACGTTCTGTGACGTGGGGCTCTGAGTCTTCATCTGACCTTCCACTGGGAGAGTCTTATGGGATCAATTGCTAAGCAGCCCACCAGACATCCCAGGCCCAGGCATACGACTCTGAGACTCAGGTATATCTATCAGCAAACGTGTCCAGCGATCTCTTCTGCTGACCTCCTGCTGACTTTGTCTTTGTTAGCCCTAGCCTGATGTGAGCTGCTCCATCATGAGCTGCACACACAGCCCTCCACTGTCAGTGACCCTGAGTATTCAGAAGAAAGGTCCCTCCGTTTGTACTAATGCTAATGTCCTGCTCTAGGGTAGACTGGATGATAAATCTGAAAGAGAAACTACAGGCCTGGGTAACAGAGTTATTATCCCTTCCAATGCCAAATGCAAACCAGATGTTCTCAATCCACAAACATACTCCTTCTATCCTTACTCTTTTCCTGCAGTTCCCAGACTCAGAAACAAGTTACAACCCTATTAACAGGACATTCTCTATTGATAAAGGCGGGGTTGATTATCTAAAATGCTGAAGTGGTCCTGCTATCATTAATTCAATCAAATGACATGAGCGGTTAAGCAAGAGCAGTGACTTAATTATCAGAAGTTTGAGAATTCTCATCGCAAATCTATTTCTGAGTCCATTTCCTTGTCTATAAAATGAAGATAAATAATCTTGGTCTTGATTGTTTCCTTCAGAGTGATACTATAGGGATTAGTAAGATTATAAAATGAAAGTTTCTTGGAAAATGAAAAGGATTATTATAACCTTTATTGCAATATCTACGTGTTACTTACATGTTAGAAGTTCCAATAAAGAAAAAGAAAGAAGTAAAAAATAATTCACCTCCCTGGATTCATGCTCCATGATTGACCAGAGGGCCTGGAACCCACTTATTCTTCAGGAAAACTCCCTGGGTGTCAGAAGTAGGTAAGGATTCCAAAGAAAGGCGCATTCATGATCTGGACATAAACTTCAAGAGACCCTTGCCAGTTATGCTGTAATGCAGTTTATTTGTTAACGCTGAGAAAAAGATTTTTCAAATTGACTAGCTTGACAGTTCCAGCCAAGGTGGCGTACTCTCATTTCCTCCCAAGTCCTCCCTCTTAAAAAAAAAAATGCTGGACATAACGTAAAAAGTCAATCATAAAAAATTAAACATAGAATTACCTATGATCCAGCAATTCTACTTCTTGGCATATAACCAAAAGAATTGAAAGCAAGGTCTCAAATAGATACTTGTACACCCATGTTCATAGCAGCATCATACACAATAGCCCAAAGGTGGAAGCAGCCCAATTGTCCATCAACAGATGAATGGAAAAACAAAATGTGGTACATACATACAATGGAATATTATTCAGCTTTAAAAAGGAAAGAAATTCTGACACATGCTACAGCACAGATTAACCTTGAAACCAGAGTTTTAGTGTGAGAAGACAGAAAGATCCGAATTTGGATGATGGTGACAGTTGCATATCAATGTGAATATACTTAATTCCACAGAACTATACACTTAAAATGGTAAATTTTATGTTATGCATATTTTACAACAATAAAATAAATCAAACATAGGAAGACTCTGAAAGGTGGAAAGCATAAGGCACCTTCCTAGAGACCTTGGGATTTGAAGAACAACACAACAGTGAGGCCCCTGGGTTTTCTTTACACTTTAGCCAGGGAACTGGAGAAGCCTGCCACCTGGAGCTACCAACAGGTACAGACAAAGAAGCCCCAAGCAAAGCTTAATGCCCATGGTTATGGGAATGGGAAAATGACAACTTGACAGAACAGAGAGGTTTTTTGACAATAACTGTTCTACTTTAGCCAAATAGCAATGGAAAACATCCTCATTCGCCAACCCCACCACAGTGTCCGCAAGGCTGACTGGGGAGCTAGACTTCCACCCCAAACTCATCCGCAATGAGGCACTGCTAGCATCACCCATCTCCCACCCACCCTCATCCTCATATGGGTATGGCTGATGGGGAGCTGAACATTTACCCTGATCTGGACCTATGACCTACGCATAACCAGGATGACAGCCTTCTAGAAAAAGAAGACAAAATTGGATCCAGAAATTCTCAATACAACACCCCAAACCTCCAGGATACAATAGTACTATAGTCAGTCGTTTAGTCTAGTATTGTACTGTATTAGTTTCCTAGGGCTGCCAAAACAAAGTGCCACAAATTGGTGGCTTAACACAATAGAAATTTATTGTCTCCAGTTCTGGAGGCTGGAAGTCTGAAATCAAGATGTCAGTGGAACCATAGGGGAGAGCCTTCCTTGCCTCTAAAACCTATAGGGGAGAGCCTTCCTTGCCTCTTCCTAGCTTCTTTCTCGCAGTTTGCTGGCCATCCTCGGCATTAGTTGGTGGGCAGCTGCAGAACTCAAATCTCTGCCCTTGCTGTTTCATGGAGCTCTCCCTGTGTCTACCTTCATGTGGCCATCTTCTTGTAAGGGCACCAATCATATTGGATTAGGAGCCCATCCTACTCCAATTTGACTTCATCTTAACTAAGTACATCTGCAACAACCCTATTTCCAAAGAAGTTCACATTCAGAGGTACTGGGGGATTAGAACTCTACCATATGTTTTCTGCAGGGGGTAGGACTCAATTCAATCCATAACATGCACCAGTGTCAATTTCACTTTAGATTTTATGTTATAGTTATATAAAGTTCACCATCAGGGAAAGCTGGGTAAAGGGGCATGGGACTCTGTACCATTTTGCAACTTCCTATGAGTCTATAATTACATCAAAATAAAAATTCTTAAGAAAATGATTTTGCTTGCTAATCAGAGATCAAGCAGGTGGGGGTGGGGGGGTCTTACCCCATTTCCCATATTCACTGATGCATTTTGGGGCTTTATATTTTCAACTGGTTTTGACAGGGAATGAATTCTCTCCTGTATTTTTCCTGTGGTTTGCCCTAAGTGTTTGTTAAATATATAGCAAATTTTTAAATAAGCTGATGAGCAGCTTTGAGACTGGTGAGATTTCTCTTCTCATTGCAATCCCCCCTAAGAATTTCACAAATAAATCACCAAGACTCCTTAGAAATGATGGTTGGCAATTTCTAAAGCCTGCAGATGGGAGAAGCCACTATAATTCTAAAAAATGTTCATTCCTTTCTAATCTCGAGTTACTGTGGTCTGGGCTTGGAGAAATGGTGACATTTTCTTGACCTTTGTTGGGGAAAGCTTGGGAGATTGTTCCTAATTTCAAGCGGCTGGGTTTTGTGGCTCCCGTAAGTTCCTGGAAATGGTCTGATGGGAACAAGGAACATAGCTTTGTGGAGTAGAGCCCATTGGAGAAAGACCAAACCTTCTCATTTCTCCCTTGCATTCAGGTGGATGGGGCCAGCAGGCTGACCCTGGGGAGGATGAGCTATAGCCCCAAGCCCAGGAGTTATTATCCATACCACGGGCTCAGATCGTGTCTGAAAAATGTGATTCCAGGATGCAGGCCAATCACGAAGTCAGGGAGTAGCAGCTGTTAGGAAACGCTGAAAGCTGTGATAGCACCCTGAGCCACACAGTTGGGGGGATAGAAGTAGGGGCACTGCATTAAGTGTTCTCTTGCTGTGTAACAAATTACCACTAATTTAGCAGCATGAAACAACGTGTTTATTATCTCACAGTTTCTGTAGGTCAGAAGTCTGGGCAGGGTCTCTCTCAAGGTATTGGCTGGGGAACATTCCCTTCTGGAGCTCAGGGTCCACTCCCAACCTCATATGGTTGTCGGCCAAATTCAGCTCCTTGCAACTGTAAGACTGTGGTCCCAGCTTTCATGCTAGCTAGAGGTTGTCAGCTAGAGGTTGCTCTCGGCAACTAGAGGTCACACTTAGCTCCCTACTGGGGCCCCCCCATAGGCCCTCTCACAACGTGGCAGCTTACATCCTCAAGGCCAGCAGGAAGATCTCTGTCATGCTTGGAATCTCTCTTCAGGAAGGGCCCAGTCCCTTTCAAGGGCTCATGTGATTTCCTTTTTGATTATTCAAAATCAACATTAGGGATCTTCATCTGCAAACTGACCTTCACCTTCGAAACCTAATCACAGGACATAAATCCATCACATTAACAGTCTTTCCCCCACTCAAAGGGAGGGGAGTATGTGGGATATATACACCAGGGGGTGGAAATCCTGAGGCCTTCTCAGAATTCTGCCTACTACAGGTGTGGGACCCGAGGTGGAGGGCTTGAGGTGCTGAGTCCAGCACTGGCTGGGGTCCAGGACAGGACAGCTGCAAATTCTCCAGCAGAGGACAGGAAGGAAAACAAGGTACAGCCCAATTCTACATTAAACCAGTGCAGAATGGGACAGGGAAAAGCCTGCAGCACCTCAAGTACTGAGGTAGGTGGATGATATAAACAAAGGGCTATTTGGGAACCTGGGGTCCTGCAGGGAGCAGAGCATGACTGGACTCTGGGCCGTGCTAGAATTTGACACAGAAGCCACCAAACCTTCTCAGAAAGAAAGGCCAACCATTTTTCAACAATGCTGGTGGAAGAAGGTGCCATAATTCTCAAAAATGTCTACTTCTGTCTACTGTCTACTTAGTGTGGCCTGAAACTGGAGAAACAGTGGCATTTTCTGACCCATACTGGGAAAGACAGATGCTGATATTCTTTGTACCAGTCAGAATTGGCTCAGGCGCAGATGGTGCAGGACGGGGTAGGTTCATCACAGACTCAGATCCTGGAACTGGGTAAGTCGGCAAGGTCAGAAACAAGCTTCCCTGAAAAGAAACTCTCTCGATCTCACCAATTTGGGGAAGCCTTCTTCCCCGCCATCCCCGTGGAAAGTAACACACTGAGCTAAGTTACACATGGGCCTGATGTGCTGGGCCAGCAGCACAGAGGAACTGGGAAGCCAGCTGTGGCAGAGGCAAGAGATGGCCTAGGGGACATCTGTACTAGGCTAGAAATCAGCACAGTTAGGAGAATATGGTCTCCCTTGATCTTAATTTTGTATTTATAAACCAGAGACAATAAATGTTTTAAAACAAACATGCTCGTAAAAGTGGTCAGGAAACTGTAAACCACCATACAGTGAAGGTATAACTCTTACTATAACCTTCTAACCAATGGGCAGCTTTGGTGACTAGACATACTTTTCCTTTACATGCAGACAAACTGTCCTGCTGTTCCACTGACCATACAGTATATGTGACTAAACGGAAAGCAAGCCAACGTGGTTTTTTTCACATCCCCTGGCCAAAATATTTAAGGCTGGCAAGTACAATTTGCTGTCTCTAGGAATTAAGAAGGGTAAGACAAAGGGAAATCCATGTTCAAGGCACAGGTGTCCTCAGATCTGTGACCTGGCCCTCTGTCTGTCTCCTCTCCATGCCTGTGCCTTTGGGATTTCTCAGCCTCTGAAGCAGAGGCTGGGAGGGAGGAGGTCACAGAGGAGAAGCCACAGGCACAGAATGCATGAGCACCAAGGGGCAGAAAAGCGACCTCACGGGAGCAGGATCTGCAGGCCTGGTCCCAGGGCCCAACACCTCGCACTCCTGTCCCTACTCCTCTGTGTCCTCCAGAAGGAAATGCCCCCAAATTGCTCCTGCTGAAACAAGGCAGCCAGTGCAGACAAGGGGCCACACAGAGGCCTCGGAAGGTGGAGTACAGGCATGGTCTCCAAGTCCTGAAATGAACGGGCTGGAACACTGGGGAAAACACAGGATGTGAAAAGGGAAGCTAGCCATCTGGGTTCAGGGTCGCTCTGCTGAATGAATCCTCACAGAGTGGACATGAAATACACCAAAGTCACATGTGGAGGCCACTAGAGGAAACCAAGGGGAATTAAGTCACCACCTGTACTCTTTTGCCTGGGCTGCCATTACAAAATACCTCACACTGCGTGGCTTAAACAACAGAAATTTATTTTCTCACAATTCTGAAGGCTAGAAGTCTGAGATCAATGTGTTGATAGGTTTAGTTTCTTCCAAGATTCTCTCCCCTTTGCTTGTGGATGACCGTTTTCTCCCTTTGTCCTCACATGGTTTCCCCTGTGTGTCTCTGTCCTTATCTCCTCCTCTTATAAGGACACCAGTCTTAAGGCCCACCCCAGCCGAATGGCCTCATTTTATCTTAATTGCCTCTTTAAAAGCCCTATTTCCAATATAGTCACATTTTGAGGTACCAGGGGATTAGGACCTTAACATATGAATTTTGGGGAGACAAAATTCAGCCCATAACACAAGCCTAGCCCTGAAAGCACTGAACCTGGATGTACAGCACCAGTCAGCAGATCACCCCACACATGCCCAGGCCCCTTCTCCTCTCTGACATCCAGTGCCCTTCAGAAAATAACAGGAACCTGCTGGGAAGTGGAGTGTCTCTGGTTACTTGGAGGGGTGATGCTCCAAGGGTCTACGACTGTAACCGTGGTAATGTGCATATCAGATAACTTCATGGAACAATGAGAGAGAAGGAAACCTGGAGGTCAGCTTGTAAAACACTTAGTGTGGCATGCTCTTGGCCTGATCATTCCTCATAGATGGGACTCTGGGGTGAGAGGCGTGAGGTGGAGCCACCACTTAACCAGCTTGCCAAGGAGTGAGGCTATGAGTGGGGCCTCAAATCTGGGACCTCAGAGGTTCCTGCTCTGTCCTCAGATCCTGCAAGTGGAGGCCATCAACAGACGTGAATGGCTTGCTCCTGTCGGCATTTGGAAATTATTCTTAAATTCAAAGTAGTGACTTGTGCTGAGAATTTTCAACTCAGAGAAGACTGGTGGGAGGGATGACTTGCCCTCCTTAACTGGACACCCCACAAGTTGTCCTGGTCCTAGACAGAGAGATGCACTGGGTGGGGAAAACACTCAGACGGGGAAGTGTGATGGCCGCACTGAGCCAGAGGTAGGTGACATACGTCAGTAGGGGCCAAGAGCATTGTAGGGACGTAATTATTAGGGCCCACCAACCTGGGCAGTAGCCACAGTCTTTCCTCCTGTGGAAGAACCTGGGGCCGGGTTAGAAAGACCAGAGAGGCAAAGACATCTGTGCCAAAAGGGAGCAAAGAGGCCACATCCTTTCCTGGGAGGAAGCAGCACAGCCAGTCTGCAGAGCCACAGCTGTGCCGGGAGCACCTACCCTGTCCCCAGGGGAGCACACCCATCACCAGGCCATCTGGTCAGAGGAAGACCATCAGAGTGAATCCTGTCCCCA
Organism: Monodon monoceros; assembly: GCF_005190385.1. NCBI lineage: Eukaryota > Metazoa > Chordata > Mammalia > Artiodactyla > Monodontidae > Monodon > Monodon monoceros. Next base: position 38,009,822 of record NW_021703781.1, read on the forward strand.
AGCATCTGCCCTGAGAAGTAGTCCCACAGCAAGAGGAATCCCGGAAATGGAGCCTCTCCCGGCTGTGGGATGAAGCCAGGCCTTGCTGTGCTCAGACTAACGCCACAGGGAACCTGCAGTGGTATGTCAGCTTGAAGATAATGAAGCCCCCAAAACACCTTGTGTTCTGTGGGCATCTACTGCATGCCTGGACTTATGAAGAAGAATCAGGCCTGGTCCCTGGACCAGCCTGAACGGGGATAGGCAACACACAGGTGGGCCTCAGTCAGGGTTCTACTGCAAGCAGAACTGCTGCCAGGGCTATGTCCTAGGCATTATTGCAGGGATTTGGCCGGATGCAGTCCATGGGAGGCTGCCGCTTCTGGGAATGATGCCTGCCGGAGCCTGCAGGCAGGTGGCTGGGGAGGGATGGCAGACAAGAAGTGCAGGAAGCAGAGCCTAGTGGGACCCCCTCGTGGTACACTGGCCCAACAAGGACCACCTGGAAGCGCTTTGACCTCTAGTGGGAGAGGCTGGAGCAGAGGCGCAGCAGGCCAAGAGAGTTCCGCCAGCAGCTACACCATACTGGCCAGTCAGCAACGATGGCCTGCAGTGCACTGACCTCTAGGCAGGCGGGCTATCCATCTGCTGTGGAGAGCCGCAGCTCATACAGAGTGTAGCCCACGCTCTCTTGACACAATTCAGAATAAGAATTCTGGGGAACAATGTTCCAGCTTAGCTAAGGTGACATAACATAAATCCATCGAACAGGTACCCGTGACGCAACCTAAGAAATGATCATTTCTCCTAGGAAGACAGAGTCCAGGGACTCTGGGAACACAGCTGTAAGGGATTCAAGTCCCCTTTTGAAATGGGGTCCAGGAGTTAGGAAGCATCCATTGGAGGTGGTGGCATCTGAGGTAGTTTTGGAAATAAGGTGGGATCCTGGATGTGGGGCTCAGATGCAGCTGGCCCAGTGGATAGGTTCTATGGGGAGACGCTGGCGGCAGCCCAGGACGGGAGCCGGGAGTGGGCAGAAGCGGCCTCAACTGCAGAGCTCAGAGAGGACTGGGAATGCGGAGATGAGCCTCCTGCTACCTCCCCCAGGGCAAATAACCAGACGTAAAAAAGGTTTTCCAGGCCATGAAGTTTCCTACTCCCTTGTGTGAAATTAAAGTCTTTGGACTGGAATCACAGTATCTTTTTTTAAGATCATGTTTCAGATGGTCCATTTTAGGTCTTGAACTCCCCTTGATACTTTACTTTATTTTTCCCCAACTTTTTACTACACTAAGTAAATATTAAAACGTAAATGAGGCTCAGATCTCCTTTCATTATTCATCAGCTGTAGCTGGCTTAAAACTTGAGGGGATGATCTTCTGCCTGTAGCCCAAATAAGGTTGAACTTCCCTCTCTTGGTGTTCGCTCCCTCACTATGTCTTTCCTTCCTCCCTCCCTCCCTCCCTCCTCCTTTCCATCAGTCCTTCCTTAATTTTTCATTTTTTATTGCTTCTTATACCCCCTTAAATGAAAAAAAAAAACAATAGCAATAATAAAGGACATCTAACAAAAGAAAAGTATCAGGCACACTGACATTAGACTACGACAAAAAACTCTTATCAAGCCTGTGTTCCCCCGTGGTCCTGTCCACCTGCATCCTTAGTTGTGCCTGGTGGTCTCAGCAAGGCATAATTTTGTCCTTTGCTTTTTTCACCTGATAATATCATAAAGATGCTTTCCACTTTGCCAAACTGGCTTTCCCGTGATCATGTTATCCTGCTATGTAACAAGCCTATGGTTTCCAGGGAGTGGACTGAAGCCCATTTTGGTGATAGGAAAGCCTTGGCTGGTGCCTGGGTGTCGGGAGCTGTGGAGGAAGGTGCTTTAGCCTGATTATGAGCTGCAGAGAGCTTCCCTTTTGGTCCTTGTGGGCAGTGATGGCCAGGTCCAGAGAGTTCCCTTGCATTTTAGGTACCAGCCTCTTAACGTGCTTGAAGTGACTTGAATTATCTCTAAAGGGATGCAGAGCAGGAAGAGTGGAGACTGAGGTGGTATGGGGCATTTCCCTAATCACATCTCAGCCCCTCTATCAGAGCCCTGGGACACCCCCTATCTCCCCCTGCACCTCCTTCCCGGAGTAGCTCACCAGGATTTGCAAGGTAGAGAAGAGATTTTTAGTGTTCCTCATAAGGAAGACCTTGAGGGAGAGTCATGCACAAAGGAAAGAAAGCAAAACAATATTTTGCCATTAAATATTGCAACTAAAACCCAAATCCATAGTTTATAATATGCCCTTTTAAAATGCTATGGCTGGAACAAAAAATGACATGAAACATATAGAAACAAAAACGTAAAATGGCAGATACAAATCCAACTATATCAATAATATTAAATGTGAATGATTAAATGATCCAATCAAAGGGCCAAGACTGTCAGACTGGATACAAATAAAACAAGATGCAATTATATGTCTGTAAGAGACATACTTTAGATCCAAAGACACAAATGGACTGAAGATAGAAGAATTGAAAAGATATACCATACCAATAGCAACTATAAGAAAACCGTAGTGACTATATTGATATCAGACAAAATAGACTTGAAAACAAAAAAATTCATAAGAAAAAAGAGATACATTTTATAATTATAAGAAGATGCACCAGGGCATGTTTGTCCCCGAAAGTCTACTTAAACAGAGCTGGTGCTTACTGTGTGCTCTCTGTGCACCAACTCCTCAGTCTGCTTTAACTACACATTCTGTTTGATCTACACAATACCCCATGGGAAGCCAAGGCAGCTTGCATGGTGTGGGGCAGGGCCGGGAAGGCAGGGAGTGTGACGGGAAGCCTATGCTCTTTATCACCACCCCTCACTGCTGATTCAAACCCTACCAAGGTACCAGCTATCCAGGAGCCTCCCTCCAGTCTCCTGCGACAACCTACGTGAAACCAAAGCAGGACGCAGATAGGTAAGTTTGAGGGACTTGTATTTGAGATCATTCTTGTATTCTGAATGTGCAACACCATATGCTGTTAAAGGCTGAGTTTCCATGAGCAGCTGTTTGAAGGCTCCTCAGCCCCCAGGTAAACAAGGTGATACCTGGAATTCAACTACGTGGCTGCATCATTTAATTCCTCTACACTTCCTTTCTCTACAAGTGACCTCTGGGCCTAGAGCCATGCGGACGAGTCGTAGTGCACTGAATGTGTCCAGGGTGACTAACGACTTGGGACATTTGAGAACATTTCTGGATTGTTTACATTAAGAGAACATGTATTTTATTTCATAACACAGAACTGACATTTGACATGTTGAGTCAACGTAAGTCACTGGTGAAGTCCCTGAATTATAGCAGGCAAGTAATTAGTCCCCGGAGGCCTGTTGTTTCAACAATTTTCATTTATCTTCTTTCAGATGACAACGTGGTTTGTTTTCTTTTTTAAATCTTAGTACCCACAAATGCCACCCCATCCCCCATGGCACCCTCCCACACACACATGCCCAACACTTGTCCATCTCCAGGTTCAGCTGAGACCATGTGGTGATCACTGACCCTCAACTCAGAGCTTTAACTTTGCTGGCTCTCCTGCTCCTGAAATTCTCAGAGGGTCAGATTCCCCAGATGGACACCTTGATTTTATTCACTGATAATACTAACTCCACTTCACATTCTAGCTTAGAGCGGTGTTGTCACTGATCATCCACATACTTTAACTTATATAAAGAAAAAAATGACATTTTTACCACATTAGAGTGCAAGGCAGAGGCCAACCTCAGGGTCACATATACAGCAGTACAACTTCCCTACTTATGCAAAAAGGAAACCAACTTTTCCCGGTTCAGGCTGTAAAAGCTCAAGACACCACGGAAGGGGGACAGGGATTTGCCTTGCTGATTCCCAGAACAGGAGGTGCTTTCATTTCCAATCTAAACAGCAAGTTCTACTTTTTTAATGGGCTTAGGTTAAAATTACTGATAAATATTACAGGAACATTAAAACCTCAAGTATACGGTTGCATTTTTAAGACTCGGGGACATTTAAATGGAATAAAGTAACCATTTGCTATTTTTTAAGATTTGGGTTTATTTGAAGGAGAGCAAAATGCAGTTACTGATTTTGATTTTTCCATACAATAAATTTTCCAATTCAGACATATTGAAGACAAGCACGGTTTAAATCAACATAAATTCTGCATTAAAGAGTATTTTAAGCATTTTAAGTATTTCCAAGTTCACATAGTAACTCAAACCAGGTTGGCAAAATGTTTCCTTTGTTAGAACAAAGAGGTCTTTACTGGTGATTTGTGGAGAGTTTTGGGTTCGGAGCAGAGAGAAGTTACTCAGATTCTGAGGTGGTTTCTGACAGAAAGAAACAGAGAGAACTCACTGCTGGAGCTGACATTTTAATTAAGCAGGACATGTGCTTAACAGGAAGGTCATTCCCGATGAAGAGAGTGACTTTCAAAAAGACACAGAAACAGAACATGGGTAGATTCAGAGAAGGGTGGGATTTTGCACTTGGTGAGTGTACAGAAGGGAAGGTAGAGATGAAACAAGAAAGAAGGTTGGATCAGGCCATCTTCTTATGCTGGCTCTGATACTGTTAGAAGCACCTTCAATAAAGGACCCATGTAGGAAAAATACTTAATGAACACTATTTTGACCTGTTGCCATTCCAAGAGTTCAACTTTCTTTTTCCCTTGGAAGTTATGAGACACTCGAGGTGCATATCTGAGACAACACAGGCAGAGGAAGTGGAACTGGGACTTGGACTAGAGCACACCTGAGCTGGGATCCCAGATCAGGTACTGAACCCTACGAGCGGTTCTGGGGTGGGCCACTGAGTCGGAGATGTTAGGGATTGAAATATGCTCAGGGCAGAGCTGAAGAGAGGGAAGGTGGCCAGAAGCGAGTGATGGGTAAATGCACTGATATGTCCAGGTGAGGCCTGACCCACACTGGCCTCCCTGGGACCAGCTCTCAAGATGTAAGGAGCTGTCATCTGAGGCAGAGGAGGTCAGCCCTTCAAAGTGGGTAAAAGCAGGTGTCCCTGATTGACTGACCACTGAGGGACCAGAGTTACAAGACAGAGAGAGCAGGACCAAGCCTATAGCCCGGTGCAGCTGTTGGAAGCTGCCACATGGCTAGGAGCCACAGAGGTGTAGGGGTCTCATCAGAAGGTCCACATGCAGACCGAGGCTGCTCCCAGACCAGCAGTGAGCTTGGCCAGGCTGGGAAACTCAAGTACTTGAAAGTCTCAGATGTCCTCTGACATCCAAGACAGTTATCACCCGCAGAAGTCTGCCTCAGTGCATTCTCTGTTGTTCTCTTACCATGAACTTCACCAAGAAGAGAGAGAAAGGAAATCCCCCACCCACCCCAAAGAACTCCCAGACTGAAGGCCGAGACATACTTGAGCTGCACCCACACCCTCCAATTTATAACCTGTTGTAAAAAGGGCCTGATGGTGAGTATTAACCACACTACTAGGAAACGCTGGATGTTAAAGAAGGAAGACCACTCATCAGATCCATTGTCACAACCTTTCCCTTTGATTCCACATCATATTCCAAACATAGTTTAGCCTCTGTGGTGACATGTTGTGCACAGGGGTGCAAGTAGGTATATGAGTGCAGTCATTCATTTCATTCTGTTTTTCAGGTCTTGAGATAGGATTTAAAAGCTATTAACTTCAAAACACAGGCTAGGATGTCAAAATATGATACTCATCTGGGACTGCCCTGGTGGCACTGTGGTTGAGAGTCTGCTTGCCGATGCAGGGGACACGGGTTCATGCCCCGGTCCGGGAAGATCCCACATGCCACGGAGCAGCTCGGCCCGTGAGCCATGGCTGCTGAGCCTGCGCATCCGGAGCCTGTGCTCCCCAACGGGAGAGGCCACAACAGTGAGAGGCCCGTGTACCGCAAAAAAAAAAAAAAAAAAAAAAGATATTCATCTGGACGTTTCTGGCATCCATGGATTTGGAGGGCTCTCGAGATATATCACTTCTTATAGTCAACCTTGAGTTGGGCTTCTCCCAACAGTATTTAGCTTTATCATCATAAATTATCTCCCTCACAATATTTCTGTGCATTCATAGCTCTGTTTGTCTCCCATAAATCAACTGCAGGCCTGTTTAATTATCCCTCAGCAGTTTTAAACAACCAACATTTTTAATGAGGCAGAGAATGCATAAGGCCAGCAAATAGAGTTTTAAGGGTCTACTGTGGGTCACTCTGTGTATATTTTTCAAAGTCAGGCGTTCCTGAGATAAGTCACATATTACCCAGATCTCAAGGCTTGGCCAAGGTCCTTTCCCACTGCATGACCAATGAGACTCTTGGCCATCGGCAGGCTGCTTTTTGTCAATGACTTTGAAGTGTGTCAGTTACTATAAACACACATGATGAATGAGTGTTATGGTTATGTGAGGAATTCAGTCACCTTGGCTCAGGCCGAGAAAGTGACAGAGCTACGGATAGCTAAACCAAAGGACCATGCCTACCACTAGAGCCAGGCCATTGATGGAGTGTCATTAACAATGAGACTTCTTCCTAAAATCCAGAAATTTCTCCACCTGGTTTTTACGGTCAATGTGATGGCTTAGTGAACTAGCACCTAATCCCCTCTCATAGGAAACATCCTTAGTGATTTTGCTAGAAGATGGACCCAGCTTCGCTGGCCCACCTCAATGAGGGCAGACCCTCACCTGTTGGCCCTCATCTCCTATAGGCAGCAGGATGTTCTCAGGTGAGTGGCTCCAGTTAGCTCTGCCCCACGACGGACATGGCCTGGGGGATATCGCTCAGCCAGGCCGCAGATGAGGCTGCTGTGTTCGTGCAAAGCTGAGTGCCTGGGTCCAGTCTGGGGACCATGCTAGACCCAAAGGCCAGTCCTTGCTGCTAGGTGGCCAGTCCAGAACCCAGGGGATGGGCAAGGCTGGGCAGGGAAGAGAGGAGGTAAAAGAGAAGTTGCAGTTGGGTACCAGGACCAAGAGGAGAAAGGCACAAGGGAACAAATAGATTCCTATTTCCTCCCAAATTCCTGAGGGCCTTTCTGGAAATCTTTTTTTATTTAGAGGACATTCTTATGACCACAGAAATGGGAGTAATTTTAAGAAGACAGAGTCTGCCCCCTGCCCTAGCAGACTTCTATCCCCACCTCTGCCCTCTGCTCTCCTCCTCCCCCTTCTTTTCCATCTCTTCACGTGCCCAGACACCATGCTGAGCTCTGCACATGAAGCATCTCAAAATAACCCATTTTACAGATGAGGAAACCGATGGCTCAAGGTCTCAACCAACATGCCCAAAGGCACCCTCCCCCTCACAGAGCTAGATTCAGACCCCGTTCCAGGACTATTCTGGAGCCCAGTTTTGTTGCACCCAAGGCCATTGGCCCCTGCCCTGGAGTGAAGAACAGGAGATCTGAACTGTCAGAGCATGCCTCTGTCTGCATGCCTCAGCTGACCTTTCTGAACCTGAACGTCAACAGGAGAATAATTAAGCAGAAAGCCTAGCAGACTAGTTAGGAACTCGAGCTCCAAAAACAAATGCAATCAGCTAGGGTCTCGCTATACAATCTAGAGAAATAGACCCAAGCACTCTGCATCTCAGGTAAGTCATCTTCCAGGTGGGAATCATGGCAGAACCTTGCCCAGAGGGGCTATAAAAACGGCCTGGGTGTGGGCTTCCCTGGTGGGCGCAGTGATTGAGAGTCCACCTGCCGATTCAGGGGACACGGGTTCGTGCCCCGGTCCGGGAAGATCCCACATGCCGCGGAGCGGCTGGGCCCGTGAGCCATGGCCGCTGAGCCTGTGCGTCCGGAGCCTGTGCTCCGCAACGGGAGAGGCCACAACAGTGAGAGGCCCGTGTACCGCAAAAAAACAAAAACAAAAACAAAATGGCCTGGGTGAAATATTTAGAAGAGAGGCTGGCTCTAAAAGTTGGCTGCTATCAGTAATCATTCCTACATGTCTACTCTGTCCCATTTCTTCCTTCATTCTCCTTGCAAGAGAACTGCATAGAGCTTGGGATTTCTGTCCATTTAGAGCAGTTACTGAATAAGTCACAGCTGTTTACTCAAGGCCCAAGGATACTGTGACAAGTTAGAAGCCTGCACAGGACAGGAATCCAGGAAATTGTTATTTTGATCTTCGATACGCGTTTTCTTGCCAAGCTAAGTAACCTTTGTAGGCCCTGTAATATGTTAACATTTAGAGAGAGAACTGCTCTAATCCACTTTTAGTAAGGCCCATTACCTCCAAATACAGAGTCAAGGTTCCAATTAAAGCTTTCCATTAGAGAATAACTGTTATTTGCCAAACCAGAAGGAGAAAAGAACAATTTCTCATAGTTTTAAAGTTTATCTTCCTGAAAATGGCAGTCTCCTCACAGCACTCACAGGCACGCAGTCCACTCATCCAATGTTTCAGAGCATCGACTCTAAAATGGAGAGTATTCTGGAAGCCTGGGCAAGACAGTGCCTCCTCCCTAAGGGATCTCACATGCTAAATGGGACATACACGCACACACACAAGTAGTTACTCTGGTACCCTGATGTCTGAAGCCAAGGTATGACTGAAGTTTTAGAAGCAAAAAATAAATAAAGACCCCAATTTCTTTGGTCTTGGAAGCTCATAAAAGACTTATTAGGAGAAGTTGTTTTCACCGGGTTTTCAAGTTTGTTTACAGTTTTGCTGGATAGCAAAGGCAGAGAAACATTCTAGGCCAAGTTGAATGCATGTGCATTCAAGACACATAGGTTGAGAATTGTGTGGGCTCTTGGTGATGCTGAGGCACTGTGAGTACCTGTGTCCCAGAGATAGAAGGATGGGGTGCAGAGATAAGGGTGGAAAAGTGTCCTGAATGCCATGTTACTGTTAGGAATTTTTTCTGACGAGTGTCTATTACAACTCTCTGTAAAACCTTTATGCCTGCATTTCTGGGCTTTCAGAGTCGCATAGGGAGCCATGGACAGAACAGGCAGGGCAGGATGCCACCCTTGGACGCTGAGCTGCCTGGCCATGGGCCACACTCATGCTTCTCAGTGTCTGTGGCTATGCCACCCTCATTGGTATTGATGCCTTTAGGAGAATGTTGGGGCATCTTTGTTTGCTCTTTCCCAATTTCTTTGATTTTACCTTCACTCCTGACTGTAGGCTGTTTCCTGAAGCTCCCTTGCTAGTCTAGTCAGGCAAGACTCTCCTTGTTGTACCCAGTGATATTTGTTAAGGAGTAAATTTCTTTTCTGAGTTCCCTGACCCCCTCAAAATTCTAGGATGATGGGAATTCCTAATAAGCTAAGGTTTCCAGGACAGCAGAGGTGGAAACACAGGGCACGGCTTCACAGCACCTTCCTCACACTGAGCTGACTGTCCAGAGAAGCAGGATGAAGACAGCTCCTCTGGCTCCTTTTACTCTGATCTTTCCAACAGAGAAACTATTCATGGCAGCCCCTCTGCACAGGGACAGACAGAACCAGAGGAAATATAAATGGGGCTCAGTTCCATTTTGAGATGGGAAATGGGGACCCAGGGGCTCTGTCCATTGCAATGTCCCTTGACTTCTGGAAACAGGGAGTGGTCCCCACCCAGATCAGCTGGATGAGCTGCTCTCAGAGCAGCTGGGAGCCCTTAGGAACATTCTCAGTGTCATCCTGCTGCTTCCCAGGCCAGAGCACCGTGCTGTTCTTCTGGAGGACTCAGTGGGAGAGGAGATGCCTCATGGGGACTGCTCTCTGCTGGTCACTGAGTGTCTGTGCCCTGGGATGAGAAGACTGAGGCTTTGTCAAGCTCTGTCACCCAAAATAACTATGAGGCCACTTTGTGGCTCAGATGTTCTTATCTACTGCATGAAAATAACGTACCTTGAACAATGCATTTGTTTGTCTTTAACACTCACTTATTGAGCACATCTGGTACCTGCCCTTAAGGTCACAGTTGGATAGAAATAAAAATAAAGAATTCCAGTACAGTCTAATATATGCAGTACCAGATATGTCCACAAGATAGGGTTTATTACAAAGGGGCAGAGGGATTCCCTTCAGGCAAGCAGGGGAGTGAAGAGGGAAGCTGAATTAGCCTCCTCATTGAGATGATGCATAAACAGGCTCTAGACGTCTGAGTAGGAATTCTCCGCAAAGACTGTCCATGCAGAGTAATTCCAGTAGAGTGAATCGGTACTTTATTTTCCAGACATAGGAATCTTGGACTGAAAGGGGCTGTTGTTAATAATCATGCTTGACTGATGGACATAAACCAGTTCTGTCCTGGGCCATTTGGGACATATGTTCACCCTACATCTAGGCAGCGAACACAGACTTGGAGGCTTGAATTAGCATCTATCGGATTTGGGCTATGAGTAAGAGAAAACCCTTGCTAAATTCAAAAGACTAGAGTCCAAGGAGGCCTCCAGATGAGGTGCCACTTAGCAGCTTCATGCTTCCACTAAGGACCCACGTGCCTTCACTGTGTTTTTCTGTCCTCACTGTCCATTTCATCCCGGGGCTGTCCCTCTAGTAGTGTCAAGATAGCGACCAGTGACAATACAGCCGAGGGCTTTGTTATTCACACCCAGCAAAACAGAGAGGAAGTAAAACTCCTCCCCAAACTCACCTTCCCTTCAATCTGTCTGTCCTCTCTGGCCCACTTATGGAGCAGGGGGACATCATATGTAAAGAGGTTTGAAGGCAAGCAGCTCTCCTTGAAGGAGCTGGGGAGGGTGGTGATCAGATGTGGTTCTATGAGGAGAGGGGGGAGGGGAACAGGCGCAGGATAGGCTATCAGTAGTGCCTGAAGCAAGGACAATTCCGGATTGCCGACACCTAAGGTAGAGAGATGTGATGAGGAAAGAGATGTGATGCGGAAACAAATTCTGAAGGATCTTGTCTGCTTTGTGAGTTAATGGGATACCATGGTGGATTTTACAATAAATTTTGTACTTGTGGAAAACTCACCGTTAAGACGGTGTGGTGGGTGAACTAGCAAAGGGCAGATTATAGGAAAGGAGTCACAGCCAAGCTATGGCAGCAATTCGGGTGAAAGATGATGTGACAGTAACATTGGAAGTGAGGAGGAGAGAGAAAGGAGAGATATCCACAGACACCTCCTACACCCGAAAGATCACACGGGGGGATTCAAGAGCAACCTCTAGAATTCTGGATCAGGGAGCTGGGTAGGCACCCCACCATTAACAAAATTACAGAATTCAGAAAGGTGAGTATGTTTCTTTGGTGTGAGAGGCTACAGATGAATATGGAGTTTGAGACAAGCTGAGCTTAAAGTCCCTTTGGGGTATGTAAGGAGACAGAGCTAGAGTTCATGAGAGAGTCGGGGCTAAGGATATGCTTCTGAGAGTCATCAGCTTGGAGACGGTACTTAGAACCTTAGGATCCCAAGGCTGAGGTGGTTAAGGATGGCGAGGGGGAGCAACACTGTTTACTGGCTGGTTCTGTCTCCTTGGTCATCAGCTAAGAGTGAGGGGGCAGCACTAAAGCTAAGGATCTGGAAAAGGTCTGAAATAGTCTTTTAGGGAGCTGGGAGAAGGATTTTTCTCATGGCAGGATCTTGTGAGAGCTTAAAGTCAATCAACTTCAGACAGAACTGGAACCAAAACCTTCTGGGGTATGTGTCTTCATCCATGGACCAAGGTCTCTGCATCTAGGCTAATGGCTCTCTGCTCTGGGCTCTCAGATCTGGATTTACACCTACCTCTATCCTAACACCTACAGAGTGGGAATGTTTTCTGGGTATCTGCTTCATTGCACTGTGGACACCTTGGGGCCAGGGGATATCCTTTCCCCACCTCCATATCCCTGTAGTAAGAAGGTGGCTGTGCACAAGGTAGATGCTTGATAAATATTTAATGCTTGAAAGAACAACAGAATAGATGCCCAAATTAAGGGTCATGTTAAGTCCTAGCCTGCCTTGTAGACTTGGCTTCCTTGCCATACAAGTCCCAAGGCCATTATTGCCTTTGTTCGTGGCTATGTGGAAGGGCACAAATCCAGGGGCTCAGAAAGCATCCCCTGATCACAGGGGTGCTAAGGTAACAAGGTTCCTCCCCTGCCCTGCCCGGCCTGGCATGTCTCTAATCACAGGCTTAGAAAAAAGGCCAACATCCTACAGAGTTCGTGGCTCCGATAAAGTCTGACTCCAGATCTGAGAGGTCTCAGTCTAAGTGCAGCTGCTGCTTCACTTCCAGTCAGAGTGGGAGGCCCAAGGTGGCCTTGAGCAATGCCAGGGCCCAGGAACGCAGACACAATGAGGAGGATTCTGTCTTGCACAATGTGGGGGCATTTGGAAATCTGAAAACTATCTTTCTTTCTCCCTGGATGACTCCAAACTCTCTGAGAACTTTAACAAAGAGCATCAAATTCCTTCACGTGGCATCAAGGCTCTTCGTGGCCACACCTCTGATTACCACCAGGCTTATCTCTAGGACTCCCTGTTTCCTATGGCTCAAGCCCAAGGAGACCATTCTCATGCCTCCTCCAGGAGTTTCCACATGATGTGCCTGACCTAGGATCCTTCTGCACTTGGCTCAATGGTGGTATCTTCGAGGAAGGCCCCTGCAGCCTGGGCTAGGTGGCTGCCCGCAGAATTCCGCTACTCGCAGTGCTGCCTGTGAGACTACAAGCTCCTTGGGAACAGCTTCCTTGTCATGCTTCATATGCACTTTGTATGTACTTAACCAACATTAAAGAACAATGAACAGATAAGAGAATGGTCCTCCGAGATACAGAGAGCCCTTAGCCTTGGGTTCAACTTCCAGATTCCAGGGATTCCCTTCATCCTCCAATCTTAAGACTGGACCCTCCAGTCTTAAGGGTCTAGGCATGGATAACTGGTTCACTGATGGTAAATGCATCCCAATAAAACAGAATCAGCATAGTGCAATGCAAAGAGCACTTAAATAGCACCAAAAGACCTGGCTTTACTACTCATGAGTCATGTGACCACTGGCAAGTCACATGACCTCTTTGAGCCTCTATTCCCTCCTCCGTGTAAAGGGGTTATTATACATTGCTGTTAGGGAAGTGCCCAGCACACACCTACATATAATGGACTTTGTCCAAGACACTCTACATCATCCAGCACTGAAGGCTAAAGCCTCCTCTGGAGGGGTCTAAACCCCAGCAAAGACACAGGTCAAGCTTGCCTTATTGACACAGCTGAAATTGGAATGTGGCAGCCCTCCCATTCTATCCCCAAATGGGCCCTAAGTGGGCCAACATCATAATATGTTTGGGGGTATATCAATAGAAGTATTGTCATTTGAAGGATCCTGGAGTGATGCATTTCTCCTTTGGGGAGGCCTGGGGTGAGGGTACTCTCCATTTGGAGGGATCCTGGACTGAGGCACATTTCCTGGGGGTTTCAGTGGGTCACTCTTCCTTCAGGAACTGTGGAGTAAAATAGTCTTCAGATGTACCTCATTGTCACAGACGTCTCATCGTCACAGATGAAGGACACCTCATGGAAATTGCTCTACCATGGCCACTGTTATGGGTTGAATTATGTTCTCCAAAAAGATATACTGAAGTCCTACTTCCAGACCTTATTTGGAAATAGGATCTTTGCAGATGTATCAAATTAAGATGAGGCCATTAGGGTGGGCTCTAATCCAATGATTAGTTAACTAATAAGAAGAGGAAAAAAAGACAGACACAGACAGGGAGAGAATGCCAAGTGACTACAGAGGCAGAGACTGGCTCCACAGGCCAAGGAATACCTGGGGCTACCAGAAGCTGGAAGAAGCAAGGAAAGATCTTCTGCTAAAGACTTTGGAGAGAGCATGGCCCTATAAACACCTTGATTTCTGGCTTCTGGCCTCCAGAACTGTGAAAGAATCCATTTTTTATTGTCTCAAGCCACCATATTGTGGGACATTGTTACAGCAGTCCTAGGAAACTAATACGGTCACCTACAAGTACATAGAATGTTCTGCCCTGTCAATGCTTGAGCCTGCTCTGTTTGACAAGGTGAGCCAGCCCTGCTTAAACTGCCCTGTCCTTTGAGGCAGAACTCTGTTCACCTTTTCTCTCCACCTGCCCCCAGCTCCTTCTCTGCCATGCCCCTGCTCCCCTCCATGTCCCCTCAGATGCAGCCTCTCCCTGGAGATCTGTTCTAGCTAAATTAACATACACACCACTGTCACAGCTAAGAACATGCTAAGGGTATGACCCATTTTTTTAAATAATATTTTTGTTCCTATCATTGTTTAGTCCATCAACAAATATTTGTTGAGCACATGCTATGCAACAGACATTGTTTCAAGCCCCTGGGATTCTGCATGAATAAAGACGACTCATGAAACTTTTGTTCTAGTGACGGTGGTGGGGAAGGGGAGGTGGAAGGAGAAGGGGTCAGGAAAGAGAAAACATAAATTAAAGGACAAGATAATTTCTAGTCATAAGAAGTACTACAAAAAGATAAAATGAAATCTCGGGTGATAGAGAGTGGCATGAATTAGAAGAGTTCTTTCTGATGAGGGGAACTTTAACCTTTGACCTGAACAACAGGGGCATTTTGGGAGGTCTTCTCCAGGCAGAGAGAATTGTTTCTGCAAAGGCCCTGAGGGAAGAATAAGGAAGGAAGAGAAAGAGGTCCAACGGGCCAGAGAAAATAGGCTGAGGGGAGAATTTGAGGGCATGCATTTGGAGAAGTAGGTATCTGTACTATTTTCTGTTGCTTTTTATTATTTTTAATTACGAAAAACAGAAACAGAAATTTTAAACTGCAGGAAAAAGATTTAAAAATCAGCTTTGGTGATCTCCCCAGGGTTGACAGCTAGAACAATTTGGGGGATGTTACCTTCTAGATCAATGGTTCGCAAAGTGTGGTCCCTGGACCAGCAACACCATTATCACTTAGCAAGTTGTTAGATGTGCAGATTTTTGTCCCCAACTCAGACTAACTGAATCAGAAACTCTGGGGGTGGAGCTCTGCAATCTGTGTATTAAAGATTCCTCCAGGTGATTCTGTTGTATACCCAAGTGTGAGAAGCACCGCGACTGTTTCTGTCAGGCCTCCATTAACTACAGCTGGGTTGCATGTTGGACTAGTACGCTGAGAGAGGCCAGAACTTCAAATATACCTCCCAACGGAGGTTAGACATTCACTGACCAACAGACCAGCTATAGGAAGTGATACAGGCAAGACCACAGGAGACAGTCACAGCAAGCTGGTGAAACTCACAAAGCAGATGAGATCCAGCAAACAAGACCTTCCAACTATGAGAGAACTTCATGCACTTGAACAGCTGGCAGTGAGCATCAAGGAAAGCTTGTCATTAATAGTAGGGTCCAGCCAGGGAATGATCCAGCCAGTTCATGCAAATCTCTAACAAGGACACCAGGAAAGACAGAATAGCTCCCCAGGGTATAGATGCTCTGAGGAATAGCAGTCTTCCATGGAAATATTCAAATGCAGAGAAAATGCCTTAGCTGGATTATCAGAATCAGGGCATTCTTGCCCTGGGCTAGACTAGCAGCAAAGCCAGTGCCAGGCCCCTTTCTGTTGGGCAGAACTTCCCACCGTCTTCTTGCCTTACCTCAAGACTGGCTATCAGACCCTGTGAGCCTTTGGGGCAAGGTGTTTCTTTTCTATCCTAAAATAGTAGCCCTTTCTAGTGCCACTGTGTTTTTACACACACCTCTTGACTGTTTAGCCCAATCATCTCTGCAGAAGCTGGGAGCAATTTGTGAGGTCTCCCCCGTAGCACCTCTGAGCTTCCCAATAGCTCCCCCTGTCTCAAAGGTCATCAACAGCAGGAAATTAACAGACTTATCAAAGGCTCTGGATAGTCTTTGTGAAATGACATGATTTGGAGTATAGACACTTGGTTCATTAGAGATTTCTCTAGGCCCCCAGGCAGAATGTTTTACTGTAATTACCCATAGGTTTGACAAGCTTCCAGTCAGCTTTGAATCTGAAAATTAGAAGGCATGAAAGAGAGTAACTATGGGCACATAGGCTGCCAAAATAAAAAAAAATTAACAGCTGACTGGTCAAAGTTAAGGGAAGAAATTTTAAAACTACAAAATTGAGGCTAAAAAGTTCTGAGACCATATTATGCAGAAAAAAATGTCTTCTATAACATTCAATAGTAGAATTGTGTTATAATTGTTTTTGAAAGATCAAGAAGATGGTAGATTATGATCCACCTCCAGTGTTTAAAATGTGTGGAGACAGAGGACATGCAAAATGGTGTCATAATGAACTCAGTAGATCCTCTCTCCAGCAAAAAATCCATTTAGATGCAGGAAGTTATATAACACAATTATTTAAAGTCTCTGGGGATTGTCCTAATGGCATAATATGGGAAAAGATTCATTCAATAAAATCTATTAAATTTCAGTACTAACAGTGAGAGTCCGTAGCATTTGAACCACAACCAATCTCCCATCCTTACCCACAGCCCAGTGTCATGGAAACTCTATCCTAGGTGGGCATGGCCAAGGATAAGGGTCTCCCTCTCCCTCAAGATCTCAATCTAGGGTTGTGATTTCATCCCAGCATGGGGAAGTTCTCAGCAAATCTCATCCCCTCATCAGCTCCATGCTATAGGAGTTCTAATCCAGGCAGACATGCCCAAGAGGACTGGGGTTCCCTTCCCCCAATGAGCCTTCATTCATAAGGCCAAGAATACTGGGCTTGATCACCCCTGCCCCAGATAGCTTGTAGGATTGAGGCTCAGTACCAGGAGAAGCAAGAGGAGAAGACCTCTCACTCATAGAGAGGGGTGTCACCAGGAGAAGAGGGCCACTGTCCCCAATCCAACCTCTGGTTTAGTGGCATAGAGGTTCTTCCTAGGAAGAGAAGCAAGTTTAAAGAAGAGTGAGGCCCTCATACCCCCTTAAAGGGACTGACTTTATTTATAACATAGTTTGGGAAGATAATGACTAAGGACACTTTAAAAGCAGTGGAGATCTTGGTGGTGAACTGGAAAAGCCTGGTGGTTTTACTATGCTAGTAGTAGCAAGCAGCATGCTACACCAGCTAGAAATTTAACAGAAACAACTAGGGAAAGAGACAGCTAAAAAGAGCCCTCCTGGAGTCAGTGTAAGATCCAAAGACTGGGAACGCCCTGCTCCATGACTTTAATTTATCAGACTATGGAGCAATTTATATCAAGCTATTGTCAAAAACAATAGAGCAAACAGCTAGCAACTAGTAGAGGCTAACATTTAGGTGAGAAACCAACAAAAGCAAAGGAGCCAGAAGCTTAAGAGGCAAATCAAGGAAAGACAGATTCAAAGAGTACACAAATAAACCACAGACATCTCTGGTGATAAGGGAGAGTGCATATTCCCAAGCCTTCACACTCAGAAAAGAGACATCACAGGCTGTACATTGCAGGGAAATAGACTTCTCTGAACTACTTAAAAGGCAAAACAAAGAGAAAATCTTGAACACAGCACAATAAAAATGATCCATCACATGCAAGGGAACCCCAAGAAGGTTAACAGAAATAGTGGAGGCCAGAAAGCAGCTGGATTCAAAGTACTGAAAGTAAAAAGTCAACCACCCAAGAACCTTATAACTAGAAGAACTTTAAAAAATGAAAGCTAAATAAGAAAATCCCAAATAAGTTAAAAAAAAAAAAAGTAAGTGTTAATTGTTAAAGGGCCTGCTTTGCAAAAAATACTAAAGGAATTTCTCAGGCCAGAAACAAGTGACACCAGACGTTAATTCAATACACACAATAAAACAAAGAGGATCAGTAAAGGTAATTATGCAGATAATAATAAAACAGAGTACACTGCATATTTTCTTCTTTCTTCCTTAGTATATTTAAAAAACAATTGCATAAATCAAAACTACAATGAGGTATCACCTCACACCAGTCAGAATGGCCATCATCAAAAAATACACAAACAATATGCTGGAGAGGGTGTGGAGAAAAGGGAACCCTCTTGCACCTTTGGTGGGAATGTAAATTGATACAGCCACTATGGAGAACAGTATGGAGGTTCCTTAGAAAACTAAAAATAGAACTACCACATGACCCAGCAATCCCACCACTGGGCATATACCCTGAGAAAACCATAATTCAAAAAGAGTCATGTACCACAATGTTCATTGCAGCTCTATTTACAATAGCCAGGACATGGAAGCAACCTAAGTGTCCATCAACAGATGAATGGATAAAGAAGATATGGCGCACATATACAATGGAATATTACTCAGCCATAAAAAGAAATGAAATTGAGTTATTTATAGTGAGGTGGATGGACCTAGAGTCTGTCATAGAGACTGAAGTAAGTCTGAAAGAGAAAAACAAATACCGTATGCTAACACATATACATGGAATGTAAAAATAGAAGAATCTAGGGGCAGGACAGGAATAAAGATGCAGACGTAGAGAATGGACTTGAGGACACGGGGAGGGGGAAGAGTAAGCTGGGACGAAGTGAGAGAGTGGCATGGACATACATACACTACCAAATGTAAAATAGATAGCTAGTGGGAAGCAGCCACACAGCACAGGGAGATCAGCTCGGTGCTTTGTGACCACCTAGAGGGGTGGGATAGGGAGGGTGGGAGGGAGATACAAGAGGGAGGAGATATGGGGATATATCTATATGTATTGCTGATTCACTTTGTTATAAAGCAGAAGCTAACACACCATTGTAAAGCAATTATATTCCAATAAAGATGTTAAAAAAAATTATACACCATGATCAAGTGGGATTTATACTGGGAATGCAAGGTCGGTTTAACATCTGAAAATCAATTCATATAACATTAATAGAGTAAGGACACAAACAACATGGTTATCTTAACAGATACAGAGAAAGCATTTGAAAAATCCAATACCTCTCAGGGTAAAAGACTCAGCAAACTAGGTATAGAAGGAACGTCATCAACCTGATAAAGGCCAGCTATAAAAAACCCACAACTAACATCATAGTTAATAGTGAGGAACTGAATGCTTTTCCCTAAAGTTCAAGAAATAAGACAGGGATATGTACTCTCACCACTTCTCTTCAACATTACACTGGATCCCTGCCAAAGCCATTAGGCAAGAAAAAGAAATAAAAGGTGCTCAGATTGCAATGGAAGCAGTGAAACTATCTCCATTTGCAGATTACATATCTTGTGTATATAAAATTCTAAGGTAATCTCTATGAAAATACCAGCTGGCTTTTTTTGCAGAAATTGACAAGCTGATTCTAAAATCTATATGGAAATACAAGTGACCCAGAAAAGCCAATATAATCATGAAAAGTAAAAACAAAGTTGGAGGACGCACACTTCCTGATTTAAGGCTTACTACAAAGCCACAGAATTCAAGTCAGTATGTTACAGTTGTAAGGATAGACAAATAGATCAATGGAATAGAACTTAGAGTCCAGAAATAGACCCTTACATTTGTGAGCAACTGATTTTCAACAAAAGCATCAAGGCAATTCAATGAGAGAAGAAAAAGTCTTTTCAAACATGATGCTTGGACAACTGGATATCCAATGCAGAAGAATGAAACTAGGACCCTACTTCACAACATATAAAAAATTAGCTCAAAATCGTCATAAACTTAAGTGTAAGAGCTAAAACTATAAAACTTTTAGAACAAAACTTAGGAGTAAATCTTAATGACATTGGGTTAGGCAATGTTATCTTAGATATGACAACAAAAGCAACAAAAGATAAAATAGATAAATTGGACTTCATCAACATTAAAAACCTCTGTGCTTCAATAGACATGACCCAAAACATGAAAAGACAAACCCTAGAATGAAAGATAATGTTTTCAATCATATATTTGATAAGGAACTTATATCCAGAATGTAAAACAGCCTTTTACAAAACAATAATAGAAGACAAATAAACCAATTAAAAATGGAAAAAGGATCTGAAGAGACATTTCTCCAATGAAGATGTACAAATGGCGAATTAGCACATGAAAAATTGCTCAACACATTTAATCACTAAGAAAATGCAAATCAAAACCATAATGAGATACCACTTTACACCCTGAATAGCTATAATCAAAGACAGTCAATAACAGTGTTGACAAGGAAGTAGCGAAATTGGAACTCTCCTATGTTGGTGGGATGTAAAGTGATACAGCTTCTTTGAAAAGACATTTTGGCAGCTCCTCAAACAGTTAAACATAAAGTTACCATACGATCCAGCAATACTACTCCTAGGTTCACACCCAAGAGAAATGAAAGCATACGTCCACACAAAAATTTATACATGACTGTTCATTACAGCATTATTCATAATAGGCAAAATGTGGAAACAACTCCAATATCCATCAACTGTTGAATGGATAAATAAAATACAATGGAATATCATTTAGCAAGACACAGGATTGGATTACTGATAGATGCTACAAAATAAATGAAACTTGAAAAAATTATGCTAAGTGAAAGAAACCGGTCACAAAAGACCACATAAACTATGATTCATTTATGTATATTGTTCAGAAGAGTAAAATTTATGGAAACAGAAAGTTAGAGTAATGGTGTATAGTAACTGGGGGTTAGGGAGGATTGGGAGTGACTGCTAATGGATAGAATTATTTTGGGAATGGCATAAATGTTCTAAAATTAGATTGTGATGATGGTTGCATAACTGTGAATATACTAAATCATTAAATGTATACTTTAAATGGGTGAATTGGTATGTGGTTTATATCTCAATAAAGCTATTTAAAAATAAAGGTGTGGAGATGTGTATTAACTTTTAAAGAGATTTGAACTGAAAATATAAAGTGTTCTCTAGTTTTCTAGGAAATCTGGCTTTATAGAGCACCACTTGCCCTGGGGCAGCAGGACTGGATGCATGGATACAGAGCACAAAGCAGCACAGATGTGGTGCCAGGTTAGGTGTGTTCAAATCTCGATTTCTATGCTTGCCACTATTTTCTCTTAAGTAAGTGACAATTTCTCTGAACCTCTCTAGAGAAATGATTGTCTATTTCATAGAATTGTTGGAAGTATTAAATTAGGTCCCATGTCTAAAGTGTTTAGCACAATACTTGATAAATGCTATGGTTTGATAACTGATAACTATTTAATAGTATCTTTGTTGTTATTATCATTTGTTAACAGGGACCAGATTGAAACATATAAGACCTTTAAGCACCCAATGGCTATGTATAGGCTCCAATCATCCAGTTACATGCTTTTATTTCATACTGAGGGATTTTGCCTTGGATTTACTGAGCATTTATTAACCTCTCAAGTATCAACAGACTCTTATTAAAAAGTACTTCTTACTCTACTCCTCAATGTGTTATTAGAAAACTATGAGAGGGAATTCCCTGGTGGTCCCATGGTTAGGACTCCGCACTTCCACTGCAGGGGGCACGGGTTCGATGCCTGGTTGCATGCTGTATGGCACATCCAAAAAGAAAGAAAAAAAGAAAAGAAAACTCTAAGAAACACTTTGGGGGTTTATTTCTGGTCCTGTCATCAACAGAGGGTTTTGTCTTGGTAGCCAAAGGCTAGCTGATCATCCAGTTGAAATTAGCAGTTGGATTTCTGGTAGCTGGTGGGGCTAAGTACAATTTTTTCCAGTGGTTTTCTGCTCCTTGAGTATAGGGGTAAGGGAATTTGCTGTTTTCCCATTGGGAACTTGGGAGTGGAGAGAAGTTTAGGGATTTGAGCGAGACCACACAGTGGGAACCAGTGTCTTACCACCAACACTGCAGTGCAGACTTCCCCGTCCTTATTCTCTGAACAGTCAAGGAGCACCTCCTAGACCTGACAGCGATTAGTAATTCTGTTAATATTTTTCCCTCTAAAAGTAAGTTTCTCAAGCAGCAAATCCTTTCAGGACCAGGACCATGTTTTAAATAATTCTGCTATTATCTAGAGCAACCTGTCCTTGTCTGACACATTGACTGCACCTCTGAGGTGACGGTGATGAAGCACTCGTGGACCAGAGACAGTCAGACCTTTACACCATTTGTGTATTTGATTGAAAGAGCCACACACTTAATCCTGACTGCTCATAACTGATGGGATAGTGTGAACATTCAGGCACTTCTGGGGGTGGGGGTCACACCATTGCTGGACATGGGAGACTTGCTGAGAAAACAAGGGCTAGTTAATTCTCCAGGTAAATGCCTGGAGTAGAGACGGTTAGGTCAGCTGAAGTTGATTTCCCCGGGGTCAGGATTTATACAGCATCTTAGCAAGGGGGAGGGTGGAAATGTGCTTCTAAGTGCTAAAAAGTTTTTCAGGAAGGATGTGTCACTTCTGACTGTGAGAATAATTTCTTCCCAACTGTATTTGTCTAGGGCTTTGAGACTAGGAGACAGAAAGGATTCCTGAGCAGGAAGACTGTTGTTAGTCTCCCCAGTGTGGAAGCAAACACACTTAAGGGAGGTGATGAATGATGGGCACTTTCTTGCTAACAGATGGCCTCTAGTTAGGTCACTTTGTGTGCTTTTACCTGATGGTATTCTCAGTGGGGTCAGGGGCAGACTCTGGAAGCTCACACACACACACAAAATGGGCCTGATTTTTCAGGTTGTCTATTTTTACGTTAGGATTTGGCTGCTGGACTAGGTTAAACCATCTGTCACCTTTACGACTGGTAAGTGGTGGGCTGAAGTCTCAAAAGTACATCAAGAGTGGAGGGCTAACTGGACTGTGATCCTTCATTCTTATCATATCCCTGTATAAATACCCAGCTTCTTCTCAACCCTCAGATTCACAAATCACAGAGCATGAAGGTCGTCCAATTCAATCCCCTCACTTTCCAGTTAACAAAAGTGTGATCCAGAGCAGGGAAGAGTTTTGCCCTCAGTTACGATGCGGTGGGTGAAAATGCCATGAGCAGACCCCCAGTCTCCTGCCTTCAAATCCATCTACTTCCTGATATGCCCCCACTGTCTCCCCATGCGCATCTGTTCCTTGGCAGCCCAAGAGTGAAAAGAGTGCTCATGGCAGCTTAGTTAGCCATAAATACTCTCTTAATAAAGCCACCCTGTTACGGGTTGTTTCTGTTAGAAGGAATTATTATTGCCACAACATAAATTTCCTGAAAAAGATACGGTCGGGTCACACAATGTAGCCTATTATGAGAACCAGGGTAATAAAACAGCCAGATTATTTATGTGTCTCTCTGGGTTCCTGGGGCTTATCTCAAAGAAAAGAGCCAAGATGCTGAGACAAATGGAGAAGTAAATGCATGTGGCTGTGAACAGTATGGGCAATTTGTTCAGAACCATTTCTGCAAAGGCACTTTTCAGATTAAGGCCTGACATGGCTAGTGATGAGCACGATTTCTCTGGGAGATGATCAGCCATGCTCTGTCCTCGTTGAGGACAAAGGAAATGGGATTAAACCACAGCAGAAGTCACGTTCACTTCATAATGAGGCAGGATCACAAGTCTGAGAAGGGTCTGGGGTCCAAAGGCATTTTCGGGTCAGTGATGAGTTGTGTGGCCCGCCCGCTGTGCTTGGTTGAAGGACATGCCCCTCTGGACAGAGAGGGCTAGAGAATGCCATGTGAGCCCTCCCCCACAGGGCATTTACTCTGACAGATGTGGCGACACACATCCCCCTCGCCACACCAGACATTCGACTGACAAGGAGATTTCAGGAACGTACAGGCAGCTGTCGAGCCCCAACTCTGTCCCTCTGGCTCATGTCTTACCAGCCAGCCCATTTGCTGAGGCTGAGCATCCTGGGCCCGACCTCCAGCCAGACTGCTGCTGCCCACAGGCATCTTCCTAGACCATGAGTTGCTTTCAGGTCCAGGACTCTCTGAATGCTTTTATGACACCCCCAGCCAGTAAGGGGTGGGTGCAAGTGATTGGTATCTCATCAGGCACCATGGTGACTTGGGAAAAAAGAGAAAAATACTCTTTTCCTATAGGAAAAGATTCCTGTTCACATCTTGACAAAGCAAATTTCCTATTATCCTTGGAGTTGGGGAGTGGGCAGGACAGCTCAGGGGGAAGCACAGCCCTTCATCCCCTGCCCAGCATCTCCCACCAAGTAACAACCCCACCCCACACCTACCCAGGCCTCCGCAGGGGCACCGGGACTGGCAGGGCGTGGATTGGTGAGGCTGTGGCCACTCCTGCTATGAGGTGACACTAGTGTTTATCTTTCCTTTAATTTATGTCTTAAGTCTGTGATTTCCTATGTTGGCAGGAAAAATAGAGAGGTAATTTGCTTTCACTAAGAATGGAGCTCAGGGCATGTTCTCTCCTAGTACAATGAGAGAACAGTTACTCCCTCATCCCTACCCCCATCTACAGTGGCACTGGGACACGAGAGGAGAAATCAGAGGAACACCTCCCACCATCAGGGGAACATCACATCTGTTGGGTAACACTTCAGATGACTAATATTCTTGTTGGTACGCGGTTGCCAGATAGACTTCCCACAGAGTACGAATTTTCGAAAATGTAGAACAACCAACATAACTGCCACTAACACTACATTACCGAGAATTAGCCTCTGATACACTGTGGAATCGTCTGGTGTCTGAGGATCAGCTTTAGGCCACCAGCGTTTCAGTTTTATTCTGACAGTTTGCTTAGAAGTCCCATGTACGGAAGAGAGTAGGATGTTTCAGTCTGAAGGGATCCCAGGAAGAAATACACCACTTGGCAGGAATGGGTCATTCGTTACCTGGCTTTGTATTGATTATACAAGCTCTGGGCCATTGAACCGAGAGAGACTATTTTGCCACTGCTGATTTAAGTTGGATCTAAGAGTCTGAAGCAAACAGTGTAAGAAAATCTGATGAAATCAGTGTTTCCAAGTAGCTTTGGAATCAGCTCCTGTCTTACAAGTAATAGCTTTATTTCTTTCCATGAGAAGGAAGATGTTTCTCCTTAAACCACATACCCACCTGGAGATGATAAGAAGGCATGGCCAGACTCCTTGGCCCTCAGGTTTCCCACACGTCCTTGTGTTCAGTCCAGGACACTCCCTGCCAAGAGGTACTGCTCCCACCTTTGTGCTGAGAGGCACAGCATCCCTGAATGGCAGGATCTCTGCACAGCGGCTGAGCCCATCAGATTCTTCTCAGATACTGAGTGTCCTCCCAAAAGAGATTTGGACTAGAAGAGCTTTCAGAAACACCGGGCCTCACGGAAGGTGGGCGAGGACTCCATGGTGACCATGGCCCCCTGACAGGTAAGCCAGGAGCACAGCAGCTGAACTTTGCTTCCTTCAGTTTTACCCTCCCCAATCTGCTGTCATCACATCTTCCATCAGTCAGTCCCCTGCTCAGAATCCTTCCATGGCTCCCACTGATAGGGCAGGAGCTCCAAACTGGGCAGCAAACACTCCCTGTAGTGTTAATTCCTGTGCGCTCTCCTCACTCCATCCATCCGTTTGCCCTGTCACATGGGATACTTACTCTTCTCTGCATATTCAGTGCCTAGTCCTGCCCCTGTATCTTTGCCCAGTTTATCCCTCTGCAATGCATTTTCCCTTTTTTTTTTTTTTCCTACCTGATGAACTCGCAATCATCCTTCCAGGCCCAGACAGCCTTCTCTGACTGTCCTTTCATTCCACTGTTCTATCTTGTTGACTCCAGAATTGACTGCTCAATTTCTGATGGAAGATGTGATGACAGAAGATAGGGGAGGGTAAAACTGAAGGAAGCAAAGTTTCATCTACGTTCCCATGGCACTTTGCACCACGCCTCTCTTAGGACACTCACTGCAATGCCTTGGGAACCGTCTCCGTCTCCTCCATTGAACTATGGACATCTATTTCCCATCTTTTCTCTGCAGCTCCTAGGAAAGTTTCCTGGCACTATCTAAGAGCTCAGTTAATTAAATGGAGTGTGTGCTTCAATTAGCATTGCCAGATTCCCCCAAACATTACCAGGGGAATACAAAATACAAGGCTTGGCTAAATACTCAAGACTGAAGGAAGACAGTGTCATGGAACACTGTTGAACAAGTGGGGGAAGCATATTAGAAGTGCATATGGTAAGTGACAGATCAGTGTCCTGAGGCCACGAGGGGCAGGCAGACAGGTTTTGTGCTCCTAGCGGCAATCTGCTTGTGGTCTGTTCTGGAAACAAAACATTAGGAAGGTTTCTGCAATGGTGGCCCAGGCTGACCAATTGCAGGGCAATCTTACCCAGACACCTGGAAGCCCAATGGTGTGGTTTGCCTCACAGAAAGACCATTCCTTGGCAACCTGCCCTACTCAGGCCCACACACGTCTGTACAAAATAAAACGCAAGGGACAAGACCCAAATCGGCCCTGAGGGCAATTTTTGTACATTGTAATACAAAATACCAACTATAGTTTAAGTGGAGTCCCTAGTGCCTTGTTAATTCTGAACTACTAATGCTTCTGATCATGCAGCATCTTTAAAGGGAGGTGTGCAGAGCACTTTGTAAGTGGAATATCATCACACTTCCTTTACTGCCTCCCCTTGAGAGATTCCTGCATGTAGGGAAGCCACTGTCCAGGTTCCCCACACTGCATGGGGGATGTAAGACCCCAATGGAGGGAGGTACCACAACCCTCCCAATGTTCCAGCAGCCATGGGAAACACCACCTTCCTACACCTCCCTACCTGATAGAGAACTAGGTTTGGTCACAAGAAAGAGTGATAGAGAAAGAAAACATTAACAAGTGGAAAAAGTGAAAGATAAGCTGACAAAACTAGACATGCAAAACAAATAAACCCATTAGCCAAAGAGAACTGGGAACACAAGGAAGCTGCTTCCAGAAGTGTGGCATTCTGGAGATCTGAGAGTGAGGGTTACATATTTTATGGATGAACAAACTAGTGGCCAGTGCTAAAATTCACTGCGACCTATTGAAAGCTGATTTGGGAAATCACCACAGATGGAAATAAAAAAGAAGAAAGAGGGCTTCCCTGGTGGCTCAGTGGTTGACAGTCTGCCTGCCGATGCAGGGAACACGGGTTCGTGCCCTGGTCCGGAAGGATGCCACATGCCGTGGAGCAGCTAGGCCTGTGAGCCATGGCCGCTGAGCCTGCGCGTCCGGAGCCTGTGCTCCACAACGGGAGAGGCCACAACAGTGAGAGGCCCGCGTACCGCAAAAAAAAAAAAAAAAAAAAAAGAAGAAAGAAAGTCAGGCTGTTACTAATGATACCTCTTACTGATCACAGGTCAGAACTGAAGGTCATGGTAAACACTTAAGCCTTTCATTCTCTGATTCCCACTGCCTTACCTTTTGCAAATGACTTTGAAACCTTAGCTCTGGCAGCTATTACACACACACACACACACACACACACCATGCACTTCCATGTGCCCCGCTCAACAACAGAATTTTCCTCTGTCATGCTTACTAAACCCATCTGAATCCGTCAGCTCATTTCTGGAGGACATCTGAACGACATTGATAGCCCTCGCAGCTGGTGAAAGCGCATGCTAAACCTTTCTTGACTGCCAGCTCTGGGACAAGTCGCATTGCTGTTTCCTTCTTTTTCCTCCTTCACTCATACACATAACAATACGCAACTTCCATGCCCCTCTCTTTGCAGTCTCCACATAAAAATGCTCCTTCTCTCCAGTAAAAATAAAACCTTGTCTCAGGCCCACATCTCTCGAATAACTCTCATCCTTTCTGTGTTCAAAGGCAAATTTGGGCACACAGATCATCAGACTGACCAGATGCTTCCTCAGACCCCGCCCCTGCCTCCGTTCCTCCACCCCCACTGCAGCTTCTCTGGTCACTAGGCATGTAGGACTTCCGAGTCTAAAGCCAATGATTCTTTCCAGTCTTTCTCTTATGTGACACTGTTACAACGTTCACTGAACTTGCCCATCTCCTATGACACCACACCTTCTCCTCTCCCTTTTCCTCTGACCACCATGGCTGCATTTGCTTAGCCTCTTCTACAGAACCCTGGATGTCAGAGCTGCTCAGGGTTCTCTCTTAATTGACTCTCCATGTGCCTCCACCCTGCCACATGGCTCCATCACTGGAGACCTGCCTATCTCTCTCTCCAGTCCGGCTCTCCCTCCAGGCACCAGACCCCTGAGAAGCTAGCTGCCTGCTGGTCATTTCACTGGGCATTTCTCAAGTGTGTTAAACTCAGCTTTTTCAAAATGTTTTTCATCTACTTTGTTCTAAATGTCTTTTCCTCAAGGATCTCATCTCAGGAAATGCTACCAACTGTTGATTCTTCATCTTGGATCTTGTCTGTACCAGTTATCAGTTTAATGTGTCTCAGCTGCAAATCCATTCTTTATTTCTTGTTCAGCGAGCTGTAAGCATTTCTTGTCTGCTACTGGTGCCCATGTGTTCGACTTTATCAGTAGAGGATGCTGGAGGAACACTGCAGGAGGAAGGGGCCTCTTCCTGGTGCCAGCATGCTTCTGTTCGCTTATTCTTCCAACCAGGTTGGGGTGAGGGGCATCCAGTGGCACTGGGCCCTAGCAACAGGTCCAGAGCACTCAGTCCTCTGGCAAGCTTGCAGCCTCAGCCCAGCCCAGTGACACCTCATCACCTTCCCCTGGCCACTGTTCCAACCTCAGCTTTCAACATCCCTCCTCCCTCTATCCTTCCTAATGTTGGTAATCTGTGCTTTCTTTGCTGCTTAATCAATTTGCTGGTAGAACTGTACCGTTCCACAATGTGTCTTTTCAGAAAATAGCTTTTGTTCTTGTTTTTTTATCTTGTGTTTTTTTTTAATATCCTACTTCATTAACTTCCTCTTTTTATTATTTTTTCACACTTTGGGATAAACTCAATTTTATGTTAACTTTTTGAAATGACAATATAGCGCATTTAAAGTAGCATTATCCCTTTAAATATTGCTTCAGCTATACTCCACCGCTTTTGATATACAATCCTTACATTGTTATAAAGTTCTAAATCTTTGATAATATTCATGATGACTTCCTTTGATCCACGAAATTTATAAAGGTGTGTTTTTTAGTTTATTGTGTTTTGTTGTTGTTCTTTCCTTATTTTTTTCTTTTTTCCTTTTAACTTTTGATATCTAATTTTATTTCATTGTGGTCAGAAAATATGGTCTATATGATAACGATTTGTTAGTATTTGCTGAGATTTCAATCTTAACACATTTCACAAGTGTTTGAAAATAATGACTAATTTCTCTTTTTGTTTCATGTAAAGTTATTTCTATAAAGCTATTATACCAAGTTTATTCAATTAACTCATCAATTATGTCAGACATGTATGAAAATCTCTCACTATTATTATAGGTTTATCAATCTTTATGGAAACTTTAATCAATCTTATTTTATCCCTTTGATATTATGTTTTTAAATATATACATATTTCCCCATTGTTTTATCTTTCTGATTAATATTTCCTTTTCCTTATTGAGTAATTATGCTTTCCGTTCCTATTAGTGCTTTTTGGTTTAAAAAATATATTTAGTCTAACATTCATATTGCTTTAGTTTCTAATTTTTACTTCTATTTTAGGTTTTAGGTTTAGCAGAACCTCTTGCAAAAAGAACGAACATAGCTTAATTTTTTAATCTAACTTAGCAAAGTTGTTTTTAACTATAAGATTAATCAACTTAAATTTATTGTAAATATTGATATATTTAGACTTATCATTCTTTTTTATTTTTAAGTTACTGTATTTTTTTCTTTATTTATTTTTTCTTTCCTACATTTCTGTATATTTATCCATGCTTAATTCATCCTACTCCCTTGTTCTCTAATAGTTACAATTACACATTCTATTTCTATTAGTTTTATGAGCTTCCATTACATTTTAATGTGCATACTAGACTTTACAAAGTATAAAGTTAGATTTTTAACTTCCTCCCAGGCAATACAAGAACTTTAGAATGATATTTGTCCAGCATATCTCCTCCTCCAATCTGCCAACTTACTGTATTGTCTAGTGTTTAGTTCCACCTTTTTTTAAATCCCCAATTTTAGTCATTTTAAAAATTGCTGACAGGTGTACTTTTTTCTTTCTGAGTGTTATTTCACTGGGAGACCTTCCTTCTGATTTTAAGACTTCCTTCTTGCTGAATTATATTCTTTAAGTTTTTCATTAGGTTTTGTAGAATCTATCAGATTTTCTATGTGGACCATCATGTCATCTGTGAATAAAGACAGTTTTAATTCTTCCTTTCCAATCTGGATAACTTTTATTTCATTTTTGTGCCTATTTGCCCTGGCAAGAACCTCCAGTACAATGTTGAATAGAAGTGGTAAAGGCAGACACCCTGCTTTGTTTTGGATCATAAAAGGAAAACATTCAGCCTTTCAGCATTACGTATGAATGTTAACTGTAGGGATTTTTCCCTAGATGCCCTTTATTGGATCAGGAAGGTTCCTCTCTATTCCTAGTTTTCTGAGAGTTTTTATCAGGAATAGATTTGGATTTTGTCAAATACTTTTCCTGTGTTTATTGAGATGATCACATTTTTTTTCTCTTTCAGTTTGTTAATATGATGAATTGCACTGATTGATTTTCAAATGTTAAATCAACCTTGCATTCCTGGGATAAATCCGTTTGGTCATGATCTATTTTATATATGATTGGCTTAAACTTGCTAAAATTTTGTTAAGAACTTTTGCATATATGTTTATAAGGGTTAATGGCCTATAATCTTCTTTTCCAGGAAAGTTTTGGTACCAGGATAAAGTTGGCTTAATAGAATGAGTTGAGAGGTACCATACTCACCTCAATTTTCTGGAATAATATAGCAGAATTAGTAGTATTTCCTTCTTAAATATTTGGAAGAATCACCAGTGAAGTGGGTGTGGAGTTTTCTTTGTGGGAAGGTTTTAATAACAAACTATTTTCCTTTGATATAGATTTACTGTATTCAGGTTATTTCCATCTGAGTGAGCTTTCGTGGTTTGTGTCTTTCAAGGAATTTCTCCATCTCATATAAGTCATTAATTTATTTGCATTAAGTTGTTCAAAATATTTCTATACTATATTTTCAATATCTGTAGAATCTGTAGTGATGTCACTTCCTTCATTCCTGATATTGGTAAATTGGTTCTTTTTCTTCTTTCCTAATAAGTCTGAAAAAAGATTTATGAATTTTATTAATTTACTCAAAGAACCAGCTTTTTATTTTATTAATTTTCTCTATTTTGCTTCTCTTTTATATTTCCTTGATTTCTGCCCTGATCTTTATTTTTTCCTTTACTTGATTTGGGTTTAATTTGTTCTTCTTTCTCTGATTTCTTAAGGTACATGCTGATGCCATTAATTTGAGATCTTCTTTTCCATAATTGACCTATAGTGCTATAAATTTCCTCCTGAGTACTGCTTTAGTGGATTCCTACAAATTTTGCTAGGTAGCATTTTCTTTTTCATTTGGTTAAAAATACTTTATAATTTCACTTTAAATTTCTTTTTTGATCATGGTTTATTTAGAAGTGTGCTATGGTTTCCAAATGTTTAAGGACTTTATTACTGATTTCTAATTTAATATCTTGTAGTCAAGGAACATATTTTGTACAATTTGAATGCTTTTAAGTTTATGGACACTTAATTTATAGCCAAAATATGATCTAACTTGGTAAATGTCCTGCATGCACTTGAAGAAAATATATACTGTAATTGTTGGGAGGAATATGTCAATTAGTTCAAACTGGTTGATAGTGTTGTTCAAATTTTCTATAATCTTATTGATTTTCTGTCTATATAGTCTATCAGTTTTTGAGAAAGGGGTATTGAAATCTCTGACTATAACTGTTGATTTGTTTATTTCTTCTTGAAATTCTCCCAGTTTTTCTTCATATATTTTGAAGTTCTCTTTTTACAAAAATTTAGAATTGTTATGTTCTCTTGATAAATTTATCCCTTTTTATTTTGAAATTACCTTCTTTATATCTGGTATTATTTACTGCTCTGAAGTCTACTTAGTCTTACATGAAAATAGCTACTCCAGCTTTCTTTCGATTAGTGTTAGAATAGTATATTTTTCCATTATTATTTTTTAATTTATTCATATCTCTATATTTCAAGTGAGTTTTATTTAGGCAGCATACAGTCAGCTTGCTTTGCTATACAATCTGATAATGTCCTCTTGTTCACGGGCCTCTCACTGTTGTGGCCTCTCCCGTTGTGGAGCACAGGCTCCGGACGCACAGGCTCAGCGGCCATGGCTCACGGGCCCAGCTACTCCACGGCATGTGGGATCCTCCTGGACCGGGGCATGAAACCATGTCCCCTGCATCGGCAGGCGGACTCTCAACCACTGCGCCACCAGGGAAGCCCTGTCTTCTTTTTTAACTAAGGTATTTAACCTGTTTACATTTTATGTGGCTATTTAAAGCAGTTTAAATCTATCATCTTGACATTTGTGTTTTATTTTTTCCATCTGTTCTTTATTCCACCTTTTTCTGCTTTCTTTTGGATTAATTGAACATTTTGTAATTGCATTTTATCTCCCTTGTTAGCTTAGTACCATCTTTTTTCATTTGTTATTTTAACGGTTTCTTCATGGTTGGTAGCATACATCCGTAACTCTATAAGAACCTAAACAGTACACTTCCATTTCTCTCCTCCCATCCTATATGCTATTGTTATCCTTTAATTCACTTCCTTGAACACATTTATTGAGATGCAATTTACATACCATATAATTTAATCATTTAAAGTGTACAAATATGTTTTTTGTATAGTCACAGATAAGTGCAGCCACCACAATAGTCAATTTTCACGTGCTCATGTTTTCATCACCTCAGAAAGAAACCACACACCCTTTAGCTATCACCCAGTTATTCCCTTCCCTTACCTCCAGCCCTGAGAAATAACTAAACTGTCTTCTGTCTATGTAGATTTTCCTGTTCTGGACATTTCATATGAATGGAATCATATAATGTATGGTCTTTAGTGACTAACTACTTTTTATTTACCATAATGTTTTCAAGGTTCATTCATGTTGTAGTGTGCATCAGTACTTCACTCCTTTTTATAGTCAAACAATATTGTATTGTACAAATATACCACCTTTTGCTTATTGGTTCATCAGTTGATTGGCATTTGATTTGTTTTCAGCTTTTGGCTATTATGATTATGCTGCTATAAATATTTGCATACAAGTTTTTGTACGCACATGTGTTTTCCTTTCTCTTGAGTATATACCTAGGAGTGGAATTGCTGGGTCATATAGTTACTCTATATTTAATTATTTGTAAGAACTGCCTGATTGTTTTCCAAAGTGGCTGTACCATTTTACATTCCCACTAATATTGGGAGAAGGAAGCATGGAGCTGAATGGGGAGTGTCCAGAATTACCCATTTTCCACCAGATTGCTAAATTTTCCACTGATTTGTATAATTTGCCATCTTTATCAGAAACAAACATAGGATTTCAAAGGTTTTTTCCTTTGAAGAAAGGTGATGATAGACTACCTGGTTTGGGTGGGAAAGCTGAGGATGCCTACCATACTCTGTACCTTCACACTCACCATAGGGACCCAAAGGGACTTAGGAAACACTAAATGAAAAAAAAGCACAATGTATTAAGTGTGACTGTAGGTTCCTGAACTAACATCAACCATACTGGGACTCCTGAGGTCAGTACAAGGTCAGGACCCCACCTGGCTTCCTGCTGCATTGTGCTTTATTTTCAAAGGTGGGTAAATTATCACTGCCCTTCTCCATGGGTGTGCTCTCCTTGACATGGTATATCCTCTCCAGCCAACCAAGGATCCGTCCCATCCTGGATCCCATTTTATTTAGGTGAAGTTTCCTGTTGGCCAACATAGTTGTTATAATTTGTACTTCAACTTAAACAAGTGTATGTGTTTTTCCTTTCCTTTTGTTTCCCCTGTGTGGGGGGGATCAGTAATTATTTGACTGCTATGGAAGCCTAACATATAAAGACATAAGTGTAAAAGTAAAGACACAGCCAAAGCGATTAGGCAAGACAAAGAAGTAAAATGCATCCAAATTGGAAAGGAAGCAGTAAAATGATCTCTTTTCACAGATTATATAATCTTATATGTAGAAAACCCTAAAGATTCCACAACAAAACTTAGAACTAATAAGTTCTAAGTTAAGTCAGCAATGTAGCAGGATACAAAGCCAACACACAAAAATTAGTTGCAATTCTATACACTATAAATGAACAATCTGAAAAGGAAAATAAGAAAATGTTTATTCCACTAATAATAGCATCAAAAAGAATAAAATACTTAGGAATTAACAAGGAGACAAAAGACTTGCACAATGAAAGCTATAAAACGTTTCTGAAAGAAATTAAAGACATAAGTAAATGTAAAGATATCCCATATTCACTGTTTGGAAGAATTAATATTGCCAAAATGTCAATACTACCCAAAGTAATCTAAAAATTCAACATAAACCCTATCAAAATTCCATTGACATTTCTTCAAAAGTAGAAAAATTCATCCTAAAATTCATATGGAATCTCAAGAAACCTTGAATAGCCACAATAATCCTGAAAAAGAAGAAAAAAGCTCAAAGACTTATACTTCCTGATTTGAAAACTTAACTACACAGCTACAGTAATCAAAACAGTATGGTACTAGTATAAGGACAGACATATAGACCAAGAGAATAGAACAGAAAGTCTGGAAATAAATCCTCACATATTTAGTCAAATGACTTTTTTTTTTTTTTTTTTTTTTTTTTTGGTACGCGGGCCTCTCACTGTTGTGGCCTCTCCCGTTGCGAAGCACAGGCTCTGGACGCGCAGGCTCAGTGGCCATAGCTCATGGGCCCAGCCGCTCCGCGGCATGTGGGATCTTCCCAGACCGGGGCACGAACCCGTGTCCTCTGCATCGGCAGGCGGACTCTCAACCACTGCGCCACCAGGGAAGCCCTAGTCAAATGATTTTTGACAAGGGTGCCACAATCATTCAATGGGGGAAAAGATAGTCTTTTCAACTAATAGTCCTGGGAAAACTGAATATCCACATGCAAAAAAAAAAAAATGGAGCTGGACCCTTACCTAACACCATATACAAAAATTAACTCACAGTAGATCCATGATCTACATGTAATACCTACAGCTGTAAAACTCTTAGAAGAACACATAGGACAAAGCTTCACGATATTGGATTTGGCAATTATTTTTTGGATATGACACTAAAAGCACAGTCAACAAAAGAAAAAAAACAGGAAAATTAGACTTCATAAAAAAAATTTTGTGTGTGAAAAAACACTGTCAGTTGAGTAAAAAGGCTACCCACAGAATGGGAGAAAATATTCGCAAATCATATATCTGATAAGGAATCAATATGCAGAATACATAAAGAACTCTTACAACTCAACAATAAGAAAAACAACCTGATTAAAAAATTGGGTAAACACTTGAATAGACATTTCTCCAAAGAAGATATACAACAGATGGTCAACAAGAACATGAAAAGACGCTCAACATCACTAATAATCAGATAAATGCAAATCAAAACTACAGTAAGATACCACCTCACAACATTAGGTTGGACACCACCAAAAAAAAAAAAACAGAAAATAACAAGTGTTGCACTACTATATATAAAACAGATAACTAATATGGTCCTACTGTATAGCACAGGGAACTCTACTCAATACTCTGCAATGACCTATATGTGAAAAGAATCTAAAAAACAGTGGATATATGTACATGTATAACTGATTCACTTTGCTGTACAGCAAACACTAACAGCATTGTGAATCAACTATACTCCAATAAAAATTTTTTTAATAATTAATTTTAAAAACAATAAAACAACAAGTGTTGGTGGGGATGAGCAGAAATTGGAACCCTTTGTGCACTGTTGGTAGGAATGTAAAATGTTATAACCACTGTGGAAAATAGGCAGTTCCTCAAAAAATTAAAAATAGAATTATCACATGATCCAGCAATATAGATAGATTTAAGACACAAATAGCTATCTATCTACGTATTTATATATGTAGATATAGATATGGCTGTGATATATATCAATATATATATATTGAATAATGGAATATTATTCAGATTCAGCCTTAAAAAGGAAGAAAATTCTGATACATGCTACAATTTGGATGAACCTTGAAAACATTATGCCAAGTGGAATAAGCCAATTACAAAATGACAAATACTGTATGATTCTACTCATATGAGGTACACAGAGTAGTCAAATTCATAGAGTAATAAAGTAGAATGGAGGTTGCTAGGGCTGGGGAAAGGGAGAAATGGGATGTTAGTCTTTAATGGGTACAGATTTTTAGTTTGGAAAGATGAAAAAGTTCTGGAGATGACTGATGTTGATGGTTGTAGAACAATGTGAATGTACTTAGTGCCACTGAACTATACACTTAAAAACAGTGAATATAGTGAACTTTATGTTATGTACATTTTACCACAATTAAAATGAATTGGGAAAAAAAAAGTAAAGACTTCTTCCTTCAGATATGCTTGTCTGAGTCAGTTTGGTCTCTTGGCTTCATTCTACATATGGAGCTCTGGTCAGTGGTCCAGGCACCTCAATGGGCATTCAGGAGTGTAAGTATAGTTTGCTCTATTTTCGTTTGCATACTTGAAATTTGATGAGAGTAAATCTTAAGTGTGTTCTCACTACGCCCCCCCCCCAAAATGGTAACTATGTGAGGTAATGGACATGTTCATTAACTTGACTGTGGTAATCATTTCACAATGTATATATACATTACAGCATCAGGTTGTCCACCTTTAAAAAAGTCACATTAATAACCTAAATATATATAATTTTTTTCAATCATACCTGAAAAAAGCTGGGGAAAAATTTTATAAATTACATTCAATTTAATTAAATATCATTTAAAAGCAGCCATGTCTCCCCCTCAGTGCCCTAGTTATACTCAGAGGGAAATGGAAACCATACTGAGCCCCTCTGAGAAACCAGAGCCCTCGACAGGAAGAGTGGATGACTAGAACCACGTTATCAGTTCTTCTCAGTCCCAGAGGAAGGAACTGATTAACCAGATCACAGTAAAGGATGAGTTAGTTTTACACTGGAAATAGCTAAAATTGCTAAGCATGTATTCATTTATTCGACAAATATTTATTGAATGACTACTGTGTGTTAGGCATTCTTCTAACCATGAGTGCAGCGGTCTTGACTATTAATCTTTACTCATGATAGCTGTCATATCCCATGACATCCTAGGGAAAATAATGTGTTAAGGGGACTTCTCCTGTGTCCAGGACCATTGAGATAGGTGGGCCCCCTTTCTGGAAGACACTGGATCTTTTTAGACATTTGAGACAAGTGGGCCCAGGCAAGAGGAGGCAAGAGACCAAAGGCGCCCACTGATATCCCTATCCCCAGAGTGGCCCCGGCTTCAGAACCCTCATCTATACCATGGAACTCAGCTCCTTCTCATCCCCAAAGGGAAGCTGGACTTGAGAATAGTGCTGAGCAGTTGCCTTTGAGGAACTGGGAGCATTAGGGTAAGATGTCCAAATAAGCACCAGATCATCAATATTATTCCATCACCCAACAAATAGTTATTAAACTATTAAACCCTTATTATATTCCAAGCATGGTTTTAGATGCTGAAAATCTAACAACACGGGTAAAATCCCCTACCCTCCTGGAGCTTATCCTTAGTGGGAATACAGACAAGAAGCAAATGAATCAGTACATTGTATGATAGGGCGTGATAAAGGTTATGAAATGGCATACAGGAGAAACTGAGATAGGAAATGCTGGGGAAGCTGGGATAGCAGAGGCAATTTTAAGTAGGAGTCAGGAAAAGTACCAAGAATTGTCATCTGAGCAGACTCCAGGGAGTGAGGGCTCCCATGGTCCCTGCAGGCATCCAGAAGGGGAGGGCCGGCAGCTGGAGCCAGGGATGGGTGGGCATCCCTAGGGAAAAAATACAGAGTGAGAGGAGAAAGGGACTGAGGATCAAACTCTGAGAAACCCAATGTTTAAGAAAAAGGCTAAAGGACACCAAGAGTTCACAGCAGGAAGAGATCAGGAGAGAAAATGGGCAATTGTGTCAATGCTTCTGGGATTGTAAGATAGGGGATTAACAGGAGCTCTGCTTGCCTGCGGGGCTGGTTACAGGACCCCATGAACTCAACACACCTAGCACTCGACACCAAAAAGAGTGAATGCTATTGTATGTAATATTTTAAGTAAACTGATGGGGGCATCTACTAAATTTGCTACTAGAAGAGCACTGGTAACTGAAGAGGTGCAGCAGCTTCAGAGGAATGGCAGGGAGGGGGAGAAATGCCATTTTAATGGTGAGGCAGGTGTGGGGTGTGGTGAACATCCAGGCTTCTGGGCTCCCCGGCTGGAAGCTTCCCCATGGCTTCTTATAACACTGAAACGACCCACCAGGGAAAGCCTTGGCGCACCCTCTGCTCGGCTCCAGTCTCCTGCCTGCTCTGCTCAAACCCCTCTGGCCTTCTTGCTGGGTCCCAACCCGCTACTTGTGTTCCCCACACAGGATCTTGTGCTCCTCCCTGCCAGCCTTTCACACGGCTCCTTGGAAGACTTCCTCAATCACTTCTAAAATGCACCCCTCCATCCATCACTCTCTACCATGTCAGGATGCTTTATTTTCATCACACCACTCTGTCACCCTGAAAATTATTTAATATTTGTGCTACTGTGTTTATTATTTAGCTCCCCAATAAGAGGAAAGCTCCAAGAGATTGGAAACGTGTGAGTCTCGAGGCTCACCATAACCCGGTGCCTAGAACACTGTCACATATTAGGTGCTCAATAAAATTTTCTTATTTTTAGTTTTATTACTATTATAAAGTTCGAACTGTTAGATTTTGAAAATTGAACAACAGGTTTCATTTCGAGATTCCTGATGGCCATGGAAAAATGGGAAAATAAGGTGATTGATATTACCCATGAAGTAAAAACATAAAAACCCTTCAGGGTAAAGCAAGATTGTCAGAGAACTTGCTTTGGCCAGATCATCATTGTGGCCTTACTGAGCAACACAGAAGAAAATATTTTTAACATTATTTTTGCAGTCAATAAATAAATCCCATGCAATTATTTCTTCTTTAATTCTTTCAAGTAAGCTGAAGTCAAAAGACCAAAGAACAGCCACAGGGCAGGAATTATTTCTAATTCAGTCTCACATCCAACAAAAAAATTCTTGCACTGACCTCATTGACAGTGTGGATGATCCTCTCCTTTTTTATTTTAGAGGCACACATTTAATTAGTGCTTCAGAAGTGCTACATTTCACCTAACCTCTAACTCTCTGAAATATGTGCTGCATACCCATTTTACGGATGCGGAAACTGAGGTTCACAGCCTACAGTCAGAACTGATAGGTGATGGAGACAAGGCTTGAACTGAGGTGTTTGACTGTCTAGAGTAGGGGTCGGCAAACTATGCTGGAAGATCCGATCTGCTTGCTGCTTGTTTTCGTAAATAAAGTTGTGTTGGGACCCAACACACTTATTTAGATGTATCATCTATGGCTGCTCTCACACTGCAATGGCAGACTTGAGTAGTTCCATATGGTCTGCAAAACTGAAAATGTTACAGCCTCTTATAAATAAGTTTGCCACCCCCTGCTCTAGACTTCGTGCTCATCCCTTTCATCTGTCTACCACCTTAACAAATATGTCTCAGTTTATCTGTTGCTCTGAAGGGAAAAAAAAGGCTTTGTATAAAAATAGAAAGAAGAAAATGTAAATTGGGAGCTCTACGTGCAAAATTATTCTGATACTGAAACATCAAAGAAGAATATTTTGTAAACACATTTTCTGGGGGAGAAGTTTTCATCTTTTTTTTTTTTTTGGTCCTGGTTCCTTCCAGACCACTTAACTGAAATGGAACACATATAAAAAGGATATTAAAAAATACATTCAATAAGATCATGGCAGTGCAGTATATGCAACAAATCACACAAGCAGTTCTGGTTTTGAATTCTGTGGCTTCAGAGCAAGTAGAAGTAAATGAACCTGTTGATATTTATGAGGACAACACCCATCTTCAGTGGGTAACTTAAATGTAACTCTATATTTAATTAGTCACGTTAACTCAAGTCCAGCAAACACATCCAAATTAACTGGTATTTAAGAGGTCTTTCCAGTTAATCTAATTTTCACTTTATGTATTTCTGGGAGAGGTTACAATAAATGAGGCATAGTACATGCATTGAAGTGACACCCCAGAACTGTACAAGGAGTTTCACTTGGGAGGAGGACCTTCACATTTACTTTCAGAATATTCTTGACAGCAAAGGGATAACGATGGTGATGATGATTGTCAAGACTCATGCAGCTGGGTCTGTCCCTGTTTGTGTGCCCCTAAGAGGACAGGAAGCAGAGGAGCCCGTCGGGGGTGGCCCATCTCCAGAACAGATGCTCCCCATGCAGTCACACTCAGCAAGGATGTGTACAGAAAGTGTGAGGTTATTGATTAGAATCTGGGCTAAGGAACACGGCTTCTCCAGGGCTCCATGTAAGGGCTAAATGTGGCGCTGCCATCAGATCTGGAAGCAGCTTGGGGGGTGTGGGGCCAGTCCCACTGCATACAGTTACTGTGGATGAAACGGGATCAGCTCCGATGTCTGGTCACCTGGTGATGGAGAGCACAGGCTGTGGTGTGAGACACCCCTGGGGGGTCAGGTCCAGACTGTGGGCTTCTAGGCAAGTCATCTAAACTCTGAACCTCAGTATTTCCATCTTTAAAGTGGAGTTAGTAGTTTCTTCCTCTGAGAATTATTGTGAGAATTCAGTGCTGCACTTGACTGCATGTAAAGTGTCTGGCCCAAAGGAAGCAACTAATAATTGCTCATTATTTTTATTATTACCTCAAATTACCTATTTCATTCTGTTGATGGTCTTTCTCTAATTAATATTACATTATATTAAAATATGAGCTACTTATTTGTGGAATAAATATTCCTTGGCAACGTGTTATATGCCAAATTTGGAACTAGTTCCGAGTTATAGAAAAATTTATAAGACCTAAAGTCCTACCTTCAGAGAACTGGCAACATAGAAAATAAAATAGGCGCATGCAATTACCTAAAATAATGAGAACAGCAACAATTAATAACCTGGGGCCTCAAAATGTGCCCATGGTGCGTGGGCTGTAGACTGTTCTATGGCGTACGGCGTACACGCTTTATTTTTAAACCTCACGACAATCACCAAGTTAACCACTGTTTTTTACAGATGAGGACGCTGAGATCTGACAGGACAAATAACTTGTCCAGGGTCAACCCAGCAAGCACAGACAGAAGTGGGACCTGGATTGAGTAGAGCAGAGGCCATCTGGAAACTCTTCTGCTACCAATTTAGGAATAAAATTCCAGACCAGGGTTCTGTGATGGCTCCTGGGACCTGTGCAGCTTTATCAAAGGCTCCCCCAACCCCAGTTCCCTTGCCATCCCCCAGAATGGGAACAGGAAGAGCATCAGTCTGGCCATAGTCCAGTGATAGGAACACACAGTGAGGCTAATCTTCTGGTGTATGAGCCTTAGTCGCTGCACAGCAGCTCAGTCGGTGGGTTCCCCAAGGAGCCGAACCTCGGCCTGGAGGCCCAGGAAGGTCAGGCCAGGCCCAGAACATGCCATAGTCTCAGCTGGGTCTCCTCAGCCTGGAGGATTCCTCTGGGCTGAAAGAGTGAACTCCTTATCTCCACTTCGGGAAGATGCAGTTCAGCCTCCCAAAGGTCACTTTGAGAAGCCCCATTGATTAAAGGTGTTTCGTGTCATTATCCAGGGGAAGGAGTGGATTTTGCTTCTTAAAGAGGACTAGCCTATATCCACATAGACTCCAGAGAATCATGGTGCCAGAGGTGTCTTAGCGATGGCATAGGCCTTCTTTCCTCTGCTCAGATATTCAGTACTCGCTTTACAAAGCAGGCACCCGCTTTTTGGACCTTGAGTCATTAGAATATCTTTGTATTTTAAGCCCAAGTGTTCCTTCCTGTGACTTGTACCCTCCAGGTCTGTCTGAGCAGTTGCTTCCAGTCCTCCATGAGAGTCTTCAGAGATGGAGACCATGTCTTAGAGAGGTCTTTTCCAGGATGAATAACCCAGGCTCCTTTACAAATTCCTCCTGTGAGAAGGTGTCAGTTCCTGGCTTGTCCATGGGTCTTCAGGGTTCTTGGAGCTGAGCCAGATCAGGGTCTGCCATCGCTGCCTGGGCTGTTCCTTTCTTTGCCACAGGACAGTCCTGGCTCCCCATGACTCACTATGTGCTAAAGTGAAGTCACAGAGTGTCTCCTTAGATGCTGCATCTGCCCAGCTACAGTTCTTCTATATTACGCTTATGAAATGGATTTCTGGAATCGAATTTTAGAATCTTCCATGTACTCCTAAGAAGCTTCACCTTGTTGGTCTTGGCTCAATTTGCCATTTTTCAAATTTATTTCAAATCATGATTCTGTTTTCCATTGTATATGCTTTCATGTTTTAAGTTATTAGAATGTTAGATAAATGTCTTCCATGGTGTCACTCAACTCACTGATCGAATGTTAAAGAGGATAAACTCAATGACAGAGCACTGTGGCCATCCACTAGCGAAAACACCAACTTGACAAAGAACCAATATTTAACATTCTTAGATGCAACTGTCCCCTAACCAACAATCGCTAAACTGAAAATCCAGTAGAGCAGAGATGATTTCAAAGGGACTCAGAGAGCCAGACCTACACCACTTGCCTTCATCCAGTGTTTCCTGTCCTCAGAACTGAAGCCTCTGGGTTCTCATCCTTATTTTTTGGATCCACTGCCCTAGACTAGTCCTCAGTCTGCTGATCCAGGGTCTAACTTAGACTCTCAGCCCAGCGTGTAGGCCCAGAGCCCTGCAACCCTGACCAGATGCTCCAGGCACAGCTTTCTAAAGCAGGCATTTTCACTGTTTTTGTCGTGTTAATCTTGCTATAAGGGGCACACATTTCTCTCCAGTACCCCCTGGCACACTCTTGGGGAAAATCAGTGTGTGTGTGTGTGTGTGTGTGTGTGTGTGTGAGCGCGCGCACACGCGCATGTGTGTGTGCGTGTGTGTGCGCGCGTGTGTGTGCGTAAAGTGTGTGAAGCCAGAAGGCCTGAATTCCCCCACTAAGCGGGGCTCCTCCCATCCTTCTTTTCATAGCTAATTTAGTTAAGTGTTTGAACAATGTAAATCTGGCAGCTCCCCTCTGTTAAAGCCACAAGATTGAGGACAGCTGCCGCCCAGCTACCAGCCCTCCAATCCAACCTCCACCCGCTTTCCTGAAATAGCAAGGCCCGCTTCCGTCCCTCCTTCCCTGGAATAACCCTGGGGGAAGGATACTCCATTTCCTACGCCCAGACTGCATTATTTATTACCACCTCAGGAGTCCATATTTGGAGAAAAAAATATCACCTCTGTGTGGAATGAAATCATGCAGTTGCAAATAACTGATGTGTCTGAATTCAAAGGAGCTCTCAAGGAGATTGTGTATGTATGTAAATAGGCGTGCACTTCTCAGACAGAGAGTATATGATCTCAACTCTGTTCCCTGACACGCAGGGTGACCCAGGACAGAGCAAGCAGGGCTCTGGCAACCTCAGGGACCCTGGGGAGCTTTTCTTCTTGATCACTTTCAACTCACCTGGATGAAGATACCAGGGAGTTCATCTCCTTAAAAACACAGTCACTGCCGAGTCGGTGGTTAGAATGGAGCCCACACAGCACGTTGGAGCACATGCCCATGCTTTTTCTTAATTATCTACTTACTAAAATCAATCTACTCACCTTGCACCAGGTGACTTAGTTTTAGGCACAGATCACTCCTGTCCAGACCACACATGGTCTCTTCATTTTACACTCCAGATGACCATGGAGAGCTTCAATGATTTTCCTTCCTAGGGGCACATTGGCTGTACCTTCTGCAATAAATGCATTCCAGAAAAGTCATGTGGAACCCTAATCTAGCTTGCAACACACTAAGAGTGTTCAGTATTTAAGGTCCCTTGAGTTAGTTTGTGCAGTGAAGAATCACTTTATAATCACTCTATAAAGGATCACATGTGCTCCTGCAATGTTTCTCAAAATGAGACATGCCTTCCCAAGTTACACTGCTTATATTTCCAGAGCA
This sequence comes from Monodon monoceros, assembly GCF_005190385.1. Lineage (NCBI taxonomy): Eukaryota > Metazoa > Chordata > Mammalia > Artiodactyla > Monodontidae > Monodon > Monodon monoceros. Next base: position 38,053,714 of record NW_021703781.1, read on the forward strand.
CCTTAGGCTCCATAATAAAAATCGCTTTTACCAAAACACAGCCCTTCTAGAGTGAGTTATTCTCGTTCCATGACAGCAGTCCTTTTAAGTCTGTAAGTCTGAAATCCAAGGCAGGGGAGAGAATGAGTAAAAGGTCGCTGTCCTCATGTTGGAAATGGAATCTATTTTCTCCATGGACACTAACTAGATTTTAATTCCATCATTGACCGAGGGGTCAACAGTTGCCATCTAGATGAAGAATCAGAGCTTGGGAGTCATTCACAATGGATCAAAGCCTAGTTTCTCTTCTTTTTTTTTTTTTTTTTTGCGGTACACGGGCCTCTCACTGTCGTGGCCTCTCCCGTTGCGGAACACAGGCTCCGGACGCGCAGGCTCAGTGGCCATGGCTCACGGGCCCAGCCGCTCCGCGGCATGTGGGATCCTCCCAGACCGGGGCACAAACCCGTGTCCCCTGCATCGGCAGGCAGACTCTCAACCACTGCGCCACCAGGGAAGTCCTCTTCTTTTCCTTTTTAATGCATGGCTATGGAATCTCCTGACCTCCTGTCTATGGCAGATGCAGGGGGATGTGCTCATCACAGGCTCTCAGTGAATATTTTATGATGACAATAACCATCATCATGGGGATCTGTCAAAAGCACTGAGTGGTCTACAACACAACCAAAAACTCGTGGACTGGTGGTCCACTGGTGGAATTTTAATTGCTAGAATCTACTAAGATATTCTTTGTGATGAAATTGTAGAAATGTTCTAAGTATATTTTAAAAAGTTGTACCTTCTCCATTTTAGGGACACAAATAAGTTACATTGTTTGAACCCTCTACACACTTACTCATTTTTGTCCACTAGATTTGTCCCAACAGAGTGTGTCAACATCACCTACCACAACAGCACTTCTCTTCCTCTTGTTGTATTGCTAGAAACTTTTGTCTACTACATTTAATGTTTTTACATTCAGCATAGAAGAGTACAACCTGTTATATCTTCATTGAGGATTTTTTTCTTTTAGTGGAATAAATTAACACTATTTATCATATTGACTGTGCCAGCCTTGGGTTCCACCTTGTCTCCTATTCATGTTCCACTCTTGCCTTCTTTTTTAAGAAGAAACATCACTTGGTCAAGATTTATTTCAAGGCCTGAAAACAGTGACTAAGCAAAAATGGCCCTACTGCAATTTCTTATAATATATAAATACTTAATATAAAACTCAAAAAAATGTAGACACTATTAACTAACTCCTAAACCACACACTAAAGGTTTTTCAAAAGCAATAGTTATTTAACAAAATGTAAGATGACAATATCAAAGAATTTTCACACTTAAAGAGGACACAATCAGTCGCAAGCTACTCAAACACAAATCTTTTTTACGTTTTCCATGTTTGTTTTTCACTTTGTTTCATAGAACCACTGATAATTGAGGCTTCTTTCAAGTATAGGATTTCTAACATTAAATTACATTTTCTAAGTATTTCATTAAAGAAGAAATGAAAAAGACACATACTACATTGTTTGCCATAAATTCATACACCAAAAAGTCAAAGTGAAAATCCATCTGAATTTATTCCTGCTTCCCCCTTCTCCAACATTAGCTTTAGATGTTTTTCTAAATATTATATAAACAGTTTCGTTAAAATTAGTTCTCTCATTTATGCAGATTAGGGGGAAATGGTTTTATAATGAGTTATCTTTAAAATTACCTTCTAGATAGCACTCCTTAGCCTTAAATTACATTGTGCACACACAACTACAACTGTTTGCATTTGCTCAGGAACATATAATCACATTAAAAACAAATAACTTTGTATTTCATAGTTTAGTTGGCTCTTAAATAGTTTCCCGGGGTGAGTGTGGCGGGTGGGGAACAAATATTTTGTGTTGTTTAAGAAACTGGTATATATAAATGAACTGACAGGTGTTCGTTTAAACTTTGAGGAAACCTACAGATGAAGTTTTGGGTGTTTTTCCTAAAATGCAAGAGATATGCGCTTAATCACTGTTCATATAGTGAAGGGATGGGATGGCAGATACAGACGCAGATGAAACTCTACATTTTGTAAATGTAGAGTTGGATATTCTAAATGGAAAAACTGACACTGACAATTGTATACAGGAAACAAAGGTTAAGAAAAATGTTGAAGAATAGCTACTCTTAAAAAGAGAGAAGTGTTATACAACACAAAAATGAGAACTAGAGATTCAAAAAACACTCATTTTACTGTTTTAAAAGAAAAACAAAAAATAATAGGGAGAGAGTCTAGACCAATTAGAACTGAGGCAGCTGTAACAAAAATGGAACACAGTACAATGATTTGAGCCCTTAAAGGAAATGACTAATTAAAATGAAATTTCACAAGTCTTCATGTCTATAATAATATATAAATGCACAAAATACAAAAAATACCAAGTCTGGATTTTTCCCCTTAGGTTTGTAATAAACTGTCAACCCTCTGCTTAATATAGTTACTTTTATAAGCCTTCTGATTAGCAGAGCATGCTATACAGGTACATGCATGCTAAAATTTTACCATGAGAATTATAGTTCTCATCTCAAACTAGTGACTTGCCTGTTACCCGTATTTATATATATTTCATTTCCATTATAAAACACTTAAGACCTTTCCAGTGGTCCATTTTAATCAACATATTACATAAAAAAGAAAATTTTTTAAATGAACCTTTTTAGTACTGTAATACGATGGGTTTAATTGAACAGTTGGAACATAATATGGTAACTACATTGTACTGTTTAATTCACAGCTGTAGGAAAATGTTTGATTTTTAAAGTATAACCAAGATGAGACTGTAGTTACGAGCAGTAAAATATTAGAAAACAGTGAATGAATAAATAAGATGCTTTTCCATCAGTGGCCATTATTTTACTTTTAGGAACCTGGAAGAAATTGTCTTCTCTGAGTTTCAAATGTTCTGGTAAATCTAGTCGTTTCTTAAGCTTCCTCAATATCACCTTGAATTGCTGAAATAAGTGACTCTAAAGAATCAAAGTTCATTTCTGGTCTGAGGTAGCCAACGATGGCCACATTGAGAATTTCCCCGTAGAAGTCCTCTTTGAAAGCATGCATGATATGAGTTTCCATGGACTTTTTTGTATTCTTGCAGTATGGGTTCCATCCTACCTATGCTCACCACCATCTTATGGACGTCTCCACTTCCAACACTGGCCCAACCATAATATATGCCAGTGGATGCATCAGCTGGAAGATTATCTACTACTTGTTCAGGAAAGTTAGCTGTAGGGATGCCCAGCTGCTTGGAGCCGCGACCGAAGCCCAGCACCACCTGGCCGCGGCAGAAGTACGGCAGGCGCCTCATGACCCCGTCCGTTCGGGGTGCGGGCTGCGGTCCAGTCCGCGCGTCCGGCGGAGCCTTAGTCGAGGCGGTGCCCGGACCCCCCGGACCAGCCGGGGGACACGGGCGGGAGCTCCGCAGGCCGGCCGGCCGGGCGAGCGCACCGGCGTACACGGGCAGAGCGGCGCGGACGACACGCGACGCGGCGAGACCTTCACGCCGCTGACCGAACAAAAGGTGCCGAGTGACTCAGAGGCTGCGTCTGGGCTCCAGAATGCCCTGCTTTTGTCTGGATTCATCTTCTTATGTCTTTGCCCATTGCCTTATTTTTATTATTTTGGGATTGACTGGGTACACTGATACAATATTTAGTTTTAACCCAATATAAAAGTCTGTGATTCAAAGTGAGAGTTTATCCTGATCATTTTATTAACAAGATTTATATGTTTAGTTTTATGTCTACTATAAAACATGGTTTTATGGGTTTTGTTGTTTTATGGTTCTTTTTAATGGACCTTTTTTAAAAATGTTTATTGGAGTATAGTTGCTTTACAATGTTGTGTTAGTGTCTGCTGAATCAGTTATAAGGTATCAGTTATACCTTTTTACAGACTACAGTTATCTTTTTTAACTTGACTTTTCCCGTGATTTTGGAAGTCATATCTACTATTTTTATCCTATTAGTAATGACATTAAATTAAAATGTACTGATATCTATTTTCTCTAATTTTCATTATCAAAAATAGAGCAATGTCAATTGATTATTCCTTATGTAATATGAGGAATTTGTTTTTACTTCTTGTCAACACACATTTTAATTGACAATCCCATTTGGGTCACAATCCTTTTTTCCTCATAATTCTGTAGACAATTCTGTCTTCTTCATGTTGCAAAGGAGAAGTGGGAGGCAAGCTTTATCTGCATGGATACTCACTGAATCTGTTTTTATTCTTGAAATTAAAATAAATTATCAAAATTAAGTCTAGGCATTAATTTCTTTTCATTATTTTTGTCTGATTTTCAGAAAACTCAAGATTTTCTCTAGCTCAGGAAAACTTCTCCCAAATTGTTTTTTAATAATGGCTCCATTTTTATTGGTTCTTTTTCTGAAATTCCTAGTGTTTACATATTAAATATGTCTCTTGTCCATGCTTTTTATATATTCTCCCATTCTTTTTATCTCTTTGTCTTTTTTCTCTGAGTTTTGTGATGTAAAAGTTGACTTTTGCTCCATCAAGCCTGTTTGCTGCAGGATCCATTTTGCTGTTCACTTCCTCCATTTCAATCTGAAATGAACATTTTTTTTTTAAAATCTCCATGCTGGCTTCCATTACCTGTTTGTTTTTCTCTTTATGGTTCCCTGCTCAAATTTCATAGAAGAAATGTCCTTTTGAAGCTTTTTGGAAACACAAATCAGGAGTGCTTCCCGCGTCTCTTGCAGAAACTATATTTCATAGAAAAATATTTTCTCTGATTCCTCAGAGTGGTCCCTTCTGTTGAACTCTGCTATCTTTTCATTTGCCTGGCAATTTTTCTCTGTGTGCTCATCATTACAAAGGGAGCACAATATTTGTCCAGGACCAGGAACTGAGATCCCAGTCTGAATTGTTCCAACCCAAGGGAAGGGAAAGGAAGAAAATATAGGTTTAGATTTACTAAATACTCAAGTTTTGCTTTGCTGATTCAGTGGCCTGGGGAGCTAGGCAGCTCAGGAGTGAACCAGCAGAGGTGGCCCCGCACGGAGCTCTTCATCTCTGCTCAGTGTTTTTGCTAAGTTTTGGAGGGTGTCAGGTGTTTTCTGGGAGTGTCCTTGTTCTTTGCTGAGTGCTGGCCAAGGGTCACTCCTGTTCTTGACCTGGGCTTATCGTCCACAACAGGTGTCATCTGGGGGTTAGAGCCACCATGGGTTTGTGGACTGACAGCGTGATTTCCATCTACTGAGTCCCTAACTCCCCCCACCGCCCCTCCCCCACAGCGCACTGCCCCCGGCAAAACTACTACAGGGCATTGGAGGGAGTCTCCCAGCCTTTCCTCCTAGTACTTCCTGGGTAAATTCCTCCTTTACATGTGACGAACTGCACATCCTCACAGTGCTCGTCTAAAAGAAGCTCTGGGACATTTTGGACGTGAGACTGTCATGCTCCCCTACTCTCTACAGCTGATTCACATTTCCCTGTTTTCATAATAACTGAACATGTTAGCACGAAAGTTGCTGAGGATAATTTCTCTTATTTCACAGTATATATGTTTTGCTGAATTTTCTTCCTGGAACTGAAAGAGTCCGATTTTCTTTCCTTTGGAACAAATGGTATGTAAAACGCCATATAAACCCCATTTTAATTTGGAAGCTGTTCCATGGAATATATTGTCCAGTTTAACAATGAGTCCCATTGTCAAATTTATTCTCAATATAAAAAGCAGTCACAGATTATCAAAACTTGCAAGCTGGTCAGTGTTCTTTCTATAGGTTTCTGGTGGGATGTTTTGCAGATAACATTTTGTGTAGGAAGCAATCATGGCTTCATTCCATGATAGGCAAGTTGCCAGGAAATACTAAATCAAGTGGCAATAGATTCCCTAAAGAAATTTGTTCCTGATTTATGATGATTGTTCCAACAATACTGCTGAACTTTTTACACATGGAAATGACCACTGAGTTATGTTTTGTATTATGTCAGAGAACAGCCAACCTGCCAGATCCAACGCTGCAGCTGGAATACAGAAAAGCCCCATTATGTTAATTTCCAAAGTCTGGGAAAAATGACTTCTTATTCCCAAAGGGTAAGTACTTTTTTTTCCCTCCAGCACATCTCACACCCTGAATCTATGGTGGCATTTTAAAAAGTGGGAAACAGCCTAAGCTGGGTTTGAGGTGGAGTATGGTGGAGGCAAAGATGGCAGGAGTGGAGGGGCTGACGACAAGAGGAAAACAGGAAGACTGATCAATAGCAGGGGGTCGCCAAGGGCCGAGGAGGGGTCTGCATTATTTTCGAGAATTGATCACAGTTTCAAGAGAAAAGTTCAGCAGACTTATCTTCCAACTGTTGGAGTTGCCTGGAACCCTCAACAGAGTGTGTGTGTGGCTGTGTGTTGTATCTGTGTCTGTGAGATTGTGTGTTCCTGTATTTTGCTCCTGGAACTTTAAGAAAAGCCTAGACCAGCATTATCCAGCAGAAATGTAATACAAGCCATATATGTAATTTAAAATTTTCTAGTAGCCACATTAAAAAAAAAAAACTAAACAACTGGTAAAATGATTTAATAATACAATTTATTTAACCTAATATGTCAAAAATGTTATCATTTCAACTCGTAACATACCTAAAACTTATTAATGAGATAGGTAACACTTTTCTTTTTATAGTGGGTCTCTGAAGGCTGGTGTGTATTTTACACTCGCTCACAGCACATCTCCCTTTGGACCCGCCACACTTCTCAATCCCAATAGCCACACGTGCTAGCTTGTGGGATGGAGCAGGCTGGACAATGAAGAACAATCACCCTCTCAGTTCTGACTCATTCAACTCTGCTCAACTCTTTGTGTTTCCCTAAACCTGCAGTTCCCCCTCCTCTGGAGACCCCAGAACACATCTGTCAAAGGCACCCCCACTACCAGCTCCTTGAAGAATATGGTGCATGAAGCATCACTCTTTGGGCTGTTCCATCAGCCTTCCTTACTCAACAGGTCAAGAAAAACCTTATGATTAAACCCCCAAGAACCTGGGAAATACATGTGTAAAAGCACCTTGACACATCAACATTGCATTTGAACTTCCAGGAGAAAGCCGTTCTTTCTCCCTTGGTCTTCGCTGCCCCCTTCCAACCTTTGTCTTGCTAACATTTCTCAATAAATGTTCTCCTTCCTTCCTCCCTGGTCTCCTTTTCCAGACTGAGCAGGATGTGGGCGAGGGGGGCTGCTGGGGGCATTTCTGTGTCCTGTCCTGGGGAAGATGCTTGCAGAGGGGAGGCAGGGAAGGTGGAGCCAGCTCTCACTTCACTGTCAGTCCTGCAGCAGAAAAGTCTGAAGGTGGACCAGTGCATCTACATAAAACAAAAGGCAAGGCTGGCGGGACTCCCTGCAATGGTTCTCGAAGATCTACAGAGGAGTGGACACATGAATGAAGCTGTCCAGATGTCAGATGAGATTGGTGGGAACTGTGGAGAACTGGAGAACACTGGCCCCACCCAGGGCATTTCAATTTACTTTTTAACCCTGTGCAGGCCGAACTACACTGGACAGAGCCCCAGAGTCATTAGTTTGTGGTACACACTGCCCTGCCAAGTCACACAGGTAATGACCTTTCCTAGTAAAGGGCCATGTCCTGGGGATTCACATCACAGCCTGACAGTGGGTATCTGCAAATCTGATGCTTTGCCTCCTGGCTCCCCTTTCTTGGGATCTGCTGTCTATCAACTGCCTGGCTTGATGTCTGGGGAAACTGCTCACCTTCATCTTCATGCATATTGACAACCACATCACTGACCTTACAACCAACCTCCTGACCTTGCAGATTCTCAGTCCTCATTTCTAATGGCCCAAAATTCCATTTAGAACCGGATCCTCAAATGGGGTGAAATGTAACATGCAACTTGGAATCATGGGGCAGTTGGTTACCTCTGAACCTATGTCAGTCACTGACTTTCTCCACAAAGCTGTAGGCACACCGAAGCCCAAGTATCTGGAGGCTTAAACCCACCAGCTCTGCCCAGAAGTCCAGGTGGAAGCACTGATGCCCTGCCCAGTCCTGACCAGACCTCTTCTCAAGAGGTTAGACTCTTCCCTAAACTTCCAGCAAAGTGCCAGACAGATCAGATTGAATAAAAACGTCGTTACCTTCCTATTTCACCTGCATTTACTGGAAGCTTCTGCTATTGCCCAACTACTGGAACAGATTTCCCCTTGGAAATGACACTGGCTTGATCTTGCCTGCCTCTGCCACACCTAGTCCCAGCTTCCTCTTCCTCCTGGCTCCGGCCCCAACACACTGCCCTGCCAAGTCACACAGGTAATGACCTTTTTTTTTCCCACGTCTTTCTTCTTCTTGGGAGGAAATAAGCTAGAATGAGGAGAGGAAGGGCTTTTAAGTCTGAGAAATCTGGTTTTGAATCTCGGCCCCAAGATTTAATGATTCTGTGATCTCAGGCAAATTACTTAACATCTTTGAGCCTCAATTATTTTCACCATAAAAATGTGATCAATCCTATTTCATAAGCTTGTGGGGAAGATCAGAAATGATAGTGTTCCTAAGATACTTAGCATATAACAGACATTTGGTACACATTGGTTAGTGTTACCATTGAACCAGCACTTTGCCCACATTGCGACTACCAGTCTCTTCTTCCCTCTTCCCTGTTCTCAATCACCATTAGGAGCCTTTTGACCCCATTGGTAGCAACCACAGCCTGGGTCCCACGGATTGCTATTTTCCACTGGTCTCCCACAGACCGCCTAGCAATACCCTACCCATCCCCAGCTCTCTTGGAATATTCTCTGCCTGTGGCCGGGACCCATTTAGTCCTTCTCAGGTCCTTCCCTGTCTTCTTCCAAGAAGCCACATCCCATGCTCTGGATGACTGGATTAGGGAGGGGCACTAGCCTCAACCATTAGGAGGACCAGAAAGAGATGAGGAAATAGTGCAGCTCCTAGAGATTTCCAACACAGCATAAACCACTATGGGGTGAAAGCAGCTTCTCTAAATACAGGCTAGATAGATATGGCAACAGTTCACTGCCAAGACCTTTCCAGGGTTGCATCTTAATGGGTACAATGTTTATTTAAAGTCAGCCATACCTGAGCTATCTAATAAGAGCAACCATTGAATACTGTTCTTGTCTCTACCTAGAGTCTATTCTAGAGCTCAGCCCTTTTAGGATATAAATCAATGTCTCAGGGTGAGTGATGCTAGCTCCTACAACTAACCCTAATATCTCAGTCACTTAACACACAAAGGTTTATTTCTCAGACAGTACTGATGTGGGTCAGGCAGCCCCCTCCATCTGGAGCTATATGACCTAGGACAGTGGCCTCCAAAGTCCCAGCAGGAGGGAAAGAGGAGGCACACTGACCTGCTCATCCCGGAAGAGACCCTTGTCACCTCTGCTTACAGTTCATTGTCCAGACATTTGACTCACTGCAAGGAAGCCCGGGAAATGTGGAAAGCGTATGAAATATTGTTGAGCAGGGCTCTGCTCTAGAGCGTGTGTTTGTGTGTGTGTGTGTGTGTGTGTGTGTGTGTGAGGGGTGTTTATGGACTGCTGATGCATGTCCCTGTATGTATGTGCCGGTGCCTTTTCTATTCCTAAAGTGTCCTCGCCCTGCTCCTCTACATCTCTCTATTTCTTTGAGGGACTTGTGAGGGACCGGCCTCCCACAGTGTTTGCAGAAAATAGGTGCTTTGTCATTTCAATTTACTACAACTCACTCAACTTCTGAGGAGTGTCCCTTATAGTAATAATAAAAATAGAAAAAGGTGTCATTTATCAACTCCCCTCAAAGCTGTAGGTTCTACGCTAATAAACACTTCATATTTCTTATGTCATTTAATTGGCCTATGAAATAGGTGCTGTTTTTATCATCATTTTACAAATGAAGACAGAGGTTTGTGAAGATAATATAACAGCCCATGGTCGAAAGCAAGTAAGAGGAGATCTTGGGACTCAGCCAGCCCATTCGACTGAGACCCTTTGGGGCTGGCCTTTACACCACACACGTCTCTGAGGAAATGCCAGCGTGACAGGGTGAAGACGGGATCTATCTGCAGGCTCATAAGTGAAATGATTCCTACGGGGTTTCTTGTTTAGATTGTAATCCCCAAAAATTCAGAAAAGTATTGGGAACATTCACAGATATTTGAAGTTCTCATTTCACAGCTTATATATTTTTTTCTTACAATGCAACACAACAATATTTCCAATGAGACAGCATCAAAAATCCTTAGCACCATGGGGCTTTGCAAACTAAGACTATAGCGTGATACAAATAAAACTGTTTTTCTTAGGGTATTTATAATGTTATTGGATTTATTTAAATAAGCTTCATTTGTTATATCAGCTTTCGAATTGTCAACTTTAAAAAGGCAATCAATAATACTCCATAAAATTTGTTCCTAACTTTTTACAAATTTATTTTTCCTCACTATTTTAATGTATCACGATTTTCTCCAAAAGCCTGAAAATTAATTTTGGGAAAAACAGATAGATATACTACACTAAAGTTGCAGAGAGCTAAGTGCTCATGAAGACTTACACCACTTTCCAAAGAGGGTTTTTGATTCAGGTCAGGCTAGATGTCAGCACCGCAAACACACAAAACCCGGCTGTTGAAGGAATATTTGACTTTTGTGTCCCCAGTTCTCTCTCACTGGATTTTCAGTTTCATGTACCCGTATGAGTGTATCTGTGTCCTTTCATATTCCCACATTACCCTAATATTCTTCTTCAGTATCTGATTTTGTCTAATTTCAAATTTTTCTTTTTAATAAATAACTCTGGCCCTGGAACTACTCAATTTTCACCAGGAGAAAATAAACATCGGCACACTGATAACAAAAGTTGCTTTGAAAGTGCTCCTCACAAGTCACGCTTGTTCAATGTCCACAATGAAGCTATATTTCTAGTTATTTCCTTCAATTGCACACAGGTAAAAGGCTCATATTTCCAGCACACTCTTGCTCCTAGAAAGCTGAATTGCAGGGGAGCAGCTTGGCCCCCTGCTCATCTTCAAGCTGGACGCAGCCCTGCAACAGTGCAAATGAGGCCAGACAGAGCTCATTGTGGCAGCTAAATCCCCAAGGTTTGCTCACAGAGCCTGTTCCTGTACCATTGTCATCAACCTGTCATGAGACTCCAGCCATCATTCCCAGAAATCCATGTACCCGGCCATCTGCTCCCAAGTCAAATTGCTTACTTTGGGACACACCTTCTACACAAAGAGAAATGAAACTTTAGGAAATTCAGACTGACTCCAAGCCAAGCTCCCAGGCTGAAATAGCATGCCAGTGCTGAAAGCGTCTGGACCTTGCCCTCCTTCTCAAAGGCCTCCACCAGGAGCCTGGACCCTTGCAGCCCTTAGAATGCCCAGCCGTGCATGCAGTATATACAGTTCATAAAGCACTTGGCCAACTTTCTATTCAAGATGATTTTGGTTACAACTTAGCTGTATCCCCATATGAGAGAGGTATAATTTTAAAAAATCGACCTGGGACATACTCCATTTCACCCTTCAGTTATCAATCCCAGGTCACCAGCTGGCACTTGGAAGAATCCTGGGGACAGATTTGCATAAACAAGAGCAGTCCCTCGTTTGCTTAATTCCCAAGATATTTCTGAACACCACTGCCCTAAACCCTAGTTGTGGCAGCTCTAATTCATTCCTCTTTCCTCTCGCAACCCTCAGCTACAAAAGAGAAAAGAAAAAAATAAAAGAAAGAAGAAAAAGCAGTGTGACAACTAAACAGGATACTATGAAACATTTAACATTTGAATAATGCTTTACAGTTTAAAGTGTTTTGTGTGTATTATCTCATGTAGCCCTCATTATAAAACTGTGAGGAATATAGGGTAGATATTAACTGCACCATTTTTTCAGGTGGAAATAAATGAATTGGCCCTTGAGAACGCTAATGCCGTAAACACAGCTTGATTGACCTTCTAGAGGCATGAAGTGCAGAGTTCTCTGATTTGAAAGCACGAATGCACTCTAGATGCAATCACAGTAGGGCCAAAAGAAAGGAGATAAATCCCGCAAGGTTTTGCTCCCCCTGGCGAAGCCGTAGCATCCAGTGGTCTGGGGCGTGCTGGGCCATTTCCTCCAAGACAAAGGGCACATTGTTGCACCTTATACCTCCCCGCCACTAAGACAGAACATGGTGTTTAGTAAGCCTTATGGATTTTGGAAACAAAATAGACCACACTTGGAAGTACTGATTTGACCGACTTATCAGATGACCCAGTAGGCTGCCAATTCTAAGTGGAGCTCAGAATAAGAAAAGGCTCTGCCGCAGGTCCAGCTATGCACTCAGTGCCCTGACTCTCAGGCAATGCAGCATCTGATGGAACAGGACTCTGCAGGGTCTCTGGAGAGTCCCAGTAGCAGAGCTGGGTCACAGACCCCTAGGAGGCTGAAGCAGGGCCACCCCTTCTGTGGCAGAAAGCTACTCACTCTTTGAAAAGCAGCTCCAGGCATGTCAGTGGGCCCTGGTAAAAATGAGCTCCTAGCCCAGGGAGGGCAAGTTACCATGCAGCTGGGGCTGGATATAATCATGAGTTTGGGTGGGCACGGCAGCAATCTTTCCCACAAAGGAACTGGCATATTCAAGGTCTGGCCTATGCAGACCCAAAGGGAAGAGAACATTATGTAAACTGATGGCCCAGTCTCCTATGCCTGCCCCGCTGTTTCACTTACATCTGCCTTCAGCTCACACCTATGGACTCATGGAGTTTCCCTGTGGCCAGCTGCCAGAGGAGGGAAGAACTAGGCCTGGCCCCACACCTGGGCTGGCATCCTAAGTTGGTGCTCACAGCTGAAGCAAACTGCCGCAGTTCTCAGTCCACTCATGGGTCCCGAGAGGAGGACAAGAGTAAAGGAAAAAAACCCTCGTAGGCAGCGCTGCAAGCAACACATGTGGCTGACGAAGAAACTGATTAGAAGATGGGGGAAATCAAGCAAGGTATAGAAGTAAGACTGTGCTCTCCCACCATCACCCCCTCGACCCTCTTATGGATTTTGTGCTTCCTGTCACTGCCACCTTAGGCTTTGACAGATCAGAGGCCCTGGTTCAGGGGATGGAAGAGTGATGGTCGGGGAGAGGCTTCTCTCTAAGTGAACATAATAGTCTGCTCAACTTGAAGGAGGAACTCTCACCTGGTCACTTCTGGACCACTAATGCCAGTGAACCAGTGGGTTAAAAAAAAAAAAAAAAAAAAAAGAGGAGTTAGTGGTGGGGGTCCTGGATCCTGATTGCTCTGAGGAGCTAGGGTTTCTCCTGTGTAATGGAATCAGGGAGGGGTCTATATAGAACTCAGGTGATTTATTGGTTTATCTCTTGGGGTTTCCATACTGCTGAGAATGGTGAACAGGTAATTGCAGCAGCTGACACAGGCAAGACAACCAAGGACTTAGATGCTCTGGGTAAGAAGATCAAAGTTCCCACACCAAGAAAGTGACCTAGACAAGCCCAAGTGCTGGCCGAGGGTAAGAGAAATCTAGACTAGGTGGTGGAAGAATGGTCACTGAATACTAGTTATTGCCACATAGCAAGTTGCAATAGTGACTTGTTTCACTAATAATATTTAATTAAATATTTGCAGAGACTGCAGCAGCTACGACCTTGAAGCTGACTCTGTGCCACATGGCACTGAATGGATGGCCTTAGCAGATATGACTGGTACAAGTGTGGCCTGCAGTGGACACCTGTTGGGCATCCCTTCAAATGCTCTCAGCCTCACCTGCCTCCTGTTCTAGCCACTATGGAGCATCCAGTATTCTGTAGGAGCCAACATCCTTCACGCAGGTACAACCCGGAAGTATCACTCCTGTGTGCCTCTCATTTCCTGTCAGTGTTTCTCTGTAACCTGCTTAGTATCCAGAGATGCTCAACCCAGAAATTTTGGGGGTATGTCACCCTATTGGGGGGGGTTCTTTGACTAATGGGGATGGGAGGCAATGCATAAATCTTTCCCTCTTTCTCCTCCATAGAGAAGATTCTGATATTCCTTTCACATGACTCCTTAAACGGTCCCCTGGGATCAAGCATCCAGTTGCCTGTAGCAGTGAACAACACGATGATAAATCGTGTTTTTTTCTCATTCCTTGCCTCACTCCTCCTGACCTTACTCCTACCCCCTGGAACCCAATAAAGCATTTTCATTCAAGTCTCTGTTTCAGGCTCTGTTTTCTGGGGAAATGAGGCTAAGTTACATCACCCATTTCCAGCTACTACCTTTGTCACCTTCCGGCCTTGTGATCATTCCATTGCCTCCAAGTCCTATCACTACCCTGGTGACTTTAACATTCAAGCCCTATACCTTGAGTTCTCAGTCCTTTGATCAGCTCATTTCCAGTGACCTTCACCTCCATTCCACGCTATCACCTTGCTTCCATTGCCTCCTTGAATGCTGTCATCACTGATTACTGCTGTATGCATAAGTCCAAAAGTTAGAAATCCCACTCTCTTCCTCAACCTTTCATCCTTCAGTCCCTTTCATTCAGTTACTCCCACTGCACCAATGTTGTAACATCATGAAGACTTTGCGGCCCAGGAACTGTCTATGTTCCCATTACCCAGCTGCTTTCTCTTGTCCTCCTTTTTTTTTTTAATCCAGTTAAAATTCCACAGAACACTATTTCTATCATGCTTGCCAATTTCCACAACTCCGTTGCCCTCCCAACTCTCTTCTTGAAAAACCCCTCTCAGAATTAATGCATCTGTCCAACTTTTTTTGTACTTATATCCCAGGTGTTAATCACTGTTAGAGAAAAACCATAAAGCTGAACAATTTGGTGCCATTATAATAGCTGCCAACATTTATTGAGAGCTTAATCTTTGCCAGGCACTATTCAAAACACATTACATAAATTATCTCATCTTGCTTCCTACATCAGGCTGGAAAGTAGCCCAGAAATTCTGTTCTCAAACCTCTGAAATTCATTCTCATCAGAACACTTTCTCTTCTGCTGCTCAGAGAAAACACAAGTCATCAATTAAAAACATGGTATACATCATCCTTCACATTTCAGTAGCATTCAACAGAAATGAGTCCTCCTTTCTAATCCAAACACTCTCTTTATCCTTCACACCACACTCTGCTAGGTTTTTTTTCTACCTCTTTGTCCCCATTTTGCTTATCTCCCATATTCCTTTTTCTCACATAAACTTTTTTCTTTATCTCTATCTCCATCACCAAACTTTTTTCTTTATCTCTATCTCCATCACCATCTACCAAGCGCTCCAAAAATAGCAATGTGGGTTGCACCCATAAGGTTCCCTCTCCCTCACTGTCTACCCCCACACCTTCCAATCTCTAATTCCATAGTTCTTACTTCTTAAATATCTCTGGGGATTGTCAACTTCTCTTTCCATCTATTGCTGTAGTCTAGATCACCATCTCCCACCTGCATGGCTGCAAGAAATTTCTAGCTAGTCTACTTGCCTTCAGTTATGCCTGTATCAAATGCAAATGACTTCTTCAGGCTCATGCCCACAAGTCTTTTCTCACACCTGTCAACACATATTGATGTATGTTTTTAGGACTGACTCCCCACCATTGAGCTCCCTGGGAACAGGCACTATGTCTTGCTCCTATCTTGGTTTTCCCCAACTCATGCCCTGTCATGAGGCTGTTCTCTGTAAAGTTTCACTGACTGAGTGGATGACCATTAAATAAATCAGAGACTTAATCCATCAATTAACAAGTAGATAAGTAGTATCTATTTTAAACTCCTCATGACTGACTCAGTTTCCATATTTTATTTACCTCCCATCATAACACAAACCAAACTTGAAATTAGAATAATTATTAAATTTATTAAATGAGTGTATGCATCTCAGTTCCAGATAAAAATTCTAAAGCATTTAGGTATATTTTTGAACACACTGGATAATATTTTACTTCAATGGACCAGAAGGGTCTGTGAGCAAATTTGTTGGACTTCAGAAAGACAGACACTCCACATACCTCCATCTTCATTTTATTTCCATAACTGGGGTTTTGTGATCTACAAAGGGGTGAAGGTGGGGCCTGAGTACCCTGAAACAGTGAGTGTGGACATCTGGATTCTAGGAATGCTTGGCTCAGTCGTGCCATGGATAAGATATGGGGACATGTCTAACGAGCACGGCCAAAAGCAGGGGGTATCTGTGGCAATCTTCAGACTCTTGAGCCCACAGGCTTAGAGTGAGAATGAAGAGATATGGCAGAAATGAGAGGACCCTGGAGGGGAGGCAAGGTGCCTCAGATACAAGGGCAGGTGGACCTTAGGTCTGAGGTTCTGTCCGAAGATAACTGTGCTCCAACCCCTTCTGGCTCCTTTTTCTCCACTCAGGTTTTCATAGTCCTAAAAGGGAGAATGTGACTAGCTTGAATCAGGCTCCTCTCCCTTGAATCAATCAGCCATGGCCTGGAGCAGGATGGATGACCAACACTCACACCTTGCAGGAATTGTGAGCTAGATAACACCATCTTTCTATACTCTGCACAGCCTAGAAGATGTTTTTTTGAAGTTCTAATTAAAACTTGCTTAACCAATTCAGGCCTAATTCCAGTGATTAAATCTTACATCTATTACATACAAATAATTTATGGGTCTTGACGTATTTAGTCTTCAAAAACATAGGATCATGGGCCAGATCAAGCAGTAGCAAGTGGATATTAAAATTTGAGGGTCAATAAATGTCTGAGAGGCAGTTATGGAAAACAAGATGAAGGCAAAGACTTTGCTCTGACAAGGGCCGATGAAAGAAATGGGCTTGCTGTCTGCCATCCAGCATGGAAAGGGGCAGAGCTGGGCGACTGGGAGTCTGAGCTGTCCCTCACATGTGCATATCTACAGCAATAAAGAATCCAGGGCATTAGCAAGTGACACCAAATCAGCCTGCACCATTTAGCTCTGACATGCCTGAGTGTGAACTCTCCATAATATGTCACAGTGCAGAGAGAGAAAGAGTGATAGGGGAACTGGTGACCTCTCCAAATCACACACACACTGCCCATCCCTGAAAGCTGCTGGGAGTCATGGGCCTCTCAGCAGAGCACGGATTTAATGCACCTCATGATATCCACTCCCACACAGAAGTGGAGGAAACGTTTAGAAAAGGAGAGCTTTGTATCAAGGCCTCGCACAGATGTGTTGCATCAGCGGCAGTGTTGCCTGGGGACTTCCCTCCCCAGTCTGCACTCAGAAGGGCAGACATTGCCTGGGGCCCTGCAGTCACCCATTCCAGGAATTTGGTCACAACCACAGATGTCTAATTTGTAATATCTGTCATGGTTCTGTGGTCATGCAACAGAGCCCAAGGGCACATGGTACAATGTCTTTGCAATAAAAACTTGTAGTGTCTCAGAGAAAGTGCAGTGTTTTACCAAAATCCATTGCCCTATAACTGCTGCCTTGGCTACCTCTGAGTATCTCAGCCCAGGATTTGTAGAGTACTTAGTAATGATCAAGGTGGCTTCAATCCTTTGACCTAACTTTGCACTTTTCTATGAACAGGTCAAATCAAACAAGCATTCAGTAGTTCATCCATTCAGTGGGCAAACATTTAGTAAGCATTTGTCTCATTGGTCCTTAGGTGAAGTAGAATCGTGACTACACATTCCTTCCTAACTCAGCATGACTTACATCCTAATATAGGATCTAACACATTCTTTTAACTTGGCCTAAGGAGACAATCAAAATGTTGTCCAGGTTAAAAAAGGGAAGAGAGTCAAGAAAATTCTACCCATGTTTTTGGTTATTAAATTTGAATAGAACTGACCCTATTCAAAGATAAACATATTTAAAACCACAGCATTTAATATTAAATATAACTTTAAAAGGAGGAAGAGAGAAGCAGATACAAGATTAGTAGGAGAGAAGAAGAAGGGGGAAAAGTAGGAGAGGACAAGGGAAGGAAAGCATGCAATATGCAAAAGGTAATTGAAGAGAACACGGTAGGTGAATTACTCCAGGAAAACAGAGAAGAAAAAAACAATGGTAAGAAAGACAAAGAAATGCAAGTTAGAGGGGCAAAACTAACAGAGATGAATAGGAGAGAAATGGAAACCTAACATAAAAATAGTTAGGATACCTAAAATAGATACTAAAAAAAAAATTGTGAGGCGTGTATTTAGACACAAATAGGATCTTTCATGCAATGAAAGAAAATATAAATACAATGCGAAGTCTTAATATGTCCCAATAAAAAGAATATAGGATGAAAAACACCAAGATTTGTCCAATAAAGAATCATAGATTCATTGAGAAAGTAAAAACTGGTACCCTAAAAAGAAAACAATTCATTGACTATAATATTCTCCTCAGCATTTCTCCATAACAGAACACAATGAAACTACAGAGATTTGAAGGAACAGTGTGTCTCAGGAGATCTATTACGTCCCAAATTGTCATGTGTCTAGTCTATGGGCAACAGAAATGCATTTTAAGATAGGCAAGTCATCCAAAAGCAGATTATCATGTAACTTCCTGAAAATTATTCTTTAATTTAGCCAGAGCATATTAATCAAAATTAGGTACTAATTCATTGAGAACATAACAATTAAATGACTTACAGTGAACACTTAACCTACTTAAACTAAAATTAAATGTAACAGAATTTATGTTTTAAGTAACTTAACTGAGTCCAAGGACAAAGATCACAAATATTTATAGGAGGACAAAAATATTGAGCATCTAACAAGATAAAATTCATAATATCTGGCATCCAATAAAAAACATTACCAGGCATGCAAAGAAGCAAGAAAATATAACCAACAATGAAGAGAAAAATCAATGAATTGAAACTGACCAAGAAATGAAACAGATGCTAGGTTTAGTACAGCAGGACATTTTAAAAAAATGTTATGACTAATTTCCATATGCCCAAGGAAGTAGAAGATTGAAAAGATTAAGTAGCAATCTGGAAGATATAAAACTGACCAAAATAAATTTAACTTCTATAAATGAAGACTATAATGTGTAAGATAAAAAATACGCTGGATGGAATTAATGGTAGATTACACAATCTTGCAAAAGATTGCAGAGATTAGTGAACTTGAACACAGAAATAGAAACAATTCAAAGTGAAACACAGAAACAAATAAGAAATTTCAAAAATGAAAAAAGCATTAGTGAACTGTGGAAATACTTCAAGAAACCAAGTATGTGTATAAGTTGAGGCCCTGAAGGAGTCAGTAGGTGACTCAAAAAATATGTGAAGAAATAACTGCCAGAAATGTTCTAAGTGTGAGAAAAATTATAAACCCACAGATTCAAGGACGTCTATTAACCCTAGAGAAAAGAAACATGAAGAAAAACTTCACCAAAGTATATCATTACCAAATTGTTGAAAAACAATATAAAGAGAAAGTTCTAAAAGAAACCAGAGAAAAAAAGACATATTACTGCAAAGAAATACAAGGATGACAGCATATTTCTCACCCAAAAAGTACAGGCTAGAAGACAGTGGAGCAACATCTTTAAAGTACTGCAAGAAAAAGAACTTTCAGGCTAGAATTTTTTAACCAGTAAAAATATTTTTCAAAACTTGTTCCAAAATAATGGCTTTTTTTTGACATACAAGATCTGAAAGAATTCATTACAAGCAGGCTTAAGTACAAAAATGTGAAGTCTTACAAGAGAAAGGAAAATAATATCAGCTAGAAATCTTGATCTACACAAAATAATAAAGGAATAAATCAGTCACTATAATCATCATGTTAATAAACGTAAAGAAAATCACATTATCATTTCAATAGATGGAGAAAAAACATCTGAAAAAAATCTATCATCAATTTCTATTAAAAATTCTCAGAAAGAGAAAAGACTTCTGGTTCCTGCCAAAATAAAATAGACCCATTCCTCCCAAGTCCTCCCTCTTACAACTAAAAACCCTTAGCATAACACAACAAACAGGCATTGGAAGGGACTTGAAAAACAACATGGTAGTGAGTTCTCTGGGTGTCTTATTGCCTTCCATATATTCTGGACTGGGTCCTGCAGAAACCAACTGTGACCAGGCACAGAAAAGTTCCAAGAAAAGCCTATTCCCTTAGCCAAAGGACTGGGGAAAGGATGGCCTTGCAACAAGAAATCCTTCTTGTAGTACCTGCCCTGCTCTAGCAAACACCAATAGAAAATCACCTACCAACTCCTCCACCATGGTTTCAGTGGGCCAAGCAGGGATCTTTCATCTCACCCTCCCCACATGCTCACAGCCTACAGAAGCAAATGGCGGTGCTCAGATTCCCCAAACCAGTGGTATCACTGGGGCTGAGCAAGGAGCTAATTTCCCATCATTCACTTGGCAGAAGCAGGCATCACTCTGATTCCCTGCTAAGATAGTGTCCGTGGACCTAGTGGAGAGCCATCAGAAGCAAGCAGTACCCCCAATTCACTGCCAGGGTAGTGTCAGTGGTGTCCAGCAATGAGCCCAGTCTGTACTCCCACCAGTATCAAGGAGTCAGTGTGAGTCAGGGCTGCTCGGCACTCCCCTGCTCCTTCCCCGGGTGTCCTAGAACCCAGTGGGGAGTGAAACCACCAGAAACACCCAGCATCAAGGAGACTGAACAAGGTCATATAAAGCAGGGCTAGACGATACTCTGCTTCTCCCCTTCACCAATGTCAGTAGGGCCAAGTGAGAAGCTAAGACTCCACCACAACTTAGTTGACACTCTGCTCCTGTTCCTCTCTCCCCGCAGTGTCAGCATAGCCTGGGGCAGGGAGGGGCGGCTGAGTGTCAGGTCCCACACAGAACCAATGAGATGGAACCAGTTGGTCAGCAAAGGGACTAGTTGGCACTTTTCTTCCCTCACTGTCCTCCCTGGTGACAGCAGGTCCCAGCAGAGAGCTTCCACTCTCATCCTGCAGCAACAAAGCAGCAGTCAGCCCTTCACTCCTTGCCCCAGGTGTCAGGGCACGCAGCAAGGAACTGAGTTTGTACTCTCATTCAGAAGCAACAAGTTTCCCACCTGCACCAGGAGGGTGTCAGCAGCACCAGAGGGGAAGCTGAAGCCCTACCCTTGTCATTTGCAGTGAGGCAGCATGAGCCAGTGCTCCATTTTTGCTGAGGTAGTGTCAGTGGAGCCCAGCAGGAAGCCTAATAAACTCATCTACCCAGCCCTCAGGCTACACCTCACCAGGGGGACTACCTGATAAAGCAAGATTAGATAGACTCCAGAGTCTCTAATATAATATATAAAATATCCAGAATACAACTGAAAATCAACTTATACCAAGGACAAGAAAAATCACAACTTAAATGAGAAAAGAAAACATGCAATGGCATTCAGCTAAATTCATGTTAGAATTATCTGACTAGGATATTTAAGCAATTTTATTTTATAATAAAAACTGGCAATGACCAATTCTCTTGGGAAAAAAACAAAAAATAGAAAATCTCAGCAAAGAAACAGAACTTATTAAAATAAAGAACCAAATAGAAATTATAGAACAAAAACATGCAATGTATTTGTCTGTTCAGGCTGCCATAATGAAATACCCTGAATGGGTAGCTTAAACAACAGAAATTTATTTTCTCAGAGTTCTGGAGGCTAGAAGTCAAGGTCAAGTGATGGAACATTCAGTTTCTGGTAAAGGCTCTCTTCCTGGTTTGTAGAGAGTCACTATCTCACATGTGTATTCACACGGCCTTTCCTCTGAGCAAGCTCAGAAAGAAAGAGAAAGAGAGACAGCACTCTGGTATCCTTCACTCTTCTCCTTTTATAAGGACACCAATTCTATCAGATTAGGGCCCTACCCTTATGATCCCATTTAATTTTTTTTTAATTAATTTATTTTATTTATTTATTTTTGGCTGCATTGGGTCTTCGTTGCTGTGTGCGGGCTTTCTCTAGTTGCAGAGGGCGGGGGCTACTCTTCTTCATTGCGGTGCACAGGCTTCTCATTGCAGTGGCTTCTCTTGTTGCTGAGCATGGGCTCTAGAGCACAGGCTCAGTAGTCGTGGTGAACGGGCTTAGTTGCTCCGCAGCGTGTGGGATCTTCCCGGACCAGGGCTCAAACCCATGTCCCCTGCATTGTCAGGCGGATTCTTAACCACTGTACCACCAGGGAAGGCCTCCCATTTAATTTTAATAACCTCTATAAAGGCTCTATCTCCAAATACAGTCACATTCAAGACTGGGGCATCAACCTATGAATTTGGAGAAGACACAATTCAGTCCTTAATATGCAGTAAGTGAAATTTTAAAACTGTCTGCATACATTCAATAGTAGAGAGGAGCTGACAGAGGATAGAATCAGTAGACTTGAGGACCAACAAATAGAATTTACCCAATCTGAACAACAGAGAAAAAGCAGACCGAAAAAAGTAAGTGCAGTCTCAGAGACCTGTAGAACAATAACAAAAGAGCTAATTCTTATAATGAGAATCCCAAAAGAAAGGTTAGAGAGTGGACTGAAAAAGTACTTGAAGAAATAATGGCTAAAAAGTTCCCAAAGGTGGACAAAACAAAACAAAAACAAAAGAAATCTACAGATTTAAGAAATCTAATGAAACCCAATAGAATAAAGTCAAAGAAATCCAGATTAAGACATATCGTCATAATTAAATTTCTGAAATCTTTAAGACAAAGAAAAAAAAAAAACTTGAAAGCAACCAGAGGAAAATAATGTATTACTTATAACGGAACACAAATTTGAATGACAGTGGAATTCTCACCTAAAACCATGGAGACCAGAGGAAGCAGCACAACATTTTTCAAGTACTGAAAGGAAAATATTGTCAACTGTAACTTCCATATCTGGCTAAAATCTCCTTTTGGAAGGAAAAGCACAAAAAGAAATTCTCAGATGAAGGAAAACTAAGAGGATTGGTCACTAGCAAACCTACCCTTGGAAAATGCTTAAAGGAAGTTTTCTAAACAGAAAGGAAAAAATAACAGAAGTCTTCAGGGGAAAAAAATCAGAATGGGTAAAAAGAAGATCAAATATAAATATAACTTTTACAAGTTTGTTAAATCATATTCAATAGTTAAACAAAAGATTATAAGACCTTCTGATGCAGTGTATGCAGAGAAAATGCTTGAATCAATTATATTTTCAAAGAGGGGAGGGTAAAGAGACCTAATGGAGGTAAGGTTTCTACATTCATTTAAGGTGGTAAAATATTAATACTGTAAAAGTAGACTGTTGCATAAGTATGTTGTCACACAAAGAGCAAACATTAAGAAAACTTTTTTAAAAAGCAGAAGTAGCTATAATCATATAGAAAATAAACTTCAGAGCAAAAAAATCATTATAGCCAAAGAAAGATATTACATAATGATAAAAGAATCAATCCTCCAGGAAGACATAATGATACTAAATGTGCATGCACTAAACAACAGAGCCTCAAAATACATGAAGCAAAATGGATAGAGCTGAAAAGAGAAATAGACAAATCCACAACTATAGTTGGGAACTTCAACACTCCCTCTCAACAACTGATATAACTTGTAGGCAGAAAATCAGCAAGGACATAGAAGAATTATCGAACAACACAATCAACCAAGATGATATAATTGATATATATAGAATACTCCACCCAAAAACAGCACATTTATTTCAAGGGTCCATAGAACACTTCACCATACCCTGAGCCATAAAATAAATCTCAACACATGTTAAATTTTTTAAAAAACTGAAATCATAAAGAACTTTTTCTGACCATAATGGAATCAAATTAGAAATCAGTACAAGAAAGACTACTGGAAAATCTCTAAACACTTGGAAATTAAATAACACATTTTTAAGCAATCCATGGATCAAAGAGTAAGTCTCAATGGAAATAAAATACATCAAATGAAATGGAAATTAAAATACAACCTAACAAAATATGTGAGATGTAGCTGAAGTAGTACTGAGATGGAAATTTATAACACTAAAATGCTCACATTATAAAACAGAAAAAGTATCAAATCAGTAATCTAAGTTCCTCCCTCAAGAAACTTGTAAGATAAGAGCAAAATAAATACAAAGCAAGCAGGAAAAAGGAAATAATAAACGTAAGAGCAGAAACAAATAAAATGGAAAACAGAAAAACAATACCTCTAGGAAGATCCAAATCATCAGTATCAGAATTGAAACACGACCTCTAGGAAAATACAAATCATCAGTGTCAGAATTGAAACAAGAGATAGATATCATTACAGATTCCATAGCCACTAAAAGGATAATATGTAAATACTATGAACAACTTTATACTTAGAACAATTTAGAAGAAATAGACCAATTCCTTGAAAACCAAAAACTATCAAAATTCAACCAAGATAAAAAGTCTAAATAGTTCTATAACCATTATAGAAATCAAATTCATAATTTAAAAGTTCCCACAAGAAATATGCAGGCTCAGTAGGTTTCACAGGAAAATTCTATCAAACATTTAAAGAGTAAATACCAATTTTACACTACTCTTCCAGAAAATAAGAGGTAATAATACTTCTCAACAGATTTTAACAATAGAATAAAAGAAAACTACTAATTAATTTATCTCAAAACTTAGACATATTAATCTAAAACAAAATATTAATAAATCGAATCCAGAAATCTATAAAAAGAATTTTACAGCATGACCAAGTAGAGTTTATTCCAGGGAATGTAAAGCTGGTTCAATATTCAAAAATCAATCAATGTAACCCACCATATCAATGCACTAAAGAAAAAAAGATAAGTGCTCATATCTACTAATACAGAAAAGGCTTTTGACAAAATCTGAAGCCATGATAAAAAGTACAATATCCAAAATTATCATAAAAATTCTCAGCAAACTAGAAGTAGAGGGGAACTACTTCAGCTTATATACAGCATCTACAAAAAGCCTACAGGCAACGTCATACATGGTATTGAAAGACTGAATGCTTTACTCCTAAAATCAAGAATAGGGCAAGGATGTTCACTCTCACCTCGCTTAGTCAACATAGTAATGGAAGCCCTGCCCAGTGCTATAAGAAATAAAAAGATACAAAACACATACAAATTAGAAGTGAAGAACTGAAACTATCTCTATTTGCAAATAACACAATTGTCTACACAGAAAATCCCAAGGAACTGGAATCTACAAAAAGAAAAAAATACTGACACCAATAAGTGAGTTCAGCAAAGTTACATGATACAAGATCAACACACAATAATCAATCAAATTTCTATTTACTAAAATTAAACATGTGGAAACTGACATTAAAAGCACAATACTGTTTATAATTGCTTCTCCAAAAATGAAACACTTAGGTACTAATCTAACAATACATATACAGGATCTGTATCCTAAAATTAACAAAATTCTAATGAAATAAATAAAAGAAGACCTAAATAAGTGGAGAGACGCCCCCTATTCATGGATTGGAAGACTCAACATAGTAAAGGTATCAATTCTGCCCAAACTGATCTGTAGATTTAATATAATTTCTATCAAAATTACAGCCACATTTTAAAATAAGACAATTTTATCCTAAAATGTATATGGAAAGGCAAGGACTCAGAGGATTGAAACTAGTTTTTTAAAAAGATAATGAGGTAGGAGAAATCACTCTACCCAATGTTAAGGCTTACTATACAGCTAAAGTGATCAAGAAAATGTGGTATTGGCAGAAGTAGATCAATAGAACCTAAAAGCAGACCAACTCAAATATACACAACTGATCTTTGACAAAGGTGCAAAAGCAATTCAAAGGAGAAAGCAAGGCCTTTTTAACAAATGATGCTGGTGCGACTGGACATTTATAAGCAAAATTTTTAAAAGTAGCCTAAACCTCACAGCTTGTGCAACTATTAGTTCAAAATAAATTGTGAACTTAAATGTAAAATTATAAAACTTAAATGTAAAATTATAAAACTTTTAAAATTATAAAATTTTAATGTAAAATTCTAAAACAGGAAAAAGTCTTTAGGACCTCAAAGCACAATCCATAAAAGGAAAAATTGATAAATTGGACCTCACCAAAATTAAGATCTTTTTGCTCTGCAAAAGACTGTTTAGATGATGAAAAGGCAAGTTAACAGACTGGGAGAAAATATTTGCAAACTACACATCTGATCAAGGAATAGAATCTAGACTATATAAAGAACGCTCAAAACTCAATTGTAAAAGTCAATCACACCAATTAGAAGATAGGCAAAAGACATGAAGAGACATTTCACTGAAGAGGATTATCACATGGCCCAACGATTGCACTCCTGGCCATTTACCCCAGAGAAATTTACCCCAGATTTATGTTCACACAAAAAATCTGTACATTAATGTTTGTAGCATCTTTATTTGTAATAGGCATAAACTGAAAACAACTCAAATGTCCTTTAATGGATGAATGGTTAAACTGTAGTACATCTATACCATGCTTGGCAATATAGAGAAATGAACTACTGATACCAGTAACAACTTAGGTGGATCTCCAGGTCATTATGCTTAGTGAAAAGGCCGATCTCAAAGGGTTAGACACTGTATGATTCCACTTATATCACATTTTTGAAAAGACAAAATCATAGAGATAAAGAATGGATTAGTGGTTATCAGGCCTAAGGAGGAGGAAAGGAAGGGAGGTGGCATAGAGATAAAAGATTAGCCTGAGGGATCTTAGTGATGGAATTGTTTATATCTTAACCGTGGTCATGGTCACAAAGCTATACATGTGATAAAATTGCACAGAACCACACACACACACACACACACACACACACACACAAATGAGTAAAATCACAAAACTGGTGAAATCTGAATAAGGTCAACGGTTACATCAATGTCATTTTTCTGGTTGTGAAATTGTACTATAGTTATGCAATATTTTATCTTTGTGGGAAACTGGGCGAAAGCTGCATTATTTATTAAATCTGCATACCAATTATCTCAAAAACAAAATTTGAAAAAAAAACTCTCAGCAAACTAGTAATAGAAGGGACTTCCTCAATCTGATAAATGTCCTGCACAAAAACGCCAGCTAACCACATCATTAGAGACTGAATACTTTCCCTAGGAGGTCAGGAACAAGGCAAGAATGCCTGCTCTCACCATTCTTTTTTTCTTTTTTTGACAAATAAATATTGCGTATCTTTAAGGTGTACAACCTTTTTACATATGCAAACATTGTGAAATGATTAGCACAATCAAGCTAATTAACATATCCATCACCTCTCATAGTTACCTTTTTAAAAAATTCTATACTGAAAGTTCTAGCTGAGGCAAGAAAAAAATATATAAGGAATCTAGATTGGAAGGTATGAAGTAAAATTATACTTAGGTGCAAATGACACATATAAAGTCCTGTAAATTCTATGAAAAGCTACTAGAACTACTACATGAGTTATCACAGTTGCAGGATGTAAGATCAATAACAAAAATCAAATTATTTCTATATACTAACAATGAAAATTCAGAAATTGAAAATTTTTAAATTAATATTAATAACAAGAGCAGCATGAAATATGAACTACATAAGGAATAGTTTTATCAAAATTTATAAGACCTATATGCTAAAATCTACAAAATGATGTTGAGAAAAAATTTTAAAGACCTAAATAGAGAAATATATTGTGCTCATGGCTCTGAAGACTCAATATTGTTAAGACAATTTTCTCCAAATTGATCTACAGATCCAATGCAATCCTAATCAAAATCCAAGGAGAACTTTTTTTGTAGAGATTAACCAACCTACTCTAAAATTCATGCAGAAATGCAAAGGACCTAGAAAAGCCCAAACAACCTGCAAAGATGACAATAAGAGTGCAGATCTAACATTACCTGATTTCAAGACCTATCAGGATGTAGTAATGAAGACAGTGTGCCATGGGCATAAAGACAAACTGATCAATGGAACAGAATCTAGGGTCCAAAAATAGTCCCACACATTTATGAATAATTTCAACAAAGGTGTAAAGAAAATTCAGTGGAGAACAGATAATCTTTTCAACAAATGGTGTGGAAAAAATGATAATCCATATTTTTAAATGATCTTAAACCTATATCCTGTATCATATACAAAAATTACCTTAAATGAATCATAGACCTAAATATAAATGTTAAACTGTTGTATTTCTAGAGGAAAACAGGAGAAAACCTCGGTGACCTTGAGTTAGGCAAAGACTGCTTGACTTGACAGTAAAAAAATGATCCATAAAAAATATCGATCAATTGAATTTTATCAAAATTAAGAAATTCTCCCCTTCCAAATGCACTATGAATAGAACTCATGGGAGAAAATATTTGCATATTAATAAAGAACTTGTACCCAAAATATATAAGGAACTCTCGAAACTCAGTAATAACAACCAACGCAATTAAAATGGGCAAAATATTTCAAAAGATACCTTACCAAAGAAGATACATGGATGACAAACAAGCACATGAAACAACACTCACATCATTAGACATTTGTGAAATGTGAAATAAAATCACAATGAGACCACTACACACCTATTAGAATCTCTGAAATTAAAAAGTCACCAAGTGCTGGCAAGGATGCTGAGCAACTGCAATTCTCAGACACTGCTGTTGGTTCTGTAAAATGGTACAACCACTCTGGAGAATAGTTTGGTGATTCCTTAAAAAGTTAAACACACACCTACAATATGATGCACCCATTCTGCTGCTAGGTGTTTATCCAAAAAAAATAAAAGCATGTGTCTATACAAAGACTTGTCCAGAAATGTTCCTAGCAGCTTTATTTGTAATAGCCTAATACTGAGAAAGACATGTCTATCAACAAGAGAATGAGTAAACAAATTGTGGTATATCTATATGATGGAATACACTCAGAAATAAATAGAGTTTAACTACTGATACACATGGAAAGGTAAAGAAATCTCAAAAATAATTATGCTGTTAATGAAGCCAGACAAAAAGCATACATACTAAATGGCTCCATTTATATAAAATCTGGAAGACGCAAACTAACCTATACTGACAGGAAAGAGATCAGTAGCCATCTGAGGAACAGGATCAGAGAAGGGTAAGAAGGACGGTGCAAGGAAATGTTTAGGGGTGATGGATATGCTCATTACCTTGATTGTGGTGATGGTTTCACAGGCATATGTCAAAGTGTACACTTTAAATATGTACAGTTAGACATACAGAATAGACTTGAGGACATGGGAAGAGGGAAGGGTAAGCTGGGACGAAGTGAGAGAGTGACATGGACATATATACACTACCAAATGTAAAACAGATAGCTAGTGGGAAGCAGCCGCATAGCACAGGGAGATCAGCTCGGTGCTTTGTGACCACCTAGAGGGGTGGGATAGGGAGGGTGGGAGGGAAATGCAAGAGGGAGGAGATATGGGGATATACGTATATGTATAGCTGATTCACTTTGTCATACAGCAGAAACTAACACACCATTGTAAAGCAATTATACTCCAATAAAGATGTTAAAATAATAATAAATATGTGCAGTTTATTAAATAAATAAATCATTATTTCCTTAATAAGGAAAAATAAATAAATATAATTAAATATAAATAACTTAGGTAATTATAATCCCAAAACAGAATAGGGAATTATCATTCTTAAAAAAAAAACACCCTTAATGTAAAAATATTAATAATTTACAGTAGTACAATAGAGCTAAGCTTCCAGGATATGGAATAAAAAATTGGGAAGTGACAAGCAGTTAGTGAAAAATTACTTATTTTCTCATCTTGGGTGACAATATATAGTAATTTATTTCTAAAATTGATACAGTGAACAAAATGTTTAAGAATTTAACTAAAAATTTTAAAGGCTGACTTAAGGTTATTACTTAACATTATAAATATAGAACTAAAAAGATGCTCTATCTTCCAAAAATAATAATAAATAATAAATAATAAAAAATAATAATAAAACACAGGCCATACTGCAAAAATAGAAACCAAAGGAAAATCAACAAAGCATAACATAAGCACCATCAAAAAAAAGAAACAATTCCAAAACCCAAACATTGGCTGTGAACAATAAGTTCACATTTTTAAAGAAAAGTAAATACTTTTAGATATTTTCAAATTTAATTATTTTTAATCTGTAAAAAAAACAAACCCAAAACATAGGACCTCCAATAGGTGGAAGCGAGGATGGGTAAAAACACATGTCCCCTGGAAAGTGAGGATGGGAAATAAGGCATGCACTCAGAAGTGAGGCTGGGAAGAACACACGTACCCCCAGAAAATGATGGTGCACATCTCCATTTGTGGGCCAAGAAAGTGGTTCCCAGCACATCACTGAGCTGACAAAGCAGGTCAAACAACAACTGTTTTAATGTGATCCCACTCATATAAAAGTACTGGCAAAGTGTCAACAGTCATAAAGGAATACCTGAACAAATGCTGATCTGAGTGTTAACAATGGCCATCTTAGGCTATTGGGACTCTGGGGATTTTTAACAATGAAGCTTTATCACTTTACAATGAAACAATAAAGCTATTTTTGAAGCATTTGTCTTCAAATTAGAAATTCACGCTATTGAGAGTGTGTTGCATGCATTTAGACAGAAACTATTAAAATTTAAAGTATGCATATGCACTGGCCAGGGATCAGATCTTATGTCATAAAGATATAAATATGTTGGCAGGGTCACAAAGTCACCATTTGGGCTTGGAGGGTACAAAGATTTTACAAGATTACTTGTATAGACCAGAAGAAAGAGGAGAAATGAGGAGCGGGGCTGGGAGGAAGCCTGGGAAGAGTAAAAAGGACAAGAAGAGACTCAAGACTTAATCATCGTATATCCATATTATGGAGTATATGAAATAAGTTTTGAAAAATAAACTAAGATCTATTTGACAGATGTCCAGGATGTACTGTTTAGGAGACAGAGGTCCATTTATTTAATATTAGGTGACAGAAACAAATGAAAATAATAAGTTCTCACTTTTTTTTATTAAATAAAATATCCTATACATTTTTGCGTGAGTTTTATGACCACTAAGACAAATGTGGAGAGATGCATACCAAAATATTAACATCAGTTACCTCAGTGGTGTGAGTCTGGGGGGAGGGATGGGCATTATTAGCTTTTAACTTATACACATCTGTATTGTGTAAATTGTTACACATATTACTCTTTATCATCTAAAAAATACGATTTGAGAGCAAACTGAAACTATGTGAGGCAACGATCTTTAAAATTCTCTTCAGAATGCTAACTCCTTTGTCCTTTTGCTTTCGTTTCTCATTTTCTAGTATTCGGTGCACCTTACAGTTAATTCCTTTCTTCATTCATCCATCCATCTATCTGCCTTCAGTCCATCCTTCCAGCCGTCAAACAAGCACTCTGCCAGGAGCTGGGGACTCAGAGCCTACTGGGGAGCAGCTGGAGACCTCGCAGCAAAGCATAGTAGACAGAAGTAAACAGAAGAGCCCACCACACTGTGATTAATTAGTGCTAATTAGTGCACAGAAAGGGCCCACTTAGCCACTTTCTAGTAATTGAAATGCCAGTGGAAAAATGAGTGGAGATTTCAGACAGAGTAAATCCAAGGACAGACTTCTGTTTTTGGAAATGTAAGAAATGTTTCTCAGGGAGAGCTCCAGGGACCAGCTGCATTAGAATTAACTATGGGGTGGTTAAAAGTCATCTTTTACTGTCTCAGTCACTTAGATACTGCATTTTTAAACACCCAAGATAGATGATTCTTTAATACAATCAGAGTTTAAGAACCACTTTTCTATAGAGTCTGCAAAAGCCCAGGTAGAGCCAGATATTACAAAACCCTGAATGAAAGCTTCCAAAAACCCTGCAGGTACCCCGATCCCTGGGGCAGAGGGAACCAGCACAGAAGAAGTAACAGCAGAGGGGAGTCGCTGCTCCAAGGGTGAGCCATAAAATCTGCTCCCCCCAGGAGGCTTACAGGTGCAGGAACCTTGGAGCCAGGCGTTCTGTGCAGTGCAGAGTGATGGAGCTTGGAGACCCAGAGGTGGAGAGAAACATGCAGGGCAGACAACTTGAGCTTCACTCTCCTGGAGAAGCACTAAGTTTTGAGTTTTAAGAGGCCAGTGTAAGGTGGGCAGTGAGGAAACAAGCACTGCATGTTGTGATGAAGGTACTATCGCTGTCAGCTCACCTGGGAAAGTGTCAACGTGCTGCTCAGAGAAGAAGGCACTGTTGTCCTGAGACCTGAACACCCAAGTCCCAAATTTCAGGAGGTAGGACGGTAGTCTTGAAGACTCAAGCTTTTGCGTTAGAAAGCTGGGCCATCAGGAGAAATCGCGCTTTTTGTATAAGAGTGAAAGAGGGACGATGGGGCTTCCGAGACAGGGAAGATGCCCGGGCAGAAAGGGCAGGTGAGCCCTGGGTCGGGGGGCAGCCAAGGCTCTGGGGCAGGGGAGTCAGTCTTCCATGCACAGAAGCTGCAAATTCCATTCTGCTGCTCTGAGCCCAGTGAGCGGCAAACACTCCCTCTAGCCAATGACATGTTATAAGAGGCATTTCTGTGCCCTCCGCCGAGCCCCAGTGCCCTACAGATGACAGGAGAATCATGTAGCAAGGAGGATGCAGCAGTGACAATGATGCTAACCACACAGGCTAAGAAGAAGCTCTTGCCCATTCCCCTGGACTTGTGAGCCCCAGGATATTTGTGTGATCTAACTGAAGGGGAGAGAACCCCAAGAACGGCCAGTATTGTGTTTCTTTCTAACCCTGTTAGCGAGGAGAATAGATGCTCGGAGCCAGATGTAATTTGATTTAGAAAAATAAAGAAATATGATGCTTCTTGCACCTGAATGTGGAAGGGCAATTCATAACTTACACCATCCTCTTATTAATTCCTCTCTCCACATGTAAACGATTTTAGATCACCTTGACTTCACTGCTGAAAGCTGCATTCCCCTTATCGTTCAACATCCCGAGTATTCAAGGCACTTTTGCGGGAGCTAAAGTTTATACAAATATATTATGTCTTAAGCTCTTATCAAAAATCAGTTTTCCAGTATTTATGTTTTAGATTTCTTGCACTTTTGTGGGTGGGGCAGGGAAGGGTGGAGTGAGTTCTCATCCAGAAAATTTTAAAAGTGGCTCCCAAGAGAGTGAGGAGTTGAAAAGTAAAGAAAGCAAGCCTCGAATGTTTTTGCAGCAGCCTGAAGCAATTTAAGAAAGTAGGGTTAGAGGGCCTGTCAAAGATACAGGCATGGAAATTATTTCCCTTTTTAATGCAGATAGATGAAAATAAGAAAATTGTAATCCTAAGAGGTAATTCACACAAATAGAAAAGTCTCAGCACTGCCACCAATTATACATTTATTTTCCAGTGAATATAAATTTAATATGTATATACATTCATATATACACATACATATATTTATATTTACTAGAAAAAATTGTAACTGTATAATTGGTGGGAATTTGAGACTATAGATATATTTTTTAATTGGTACAAAATCCAAAAGTGACCAGAGAAATACAAAGAAATAAAAATTGGTCTTTTCTCTCCTTTCAGTCTGCCAGTCATCCTCTCCAAAGGAGGATATGTTACTGATTTTGTCTCTATCTTTGCAGAAATATTCTATGGACATCTACATATATACACATCTAAATACATTTTAATATGACACCTCACTGCACAAATTGTTCTGCACTTCACTTTTTTTTTAAATTAATTTATTTATTTTTAGCTGCGTTGGGTCTTTGTTGCCACGTGCGGGCTTTCTCTAGTTGCGGCGAGCGGGGCTACTCTTGGTTATGGTGCGTGGGCTTCTCATTGCAATGGCATCTCTTGCTGTGAAGCACTCATGGGCTCTAGGTGCCCAGGCTTCAGTAGTTGCAGCATGCAGGCTCAGTAGTTGTGGCTCGCGGGCTCTAGAGCGCAGGCTCAGTAGTTGTGGCACACGGGCTTAGTTGCTCCATGGCATGTGGGATCTTCCCACCAGGGCTTGAACCCGTGTCCCCTGCATTGGCAGGCGGATTCTCAACCACTGTACCACCAGGGAAGCCCCACTTTTTTTAATTAAAATTTTTTGTTGTTAGGATGAACCATAACTTATTGAACCAGACCTCTGCAGGACATGAGAATGACGCCAATTACAAGCTGTGCTGAAATAAATACTGGTGATGTATTTCAAAGGCTCTTTTACATTAGTGAAGTCGGGATTTGCCTAAGACACAGGAAATATACTTAAGGGTTAGTTTTCTGGGTTTAGCTGGCTCATGGAAGAACACCTGAGAAGAGTGTTCAAGATTCCCCTGACAGCAGAACCCTGGCCTCCCCATGGCTCATACCCTTTCTCCGTGCTGTCAGGACACATTCATTCCTCAAGACTCTCTTAGGAGGAGGTCCTATTAGTTAATGTAGGAAAGATGCTTCATCATCAAGAAAAATCCTTTTCCTTTTCACAAGGAAAGGTTTAGAAAAATGAAAAGAAAACTGAAAAAGTAGAAAACATACATCAAGATGAGGCTAAATTCAGAATAACTTCAGAACCTAAATAGGGAATCAGTTCAACAAGCTGAGAGCCTAGACCACCAAGGTGGCCAGAAACCTGAGTGAGTATCAGAGAGGAGGAGTGAACTTGTAGAAAATTCTCGAGACATTTCCTTTCCCAATAAACCTTCGCATAACAAAGCTATTTTTGACAGGGTTGAGGTTTCTGTGTAAGTGATATGGACGGCTTTGCTTTGCAGGTGCAAGAGGCTCCCAAGATAAGTCTGATGGGGTTCTCAGAGCATTTCATTTGTGGCTCAAGGTTGACATAGTTGGAGGACAAGAGAGAAAACTGGAGAAAGACTTGCCCTGGGAACACCTCCTGCAAACAAGTGAATCCACCCAAGCCCCATTCTCTTTCTTTCAGAACAAGGTCGTAAAGATACAATGAGGTTACAGAGAGGGGAGAAACAAAGGGAAAGCACTTCATAATCATTACCTCATTTAATTCCTGCAGAAGGGGAGGGAGAGAGCATTGTTTCCATTATATTAACCACATTCCAGAAAAACTGGAGAATAGTGAAAGAGAGAGAAAAAAATCACCCCTAGTCCCACAATGGAAACAAAGCTATTGATACCACTTTGGCATTTTTTCCATCCTGACATGTTAACATATTTATTATTTTTTATATAATTATAGTCAAAGTGGTACAACTTTATAACCTCCTTAATTTTTTTTTCTTTTGGCTGCGTCGTGCAGCTTATGGGACCTTAGTTTCCCAACTAGGGATTGAACCCGGGCCCGCGTCAGTGAAAGCGCCAAGTCCTAACCACTGGACCACCAGGGAACTCCCAACCTCCTTCTTAATTTTTCACTAACCATTATAGCATATCTTTTTCCCATGTTGCCAAATTCTACAAAATCACCACCTTCCTAAATATTAACCGATTATTTCAGCTTCTTTTGGACATTCCCTTTTTGCGGAACATTTACAGTGCTCTTGGGGTTTTATTTCTGCATTATTTAAAATAATCCTACAGTTTCAGCTTGTTTTAGTAAGATAAAACCCCCTGATGGGC
The DNA here is from genome assembly GCF_005190385.1 of Monodon monoceros. Taxonomy (NCBI): domain Eukaryota; kingdom Metazoa; phylum Chordata; class Mammalia; order Artiodactyla; family Monodontidae; genus Monodon; species Monodon monoceros. The sequence goes on from NW_021703781.1 coordinate 38,089,115, forward strand.
AGGGGAGAGAGAAAGGGAAGGGAAGGAGAAGTGTGTAGACAACCATCCTGAGATGCCCTCAGGAACTTGCAAATAAGATTTCCTTTGAGAGTTCCACTAAAATAACCAACCCATAGTTGGTGAGTATAGACATTTGAGATGTTACCCTGAAGGGATAGAGGCAGCAAAGAATTAATAACAGTATTAAAGGCATCAGTGTAGCTAAAGAATATGACCATCAGAAGTAGAAGTAGAGGTGGGTTGGCCAGACAAGCCCAGAAAAAAGTGGCCAGACAAGTAAGAGTGTTGGGGGGTTCATGGGTGGGGTGGGGCAGAGAGCTGGATAGTCCTGGTTTACTCCTGTTTTCTCAGCATTATTATTAATACCTCCTGCTTGCCTCCATTTCGCTCGCAAAACTGTCTTGTTTTGGAAAATAAATTACATGGTCACCTTCTACGGATGATTTGACAATGACAAGGTCTGTCTCTTCTAGTGGGGCCAGAAGGATGAGCCCTAATTTGCACAGAAAGTTTGGGATAGACCCTTTTCAGTCTTTTAAGCTGGAAAAAGGAAAAGTGAGTCTGAGAGGAGGAGGATGGTTACTGGTTCCTCTAGTAACACAGCTGCTCTGAGGGCACGGGGCCTCGTAAGGCATGGCTGGAAAGTGAGCTGCAAAGACTGGGCACTGGGCCACCCACAGGAGCTGTAAGGAGGGACTCTGAAACCATGATGAGTTAGAAGTGAGGGCATCCCAAAGCATCCCCTGGCTGGGCTGAGCCCAGAGTTGCCTTGTGGTTATGACACCTGTGAGCTGAAGGAACAGATCCCTCCATCTGGAGAGATGGAGGGCTCACCGAACTGTGTCCTAGGCTTCTCACATGATCCAAAGATCCAAAGGGCAAGCCAACATTGCAATGGCCTTCCTGCCAATGCTGGGCAGGACTGTTCAAGCAGGTTTAATGATGTTCTGGGAAAACAAAGAGATGTGATGTGCAGCAATTCTTAATTTCCACGTGGTCCAGCAGGCTGTGGATTAAACACTGGACCAGGGTCAGGCCTCTCCTTGCTCTGATTCCACACTCACCATTTAGTATCCTGTGGGATGAGGACAGCCTTGACAGGTCCATGTCTCACTATAACTTAATAAATTGTCACTAGATCTTAAACAATGGTTTTATGAATTTGGACAGCTCAAGTCAGCACTCAGGGGTTTGATAAGCCCTGGAACAATAAAAAAATATTGAGTTTCTGAGCCCACAGGATGAAGGACAGACCCTTCCTCCAAATGTCTGATGAAGTTTTTCCTTTCATCTCCCTTTGGTTGTTCTGTATTTTAACTTTTATATTAATTTTTAATCAATTTGAACTTTAGTTTGTTTTCAGACTAAATTACTCTTTCTCCCCAATTTCTAACAGGTTATTCCTATGTGATTTGTAGAATAATACATTTATTTGTGCTGCTTTAGGTACCATATCATATAGCCATTCATAGATAGATGTATATATATGAAAAATATACATGAAATATATATGGCAATCTATCTACTTATGTATCTATATGTATATCAAGATCTTTGAATTATTTTTGCTTCACTGACTTGTTTGTTCATGAGCAAAAGTCAGATTGTTTTGAGCATTGTATCTTTATAACATAATTTGGTAACCACAAGACTAATCACTGTTTTAACTCAACAATTTATTTTAAACACATTAGTAACGTCACAATTTGTTTTTTTTTCTAAAATAGCCATGAGGATATTAAAATGACCTACATTAAATTTGTGCATTAATTAGGGAAAAATTAATATTTTTCACAATAGTCATTTTCTTATCCAGGAACATGATATTTGTTTAAATGTATATATTATTTTAGGTGTACATTTTATAGGTCAAAAAAGATTTGTAATTTTCTCCACTGCAATCACATCCATTTTCCTTAAAAATACTCCTAGGTGTTTTATGGTTTTTGCTGTTATTCTTTATTTTTCTCACTAAATTTGCTTATTCCTGGAGAAATATGTATTCTAACCACCATCTTATGTATGAAGAAATTAGGGCCAAGGGAGGTTAAAAAATTGCTCAGGATGTATTGAGCAATCAAGCAGGAGAGCAGGAGTGTAAAGCAGGTGAGAACGACCTCTGACACCCTAATGAGCTGTTTTGGTTACTCTGTGTTCTTTCCATGGCTCTTTTCTCTTCTCTTTTTTTTTTTTTTTTTTAACATCTTTATTGGAGTAGAATTGCTTACAATAGTGTGTTAGTTTCTGCTTTATAACAAAGTGAATCAGTTATACATATACATATGTCCCCATATCTCTTCCCTCTTGCATCTCCCTCACTCCCACACTCCCTATCCCACCCCTCTAGGTGGTCACAAAGCACCGAGCTGATCTCCCTGTGCTGTGCGGCTGCTTCCCACTAGCTATCTATTTTACGTTTGGTAGTGTATATATGTCCATGCCATGCTCTCACTTGGTCCCAGCTTACCCTTCCCCCTCCCCATATCCTCAAGTCCATTGTCTAGTAGGTCTGTGTCTTTATTCCCATCTTGCCCCTAGGTTCTTCAGAACTTTTTTTGTTTTATTCCATATATGTGTGTTAGCATATGGTATTTGTTTTTCTCTTTCTAACTTACTTCACTCTGCATGACAGACTCTAGGTCCATCCACCTCACTATAAATAACTCAATTTCATTTCTTTTTATGGCTGAGTAATATTCCATTCTATATATGTGCCACATCTTCTTTATCCATTCATCTGTCGATGGACACTTAGGTTGCTTCCATGTCCTGGCTATTGTAAATAGAGCTGCAGTGAACATTTTGGTACATGACTCTTTTTGAATTATGGCTCTCTCAGAGTATATGCCCAGTAGTGGGATTGCTGGGTCATATGGTAGTTCTATTTTCAGTTTTTTAAGGAACCTCCATACTGTTCTCCATAGTGGCTGTATCAATTTACATTCCCACCAACAGTGCAGGAGGGTTCCCTTTTCTCCACACCCTCTCCAGCATTTATTGTTTGTAGATTTTTTGATGATGGCCATTCTGACCGGGGTGAGATGATATCTCATTGTAGTTTTGATTTGCATTTCTCTAATGACTAATGATGTTGAGCATTCTTTCTTATGTTTGTTGGCAATCTGTATATCTTCTTTGGAGAAATGTCTATTTTAGGTCTTCTGCCCATTGGGTTGTTTGTATTTTTGATATTGAGCTGCATGAGCTGCTTGTAAATTTTGGAGATTAATCCTTTGTCAGTTGCTTCATTTGCAAATATTCTCTCCCATTCTGAGGGTTGCCTTTTTGTCTTGTTTATGGTTTCCTTTGCTGTGCAAAAGTTTTTAAGTTTCATTAGGTCCCATTTGTTTATTTTTGTTTTTACTCCCATTTCTCTAGGAGGTGGGTCAAATTTGTATGGAAATACAAAAGACCCCAAATAGCCAAAGCAATCTTGAGAAAGAAAAACGGAGCTGGACAAATCAGGCTCCCTGATTTCAGACTATACTACAAAGCTACAGTAATCAAGACAGTATGGTACTGGCACAAAAACAGAAAATATAGATCAATGGAACAGGATAGAAAGCCCAGAGATAAACCCACACACATATGGTCACCTTATCTTTGATAAAGGAGGCAAGAATATACAAAGGAGAAAAGATATCCTCTTCAATAAGTGGTGCTGGGAAAACTGGACAGCTACATGTAAAAGAATGAAATTAGAACACTCCCTAACACCATCCCTAACACCATACACAAAAATAAACTCAAAATGGATTAAAGACCTAAATGTAAGGCCAGACACTATCAAACTCTTAGAGGAAAACATAGGCAGAACACTCTATGACATAAATCCATGGCTCTTGGCAGTGGCTTCTGCAGGGCATGCAGGACTGGGGAGCCTGAGACCTAGTCCCTTCATCCTGTGCCCTACACACTCGACTGCACATGGTACCTCCGGCCCCCTGGGTCTTCATCTAGATTGGATTTGCCTCTCCTCTTGGTCACACTTCCATCTCCAACCCTTTCCAAAATTCCCTCCTTTTCTGAGTAAATTTACCACTTCCTCCTTCAATAGGAAATATTAACTCTTATTTTCCTCATGACCATTTCAGAAGCCAGGTTAGTGAGCAGGCTGTTGGGTACATCATAATCAACACAAAAAGAGAGATTAGATCACAGGACACCTGAGTGACTGGGCTGCAGCGGCCTAACTGTACCCACCACCTGCTGAGCACCAGCCAGGAGGAACTCTGGAGGTGCCGAGGCGCCCAGGAGCTGATATTCTGAGGCTGCCTGGCATGGGACTGGAATTGGATGCTTCCCATCAAGTGAGCCATCCATATCATACCTTATTTTATGTCCACCAGTCAGGTGCTTTTCATGAAAAAAAAACTTAGTGGGTGAAGTGCAAACTGGCCCCAGGGAGGGTAGTGTTTTCCTCAGTCTCATGTCCCATGGCTGTGATCTGTGTTCTTAAATCAGAACTGGATCTTAACCAAATCCCAACTGGTGTTTCCATTCAGCCACAGCTTTTCATTCTGTTGCTCCAGTGAGGAAGATTGATGCATCATAATTATCCCACACTTATGAAACTCTTCCGGTTTGGGGAGATGGCTTCCTTGGGGTTTCTTAGTTAACATTCACAGTCCTCTGCAATATCTTATTGTTAACTCAGATGAATTAACTGAAGCATAGCGAAATGATAAGATTGGTCTCAGATCACACAGTAAGGCAGGGAACCGGCAACACAGATCTTATAAGCCATAGTCTGCAGTCTGTCAGGGCTACAGCTCAGCTGCCCCAGGGTTGTCTACAATCCTTGCTGGCTGTTGTGAAGGGCCTACTGCTGCATCAAGGACTGTGGGCATTGGGAAAGGTACACAGGTTTGATTCCTTACCCAAGGGGCCTAAGACCATGTTGGAAAGACAGATGCTTGTGAAGTGTGACTTGAAGAAGGTGGGAAGGGTCACAACCAACAATAAAGGCCCTCAGAAATCAGAGAAGGGAGAAGTCATTAGGAGCAGAAGGCCAGTCAGGCTTAGCTCCTCAGAGGGCCTTGTAGGAAGGTACGGTTTAGGCAGGAGGGGTGTGGGGCACCCAGGTGGGGACTACTGCCCAGGCAGAGGCAAAGAGAGAATGCTATTCTTTCTTATGAAGGATCAGAGTGACTGAGCAAGCCAAACCCTGAATTATCATAGATAGGCATTCTCATCTAATTTCTCCACTGGCTCTCTTTATAACTCATCTTAAGTCACTCTTCCCCAGGGAATGCCTGCCACTTAATTCTCAGAAATGGGAGTAGGCACTTTGACATCTTCAGAATAAAGGACTCTATAAATACAAGTGATAGGAAATTCTCATCCCTTATAAAGATGTTTTTCAAAAGACCAAATCATAAAAGGGTAAATAACAAAAGCACCAATACTGCGAGGTCCAGGCATTATTTTTAGACCATTCCTCCTCATTCAAAACAGACGTGTGAGATTGGAGAGGTGATGCTGGCTGCCAGTCATGTTCCATTTTGGTCCTCACCCCCCAGGAAGTGCTGAATCCTTAATTGTTTTGTTGAAAACATCCCAGAATGGATTTTGTTGTCAACTGCTCTTGATCTCTTAAAATTTCCTGCATCTGCTTTTGACCGGCATTCCTAGCCTTGATAGAAATCCAGACAAAACTATTAGCCTATGAGCTGCTGCTTTGTAATCAGCAACTTCAGCCACCCTGGCAACTGTTTTTGGCCGGAGCCCCAGGCAGCCTGGGTGGCAGGAAGCCAAGTTGCTCAGCCCAGCCTGCCCTGGGACTGGCCAGACGCCTGGGACCAGTCCTCAACTCTTGGTCTCTCCATTCCTGCTCCAGCTCAGGACAATGGATGATGTTCTAATGTCAGAAACCTGTAGAGAAACCTTGCCACAAACACAAAGCAAAGCTGTGTGTGACAAGGTATTAGAAATGCTACTAAATGTTTCGTGTAGTTGAACGCAGTGAGAATGTAAAAATGGGTACCAAGTCTTGCACTATACAGCCCCCAGGCCTGAAATGAGGGGCCTTTCAAAACGCAGAAGGATCAACTCACTGTAATTGAATTTCTCAATTTGTTATAATTTCTGCAATAGTCTAGCTGAGTCCTCCTAACTTTTAAAGAGTTAGAATTAGTGGTCCTCCTGAGGAGGAGGGGAGTTAATCTCAGGGTCCTCAGAGTCTAATCAAGGCCAGTACGTGATTGGTACTCACTGACTGGTAAAGGAGAAGGGGTGGAAGGAGGGAGGGAGGGAGGGCAGGCAAATAGGCTAGGAAACATGAAGACACAAAGGAGAAAACTGTCATTCACCCAGCTCCAATCTCTCTGTCCCCAGAGCCAGAGTACACCAGTATCCAGCAGCTTCCAGCTTATGGCAGAAAGCCACCTGAAGTACATGTGCCCATCAGAGAGGATGACAGAGTCACCGCCAGCAGATCCCAGCTTTCCAGTCAGTCAAAGAGGCCTTCTTGTTGCAGAGACTAAAAACTGGAGGAGCCACGACTTGGCAAAGACTTGGACATTGTCCTCCCATAGAGTTTAACAACCCAAATAGTTTGTGCCATTTTTTTTTTTTCTTAATACATGGACTCTTCAGTTCCCACCAACTAACTGCTAGGACTAAATTGTGACCTAGAGCTCTATCATTAATCCTGAAGGAAGTCAGGTGAACTTCAGAGTGAGAAGCCTTGTGTTTCTGTTTCCTCGGGTCCCTAAACATGTCTTCAACTGTCATACACTGAAACTATAAAATACGAGTTTATAACAGTCAAGGGCATGAAGGGAAAAGAGAAGGTTCCATTCTCTAACTTCTATTTCAATTTGTTGGAGGGTTACAAGTGAAGGCGGGGGGAATTGGAGCCTGTGCCACATGATTTGCAGGGAATTGTGCCACCTTCTCACACTTCTTTGCAAGTTGCAAAGATATTGGATCTAAGAAAGCAAAATACACACACTTAGTTCATCAAGTTGTAGTTTGACTATAATTGCTGAAACAAAAGATGAGAGGAATACCAATTTTCATGAAAGGCGGACATAAACACACCCCATCAAAGCTCATGACTTTCATTAACCTAAATATGTGTAGTGGGGTCTCCCTTGAGAGGCCACACCACTGCATTCCTAATAACTAGTTGTAACATTTCTAACAACTAGTTGTGCAATTATCCATGAGACAAGAGGAGTGTTAGATGTGACCTCTGACCAGGACACAACAGAAGTGGCCTCCATCTTATGGAAATCACAGTTGATGAAACTAACCCTTAAGTTAGATAAGAAGAAATCTAATTAGAATGCCCTTGAACAACATTATTTTTAAAGCTCTTTTATTTTAGCTTCATCTCCCAGTGGCCATTACAGCTAAAAAAATAATGCACAGGCTAATTTTCATATCCATGGGTAGACACACAGTTTTAGAAGCACATTTTACTTAAGGATATTAAATTATTTTACTCTGAAAACCTTCCTCAACCTTAAGAATTTTAAGAGGAGCAAGTGCTATTGCCTCTACTTCACAGAGGGAGAAATTGATTCACAGAGAAACTATGGCTTAGATGAGTTCACCCAGTATTCATCTTGGAGTCAAAGTTAAACTTCAGAATTCCCGAGAACTCAAGCTCAAGAATACTATGACCTTAGGAATTCTGAGTTCTAAAGGTACGGCACCTACTTGATTAAGATGTAAAAAAATGTAAAGGAAAAAGTCCCAAGGTAGAGAACTGGGATTCCACTAGTTAAATATATGCTTTGCATGCATGTGTGCGAAGTCGGGAGTTTGGAAAAACCTCATTTCAGAAGGTATGATCTCCCTTGAAGGTGTAGCACCTGTGAGAAGCATAAATAAAGTACTTGTGAATCGACTGTAAAGAACTCTTCAATCTCTTGTTAATCTAGAGTTAAGTATTCTGAAATGCAGTGCAAATTTATCCATATTCTTGTTGATAATATATGTTTGCACTAATGCCAAACTTCTAATGGCCCAGCCTATATATAAATAGTTTCAGGATATTTGTCCATGCCAGAACCTCTCCTTAAATAGAAGCTAAATCTTTACTTCCTTTATCAGTGGTTCCTGGTCACTGTGACACTAGAACTAAGAGTCACTGAACAAGAACAGGGCTGGTCATTTTTACAGAATTTCAGGGTTTGGGCATTTTTTAACATAAATCCAAAATCTGAAAATTATCCTTTCAATTAATTGGACTTGTTTTTGTCCATGCCAGCAATTTTATAAGCTGAAGACACTTTCTTGATCACAGTGGGATGACATGTAGGTCAACTCATACATTTTAATCAACCACTGGCTCATCTGATTATCTGTTTCACAATAGTCTTCAGAAGACTTAATACATTTTGGCCAAAATTTAATACCCTTGTTTCTAAAGCCCACTTTATCTTAAAGACAAAACAAAAAACTTGTAACTGATTTTTTTAAAAAAATAAACTTCCCTATTAGGCATTATTTTAATTTAATAAAATCCAGCACATGAGAAGAACTCTCTGTGACACGTGATAGCCCTTGAGAGGTCTGCAATTCATGCACACCAGCCTGCATGTGCAGCAGCATGGCAGCTGGTCAACCATTGACCTTACACTGCTAACAGCATTCTGCCACGGGCTTCATAAAACGAGCATTTAATGCTCTCTTCCTCGTGAGTTTATCAATGCTTAAGCATAGATGTAACAGATGTACAGAATCATGTCACCTTAAAATGGAGAAGGATCTTTAAAGTCATAAGTCCAAATTCCCACCTGGAATAGGAACTTTCCCACTGCCTCTCCAACATTGAAGCCCCCCTGCAGTGGAGCATCCCCGGAGGCCTGCTCCAAGGCTGAACACTTCCATGGTCAGCAACAGAAGGGGAAAAAGAAGTAACTGGTGTTGAGCTCTTTAGACGGTGTGTGTCCAGCACGTGGCTTGGTTATGTGGCACAGTGACTCTGATCTTATTCTCTCCATTTCAGATATTCACAGAGGTCCAGGGATTGAGTGAGCTTCCCTGTATCATAGAGCTTTGAGTGAAAGGGCTGAAGTGAAACCCATTTTTGACAGACACCAAATCCCATGTTTTTTCTACCATATTGCTTCTTTAATGAAAAAGTACAAAATTAAAATATGCCTTCTATCAGTGTTCACCATTGGCTCCAATTGGCCTTTGTGAGTCTAATCCTCATTATATGCCAATCATATATGTAATCCATATTATATACCGAAATATACCCTTTTCTTCATCTACAATGCCTCCCAGGTCAAACACAATGATCTCTGGTTCTACAATTGCCCTTTGGTCTTCCCTGTCCAGCCTTTCCCTCTGCTCCCAGTAAGTCATTCTCCATCTAGCACTCAGCATGATTCATAAACACATAAATTAAATCCTACACTCCCTGTTTAACCCTTCCTAGTGGCTTCCCATGCCCTCTGAAAGCAATCCAAATTCCTCAGTGTGACTACAGGACCCTCTACTGTAGCACATACATGAGCTTACCCACTAACATTTTATATTCAATGGTTCAGATGTAAGGGGTACCTCACTTATTGTGCTCCACCCTCTTTACAGTCCTCAAATACCCCAACCTAGCTCCTGCCTTGGGATCTTTGCTCTGGTCCTTTTCCCCTGCCTCATGTCTCCTTGGGGCTGACTCTTCATGCCATTCAGTTCTCATCTGAAATGTTCTCATGTAGAGGCTTTGATATTCTGGAAGCCCCAATTCTGTGATTTTCTACCACCTTATCTTGTTTTCTTTTCTTCACTGCACTCATAGCTCTCTGGTATTACCATACTTTCCCCTTGTTTATTGTCTCCCACCACCTTCTTTTAATTAGATGTCAGGGCCTTAACAGCAAAACCTTGTTTCCCTGGACCATAGCTCTGAACCTGAACTGGGCTTGGAAAAAGCAGGGATAAAGATCATCCATTGCAGGGCTTCCCTGGTGGCGCAGTGGTTGAGAGTCCGCCTGCCGATGCAGGGGACATGGGTTCGTGCCCCGGTCCAGGAAGATCCCACATGCCACGGAGCGGCTAGGCCCGTGAGCCATGGCCGCTGAGCCTGTGCGTCTGGAGCCTGTGCTCCGCAACGGGAGAGGCCACAACAGTGAGAGGCCTGCGTACCACAAAAAAAAAAAAAAGATCATCCACTGCATTTCTTGAATGCTCCATATGACAGTCCTGCACTTGTCATGTAATGGATTACATGACTCCAGGGAGAACCTTAGATACATGCAAGGACCCGAGGTTAGCAAAAGTAGGCTAGCCTGGCAGACAGCCTCTACATGGAGGCTCTCAGCTTAGGAAGCTACAGACCCCTGTCTCTGCCCCCCAACCCCGTCCTTCACTCTGGGGCATCTCTGGGGGCAGGCGGGATGGAACAGGGACTCCGGGATGGTGGGAGCTCTGTCTGCTCCAGCTGCTCCAGGCAGATCCTCCTCTTCCAGCCCCTTCCAACACAGTGGCTGGCCTCCACACACAGCTTGAATGTGGAAGACAAGACTACAGACTCAAACAAAAGCACCCACTCCTAAGGGTTGGGAAACAAAAGCTAGAACTTGTCTGCAGGAATGTGCTCTTCAGAGGGAAGGCCAGAGAGATGCAAAGAGTGCTAAGTTCATGATCAGCAGGGGCCACTAGCTCTTCACAGTTTCTCTAAACCTCTTACAGGCATCCACCACCCATTTCTGTCTTTCAAGTCAGGAGATGAGCTAATTTCATAGCTGAGGCAATGAGATAGCAAGTCAAGATGGTTTGGTACCCATTTGATTTGGAAACAGTGTAATTTGTCAATCCAGAAAATTCAGTCCACAATGGGACTGGTGAATTTGATTGTACTGTCTCAACAACCAGGTGTTGTAAATGCTCCTCATACTTTCTGAATTCTACTATCTAGGAAATGGAAAGGCCCATAAGGCCTCAAAATCCAACTAATATGAGAGAACTCATAAGGGGGTACCAATGGAAAAGACATGACCACACTGGGAGCCCAGACTCCTGGGTCCTAATCATGCTCTTCCTTTAACCCCCATGTGATTCTGCCCTGGTCCCAAACATCTCTGCACCTATGACCAGGTATATTTACACTCGATTACTCACAAGGTTAATTTCAGCTCTGGAATTTTGCAGTCAGGATTTATAGTTATAATCAGCTCCATTTCCTTGATGAGGTCTTCTTTGACAATCCTGGTCTAAATTAGTTCCCCAACTTATCCTCTGTCACTGCACCCTATTTGTTTCCACCAGGCACTTATCCCCACCTACCTTGAATATTTGCTTCATGCTTTCATTCTCTGCCCCCCACATCACACTCTCAGCTCCAAGGTGAGAGGGACTCCAGTGTTCTCTTTCACTATTATAGCCCCAGGGACATAACACATAGTAGGTACTCAAATTTGGTGAATTATTTAATTATAGTATCTACCTCTGATTGAAGAGTTGTGGCATAGGGCAGAATTCTTCACAAGGCTGAGACTACTCCATGTGAGCAACTACAAGCACTGAAACTTCCAGATTGAGCCCAAATCTGCTTCACTGTAGTTTCTAGCTCTTGGTCCCAGTTCTAGCCCTCCTCTATTCTTGTTAACAGTTGTTCAAAGCATAAAGTTTCTTTGGAATCCTGCTGTAAAACCCTTCAGGTTGATGGCCTGGAAAATAAGGGAAAGGGCAACACCTAGCAGTGCTGTCTAAACCATAACCTTTCCCCGGGGAGAAGACTTTAAATGCAGGTAGAGCTTTGTCTGCCAAGGCTCTGACTGTAGAAACAGCAGAACTGAGATGGAAGTAGGCTGCCCTTGCTGCTATTTCTGTGCTTCAGCCACTGTCCTGGGAAAATAACCTTTGAGATAAGGCTCCAGTGGAAAGCTGGCCTAGCTTGGATTTCCCCAGAGCTTCCCTTACCACTGCATCGTATACCATGGCGCAGTCTGAAGAGACTAAGAACATCTCAGGAAAGAAAGACTGTCCTGGACAAGTGCACATTTTTTGTGTATTTAAGTGTTTGGTTTACATATTTCAGGTAAGTTGAAGTCATACTCCTCTCTCCTATCCTCCTAGCCTGTTATTTATAGAAACCACAATGGCCCCATAGGACCTATGTATGAAGAGATGGGGCTGTATAGGCAGAATATTGCCTACCAGCAACCCCACCTGCTTGGCGAACACAGGACCCAGTATCCACAGTGCCTTGTGGCACAGCCCTCCGTGGCACTGAGTGACCATGGGGTGTTCTCCTCCTGCTACTGGGTCAACCTTGAACCTCTCTTCTCAACTGATGCCAGTAAAGGAAGGGAGTCCACTTCAGTGGGAATGCTGAGGGCGTAGCCCTTGGGGAAGTCAGGGGAGGTCAGCCGAGTGCACAGAGCAGCAAGTCTCCAGCAGGGCCATCAGGCAATTGGCAGGCTCCAGGTGACATTGGCCAAGCCCTCATCCTCTGTGATCACAAAGCACGTTCACCTCACATGGCAAGCACGGCTTCTTTTGTTCTCTTAGGTCTCCATAGGGTGCTGAGCCTTTGGGAATGAGAATGCACAATAACAGGTTGCAAATTCCTGAAGATTGTTTCTGTCAACAGCAGCTCTCTGTGTGAGCCGTGGTCCCCAACTGCATCTTCACAAAATCATTTAGATACAGACATAGATAAGTAGTCACCATGTAGTAAAAGGGCCATGAAAACAAAATGATTCAAGCTAAAACTGTCATCACCATCCACCGCCCTCTCTTGGAAGATGCTTTATGTTCTCAGTCCTTTGATGAGTCTCTGTGGAAGTCTGTCCATTTGCCTAAGTCACCCTCCTCCTGTCATGGCATGGAGGGGAGGCACAGATGGCATTATATGAAAGAAAAATCCAACTTTCAACAAATCCCTTATTTCTACCACAATGGAATCTGCCTCAGAATGCTTATGGTAGATCATGATTACAAGTCCAAATATCTGGTTCTCAATCTAAAAATGTAAGGTTAGCAATCGGGAGTAGCCTTTCCAAGCATTACCTGTAAGCAATGAAGGTGTCTAAAACCAAGATAAAAATGCAGCAGCCACATGGGTCAAGGTCCTCACCAGCCACGGTTACATGTTAAAAACCTGAACAGCTTTAGCAGCTCCGAGACCTAGGCCCAAGCCCAGGCCAATGAAAGCAGGATATCTCTAGAGAGGGGAGTCATCTTTATTTTTTTTGAACTCCCCAGATGATTTTAATAGGCATCCAGGGTTGAAAACCCTGGGTCAAGCCTTAAAGAGATACTTTGACTGAAGTCTGTTGCTCTTTCCATAAGCCTGTTTGCAATTCTCTCCACACAGGTAGCATTCCATCCCACAAACGTGTCACAGGATGCCATATTATCTAGTCAGTGTTTCTGGGACTTGGACGTGTTTCTGAATCACCTGGGAGATCACAGAGTCCCCAGCTCCTTGGAGAAGGCTGGGATGTGGGCCTTGGGGCTTCACAAAGCTCTCCAGGTGATTCTGATGCCCACCAGAGTTCATCAAGCACTGGCTTAGTCCTTCCTGAGCATAAGGTGGCTCATAAGCAAAAACAACTATTCCCATTCACGTCAGTGGTCGTCGGGACAGTGCTTGTTGCCTATATAATAGTAATATTAGTTATAAGTCAATTGTCCCTCCTGTGGGTCTGAGCCAACTTGAAATCTCCTCTTAAATTCCCCCTTCCCCACACACCAGATGCCATTCTGGAGAAGTATTCTTGAGCAGAAATTGGACTGTGCACCTGGGAGAGTCTTCTATCCTCTCAACTCACCAACCCTGGAACTCTGTCATGTGGGACCCTGCCTGATTTGCCTGTGCCCCATATGCTCATGAAATGCCGGGTCCCCAGCCCTTCTGTACATGAAACAAACAAAACAGGGTGAGTCCATGTGGTCAAACAAGAAAACCCCAGCAAGAGTCACTTTCCTGATCCCACGTGTTGGCACTTCTCCACCAGGACCACCACAGTCTCCATCATCTATGAGGAGAAGGGCTTATGGACGGCAGCTCCTTCCCAGAAACCAAGCTTCTGTCCACAGCTCGCCAAGGGCTCCAAGATTGATAAGTGCCAAGGAGAGAGCCAAGAATGGCTGGTTCGCTGGAGAAAGGAAGGGGGACTAGAGTCTTTGGCCCGCTTGAAGGTGTCTTTCTTAGCTGTAGTTCCCCTGACTGAATAAACCGAGAATGGGGAGGATGTGGTGTGGAACCATCATCCACTCAGCCTATCTCAAATCCAGCCGGCAGCCTCTCCAGGCACCTGAGAGGTATTGATAGTAATGCCTGAATCCAGCCTGAATCTCAGGATGGAGGCTAGGGGAGGAGACAAGCGTGAACCAGCCCACTCTGTCCAGAGAGGCACAGGGCCTTGAGGAGCCAGCCCCACCCAGGTGCTCAACCTCGGACTCTATGTCAGGGCCCATCCTCTGCATGGACCTCACTTGCCTGCCTTCCCTGTCCATTCTGTGCCACCACCCTCGGCCTGCCTCTCCTTCCCTCTGCTGGACTCCTGCCTCTGCCCCCTTCCCCTGCAGCTTTACTTTGTCTAGATGCAGTCCTTGTCTTTTATCTTCAGAACTTAGGCCACCCTGCAAACAACATTTACTTCTCTGCTTGGCTGCATACATTTATGAACTGCCCTAGAAAATTTCTCTCCTGGCAACACCAAGCCACCAAGGGGCTGTTGGCAGGGCCATCCTCATCTTCCCAGGGTTCTCTGCAGCCAGGAGCCCAGCACCATCTGGGCTAGGGGAGGGGCTTCTCAAGACAGAGAAGGAAAGGACTACTCTCTGGCTGCCCTGAGGACTATTTTCCAGAGACGTACTAGGTCAGCATCTACAGGGGTGGAGTTTGAAATAAGAAGGAAGCTAAGGTCAGGTGTTTGGAAAGGGAGCTCAGATCCCAAAAAGTTAACACAGAGACTGCTGTTTTCAAACCTTAGCGTGTACCTGGAAGAAATGAAAATGCAGATTTCAGGCCCCTACCCCCAGAGGCTCTGCCTCAGCACAGGAAGCTGAGGAAGCTGCATTTTAGCAAAGCCTTACAGGGCCCATGGACACAGGAGGTCTGAGGGAAGATGCTGAGAGACACTACTATAAAGCAAAAGCAGAATCCAAGGATGGTCTGAGGCCAAATGACCAGAGCCAGAGTGCAGCACAGCAACCTGAGAGAAGCTGAGGTTCAAGCCTGCAGGATGGGAGGGAGAAGCAAGAAGTGTGTGGATTCAGCTCCTGGAGCATAACTTTCTTTAATTCTGGAAGCCCCTGGTGTCTTAGTCCAACCCTGGCGCAACACGTGAAATATGAGCAGGTCGTAGGGAATCTCGGGGACTATGAAATCTTCCTCCTTAGAAATGGACTCCTAATTTATAGAGTTAAGAATCCACTCGAGAGCAAAGAGCTGGATTTATTGCTGGTAAAATATGAAGGATGTAACATGATAGCTCTTCAAATCTCCTTATATATTTTCACGGCCCAGGCGGTAATTGCCTCCAGAGGTGTGCCCCTGATGGGTCAGGGGAAGAACTCCCACCGGGAGGGGTTTCTGAGGCCAGGCAGGGCTGCAGGAGGGCTGGAGAGAAGAACAGAATACAGTAGCACAGGCAGAAGACAGACATGGGTGGGTCCACCCAAGGGCGAGGGATCAGAAAATAAGGAAACCACAGGGACAGACAGAAGGTAGTAGGCAGAGTGGAAAGGAGCCAGGAACCTGCTCACTACAAACGCAGAACCCCTGCTCCCCTTTCAGATGGTGCTGAAATCGCTCTGGAGGATAACTGTTCATGCACAGCTTCCTCCGGGTGAAACAGGCACAATGAGGGGCCACCAGATGAGTCACCCTTGCCCCCGTCTCACCTTCTGTCCTCCTGGGCTTTGCTTAGACAGAAAAACTGTAGCCGAATTAGGACACTGGAAGCACCTAAAGGCTTGGCAGCCCTGCTGGCTTGGAATGCAAAGCCTCCAGACTTTCTACCTAATTTGTGATGCTCCTTAAATCATTGAGCCTCATTTTCTTCATCCATTAAGGATGTTTGTCAAAGACGTGGTGGCTTGTGCAGGGGACCACTAAATGGTGTCTATATGATGCCAGAGCTGGGCTGGAAAAAGAAAATGTTATTCTCTTAACCAGTGGTTGAGGAGAAAGAGGCATGATTCCCACGGCACTGGGTAGACCTCTGTTTATCAGGCATCATGCAGGCACTATGCGGCAGCTGTAGGAGGTGTGGGAAGACAACTCAGTGCGCGATGAGGTTATAGGACCTGCTGCTCCAAGACTCAGCCAAAGCTTCTCTAAGAAGTCACACTGGACTGAGATCTGGAGGACAACTGTGTGTGAACGGGCCAAAGAGCGGGAAGCAAACAAAGTAACACAAGGAAGCCCAAAAAACGAGTGGCTGGGCCAAGAGCACAGGGGCCCTGGTGTGAGAGCATCCTCAAGAGAGAAGCAGAGACCAGCCAGAGAGAGCTTTGGGTCCAGTTAAGGATTCTGCTCTTTGCTCTGAAAGAAGAAGAATGTAGAGCCACTGAAGGGTTTAGGCAGGGAAGTATCATGATGAGCTCTGAAAAAGATCACGCTGTCCAGATGCAGCTGTTGGAAGTGGATTGCAAGTAACAGGAGCAGATGCAGAAAATGTTTCTAGGCTATTTCAGTGATGCAAGAAAGAGACGCTGCAGCTTGGACTAAGGTGCTGACTATGGGTAAAGGTGGATGTGACTATGGGTAAAGGTGGTAAAGGCAACATCAGCAGGGGGAAGACTGCATTTGGGGTGGTTGGGAGGACAGTGTCAGCCTGGTGACTTCCTAGCATGAAGGACACAGGAACAAGGGGTGACTTGGAGCTCAAGATTCGGATTCTGTTTTTATTATGTCAAGACCGAGGTGCCATCGACACAGAAGCTTCAAGAAGGCAGTTGGATATGTATTTCTGGAGCTGAGAAGAAAGTTCTAGAAGATTTCAATGTCCATGTCAGCTGCCCACAGGAGCTCACTGAAGCATGGTCCTGAGTGAGGGCCCAGGACTGAGCCTAGTGGAATGCTACTATTTAATGCCTCAGGCAATGAGCCTGCAAAACACATGCCCAGAGAGATAGGAAGGAAACCAGGAAAGAGTGGATCTTGGTTATATTTAGGTAGCTTGAAATAGGGAAAAAACATAGCTAGATATTCCAAGAGCTGGATAATGCTACAGTCTGGTAAGAACTAAGGAGGTCCCGAATGAGGAAGCAGGGGCCATGGGGAATGGACAGGTGATCAGGTCATGGTCACTGAGTTCATGGTAACTGAATTAAGGGATGACCACACAGAGTTGGAAAAGAGAGACTTAGTGGAACTTACTGGTTACATGGGCCGCTACGAGGTGAAGGCACAAAAATAACTAGGAGATTAACAGGAAAGAGGAGCACATTCCCCACTCTCCACGTCAGAGCCTAGACCACCAGGAATTCTGTGCTGAACACTGTAGTTGGCTGCTGTTTTCGATCCCAAAAGAATGTCACATGGAGATGTTCACCAGTCATTGTGACTTTCAGAACTGGCTCTCAGGAGGACTCAGAGCAAGCAAATATGGGGTCACCAGCAGGGACTGAAGAAGGTGGAACCTTAGGAAGAGAGGGAAGTTGACAGCAAGGAGTCGTTAGGAGCGGGGCAAGAGGCCCAGGAGTGTCTCTGCAAAAGGACGGAGAGCCTGGTCAGCACTGTGGAACACAAGGGTCAGGGTGCAGGGTGAGGCTCCAAGATCCTCTGCGTGTGGAGGGCATAGTTTCCACATGTTTGTAGGAGCAGGAGCCAGAGGGAAGGGGCAGGAGACAGAAGGGAGAGGTCAGAAGAAGCAGCAGCTGGTATAGGGCCATCTGAAGGGGAATGGCGCCAAGAGGGTGTGGGAAGATAAATAGCCTGAGGGTTCAGTAGAGTCCGAGGGAGGGAATTTTGCACTTGTCTTGGTTGTGGGTCCCAAGGAAGGAAATTTTTGCAATTGTTTTGTCCTTTAGTATGTTTTTAATAAAGAAGAATTGGGTATGAAGAAATAGAAATAGCCAAAATTCTATTAAGAAAAAAAGACCAATCACACTAGTTAACCAAGATGCTAATTAAGACAATAAGACATTTTCAATCTCTCAAAGTAATGAATATAACCAGTTTCTCCAGACACACAACTGGGGATTTAAAATAGGGTCAGATGTCACAGGACAGTAGTTTTTCTTTGTGCTGTTTGACCTCCTGGCCCTCGTTCTCGGCACATCTGGATGCGTTCTTTGGGCCCCAGGCACAGCCTGGTCTTCTGGTTTCCCCTGCAGGAGTGGCCATTTCCCTGGGCTGGGCTGCAGTTGCATTTGTGCAGTGATCTGCCGCAGAGACTCCTGAAGGGCCCCCGGAGCTCCAAGATGCTATGTCAGCACCTATTCTCATGCCAGGCAGGAGGACAGGCACTCCGTGGTGTACTGCAGATTGCCTCTAGTGTCACAAAAAGAAAAGAGACCAACGGAGCCATATTCAAGGTGCAAAACCAAAGCAAAGTGAGCAGAGGAAGTTAGCATTTGGCTGAACTGACCTGACCCACTAACACACAGCTGGTAAGCGGCAGAACCAGGAGGTGACCCAGGCTGTCAAAACTCAGACCCAGGCCCCATTCACCATGCTCTCCTCCCTCCTTAAGTCCGTCAGTACCCACTCCCATTCCAAAGCCAGGAGATGGTGGGAGGAAGTCGGCTGAGGGAGGGAGCAGGGACCCACCTGTCACAGCCATGACACAGACCTGTCCCACTTGATTCCATCAGGTGTAACACATCCTGAGCATCGCCTCGCGTGTCAGCAATTGGATGTCCAGAGCATGCCATGGGCAGTTGGTCATCAGAGTAAGGATGGATGGGCAAGATGAGTTGCACCTAAGGAGCCTACCCAGGGTCAAGGGCTTGCCACCAGCCAGGCCTCGCAGGGGAGACCTCCTCAAACTTCCTGGCCTCACTCTCCTCCTTTGTACACTGGGGCAGGGGGAGGTTAGAAGGGATGAGATTTTTAGTTCTCTCTGGCTCTACAGGCTCCAAATCCAAGTTATTGGGTGACAGTAAATTCCAACTAGCATCATTTATGCTACATTACAGGTGTCCTTAGAGGCTCTGTTGCTCAAGAGTAAAATGTGAAAATGAGCACAGGTCCCTCATACCACAGACCATGAAAAAAATACAAATAACAAGCAAAACAACATCTGCCTAGCTCAGGATGAGCCAGATTTTCAAATGGGGAGATGAGGGAACAATTCCTAAGCCTTCGCCTTACTATACACAGGCTCTGAGTCTGAGGGTCACACATATGAAGGGAATAAGTTATAAAAGCCGCCTGTTGGGGCCGTGATTAGGACCTCCCAGATAAAGTAGGTGAAAGTGCTTCACCTCACCTGTACCAAAGGCATGTCACTACAGCGACCCCAGAGTTTTTGTTCTGCATGACACTGAATAGGTCAGCAGATAGGAACTCCCTTCTACCCAGAACTGGCTTATTTCCAGGGATCTAGTTTTTTTTAAGCAAAAACAATGACAACTTTCTGTCTGTTGTCATTTCCTAAGAACACTTATGAGACAAAGTCCGTGCTGTAGTAAACAGGCTGGGAAGCCAAATGTCTCTGGCTCCAGCTAGGCGTGATTCATCTGGTGAAAATTCTCTCTCTAAAGAGGGAAAACCAGGTTAAACAAGGGCCTGCACAAAGTTGTCTTTCCATGAAAAACAAAAGCCTTGGCCAGCCAGCCTGTCAAGCAAGCTCAGGAGAGTTCATCAACCAAGCCCACGTGTGGCTTACACACAACTCTCCCTGATCAGACTCTTGGGGGTGATAAGATGGTGATGGTAGTGGTGGTAATGGTGGTGGTGGTGGTGGTGGTGGTGATGGTAATGGTGGTGGTGGCAGTGGTGGTGGTGGTGGTGGTGGTGGTGGTGATGATGGTGGTGGTGGTGGTGGTGGTAATGGTGGTGATGGTGGTGGTGGTGGTGGTGGTGGTAATGGTGGTGATGGTGGTGGTGGTGATGGTAGTGGTGGTAATGGTGGTGGTAGTGGTGGCAATGGTGGTGGTGATGGTGGTGGTGGTGATGGTAATGGTGGTGGTAGCAATGGTGGTGGTGGTGGTGGTGGTGGTGGTGGTGATGGTAGTGGTGATGGTAATGATGATGACATAGCATTCCTCCAGAAGAGCCCAAACCTTCCCAGTGCAAAGTCTTCTCTGGGAAGCAATATCGTCCTGGCAAAGCAATGGGACCAGGAGACCTCTAAGTCCCTCTAGGGCTGGGGGAGAAGGAGAAGGTGCCTTTAAAGAGATGAATGAAGTATGGTGAGCTCCAGAGGGAGCTGAACTTGAAACCATGGCTTGAGGAAGAACCTGAGGGCGTGGGAGGGTCCAGAACCACCTAGAGGACACAGAGAGCAAACAGTGGAGGGGTGCGCAGCCCCATGGTTTGGGCATCCAGGGCAGCAATGTCAGGCAGGGTGCAGTAGATCTTCTGAGCATGACAGTTTCACTCAGGGCCAAGATCAGTGCTGAGCAAATAGTTTACTAGGTGTGTGGGATCTGCAGAAGCTGTCATTATCCTGCCTGCTCTCATGAACCAGGCCTACCTGCCCTGACCATCCCACCCAAAACCACAATCACACCCTTCCCAGGGCACTGCAAACCCCCTTAGTCCACTTAACATTTTCTTTGCCATGGTCCATATCTCTTTCTGACTTGCTCTGTGATTTATGGATTACGTTAGTTATCACCTAGAGCACGGGCTCTAGGCGTGCGGGCTTCAGTAGTTGTAGTACACGGGCTCAGTAGTTATGGCTCACGGACTCCATAGCGCAGGTTCAGCAGCTGTGGCACATGGGCCCAGCTGCTCTGCAGCATGTGGGATCTTCCCGGACCAGGGCTCGAACCCACGTCCCCTGCATTGGCAGGCGGGCTCTCAACCACTGCACCACCAGGGAAGCCAGTTACAATCAATATGCATCAGCTCTGGGAGGACAGGGAACTTTGTCTTGCTCACTGATTTACCCCAAGCACCTAGAACAGTGCCCGGCACATAATAGGTATTGACAGTATTTGTGAACAAATGGCATCTATAGAATTACCTGCCTTACAGGGACCTGAACTGGCCCAGCTGGTGGTCCACACCATCAACTACACCATTGCCTGTTGGGTAATTGTTCAGCTGCAGCCCTGCATGCAGCTATTCCTGCATAGATACAGACTCAGCCCTTCTGTCTAGGCATGGTGCTCCCTCTGCCATTGATTGGAACCAGATGGAGTCTCGCCTGTAACATGACTGAGCACTGATTTCAGTAAAGTAAGTGAATTACCAAAAGTTAGTCATTACAATCTATCTTCATCTTGGTTGGTGACACATTTGGCGAGCTGTTATAAACCAAGACTTGAAAAGTAAATGCAAATTTATAGACCTCTCAACTCTGCCCACAGGACCCAAATCTGGCAGAATCGTCATCTCTATTGAGCTATTACAACAGGATAAGAGCCTTCTGCCCATGGATTTTTCTCTGAATACAAGGGTAACCCAGCTAATGATCAACCCTGCCTGATCATTCATCCTAGGACCTCAGTTTTGGAAAGACCTTTAACATCACCTAAACAAATTCCATCTGCTTAAACCAATGGCAGTTAGTCACCACTACTACTCTTTTGCACCATGACAAGACCCTGCACAAAGAACTCACCACATTCCAACAATGGTCCCACAAACAAAACAGGTCATCCGCTTCTCAAAGCTGAGTAAGCCTTAAAAAGTCTGAGAGGTTGGGCAACTTAGTGCCCAGGCAGGACAAGTAACTGGCAGAACCAATACTTGAACCCAAGTGTTTCTGACTCCAACCTGTTGCCCCTGAATCCTGGAACAAATTAACAATAGAAATGTAGGCAACTGGTGATTCCTAGGTCCACAACACCTGAACTCATCAATCAATCTTAATAACATAAAAGTGACATGAACAGACATTATTGCTTCCCAATATGATGCAGTAGGAAGTACATAGCATTCATATAAAGCATTCTTGACGAAAAAGAAAAAAAGCCTGAATTTAACTGAGCCTTAGATATAACCACCAACATGCAGGAAGCATAGAAGATAAAAAGCTTGTTCAATGAGAGGGCAGTAGCTAAATCCAGAACATAATACACTCTATAGGACAATGACTCATGACCCAGCTTCTTCAACAAATAAATGCATGATAAAGGGAGGGAGAACTATTACAGATTAAAGGAGACCTGAAAGACCCATCACTGAAGTGAAATGTGGGGACTTTGCCTGGATCCTGAATCCAGCAAAGCAACTGAAAAAGGCAGTTTGATGTAAATTTTTATGTGAATACCTATTAAAGCATTAATGACTGCTTTATTAGGTATGAAAATAACACAATGATTGTGTTCTTTAAAAAACTCTTCTGTTAGAGAGATACACTGAAGTATTTATGGATGAAATTACAGGATATATAGAATTTGTTTCAAAGGAAAAAAAAGAGTAAGGGATAGACGAAGTAAGAATGCTAAGTTGATCATTATTGAAGCTGGGAGAGGAATAAATCAGGTTTCATTATACTATTTGTTCTGCTTCTCTGTATGTTTAATATTTTCCACAATAAAGTTAAATTTGAAAAGAAGTGATAATATTGGGGAATCGAATTTTTAATCCAAAAACAGCATCATGCTCCATGAGGAAATGGTCAAGATATTCCTTTGAAAAGCCTCCCCATTATAGGAGATGAAGTTACCGACTTAGAAAAAACCCCAAGAGTTTTCAACACAGTGAGGGACTCCCCAGGAGTGTACCACAGAAACCAAAAGAAAAATGATTAAGAGATAAAACCATGTAAAACTTAAGAAAATATGTATGTTTAAAATTATTAGTTAAAACATTTAAATGCATGTGATGAACTGGAAAATATTTGTAAAGTACATGTCAGGAAAAAGCTTAGCATTATCATTAAATTAAGAATCTCTTATAAATCTATAAGAAAAAAAGAAAATACTCCACCCAAATGGGCAAAAGATATGAGCAGAAAGTTTGAGGGAAAAAAGGAAAGAAAGGTATACAGATGGTCAACCGGTAAAAGGGAAAAACAAGAGCACAGGTTCACTTGTAATAAAATCAGCACATATTTTAAAAGCACACCAAGGTCTACATATTACTGACAAAATTAACCTGTTAAAGAACATCCCACAACTCCCTTGTGAACAATGAGCTCAGGGAGACCATCCTTCCTCTTCACTGCTGGCGGGCCTGGAAATTGGCTCACACTTCCTATTTATATGTAGCAAAAGCTTCATTAATGCCCTCTGTCCCAGCAATTTCTCTTGCAGGTATTTATTCATCAAAATCAGAAAGAGGTTGTCTTATCTACAGTGTTAGGTACAGTTTTCTCGGACACTGTATGAAAATTATTAGTGCATGACTCAGAACTTCAAATCATGGCCAGAAGGCTTGAATCCTAGTGCTGACCCTACTCTTACAGTTGGTTTTCTTTTTATCCCATGGGCTAAAAGTCTGCACTGAAGTTCACAGCTACTGAAAAACTGGAATGAATCTAGGAGACAAAGTGTGTATTTTTGTTAATATACATAAGAAGTCACCTATTATAAACCTACTTATCCACTGGATATCATTTTGTGCATAACAAAAATAAATAAGAAAATAAAAAATAAGAAAATTTAAAAATGAAATAAATATATAAAAGATTTTAAAATAAAAATCGTTTTCTTTGGTCACATCACCTCTTGAGTCTCAGAATCTTAATCCGTTCTGTTTGGTGAGCGCACTGGGGTTAGTTTAGAAAATATACCCACCCAACTGGTCAGTGTTCCAGTTCTAGATCAGAACAGAAAATGTTCCCTGGTATGATCCCAGACCCAAAGGTAGAGCTAAATTCCCTAAGATGTGCTCTTGGACTTCTCCAGAAAACTGATTTTCTTGAGCCTTAGATTGCTACTGGATTGACCTCATAGGTTAACAGCCATAAGAGGGAAATTTACCAGTAGCTGAGAACCCTGAACTGAGGGGCACACTGCCCAGCTGGCTTCATTTGCATTTCCCCTGAGAAGAGTGAGTCTGTGTGGGAGGCAGTTGCCGAAGGCTGCAGTTCTAGAGTGCCAGTGCTCTTCTGAGAGCAGTTAGAGGCCAGCTACAGTGGAAAGAAGGTCAGTCCCACACCTCCAAGGAAACCACAGCCTGAAAACCTAAAGCTCTTGGTGTCTGGAGAAGCAGATCCATGGACAGAACAGGCTGAACAGCCCATCCCATAAAACCAAAGAGACGTGTGAAACAGATTAAGGAAGAGCGGCAGTAAACAGAATGAGTGAGTCCTCGAGCTGATCCCAATGGTGATTTTGAGGAAACGCATTGGCTTATCCAAACCCAAATCTGAATGGAATGCTGCAATACTTCCAGAAACATGAGGTAGTGATTCGTCACCAGAAGAGAAAAAACCTATGTTGACTTTTATGATGGGAACAGAGATTCCTGCCCCCGCCCCACCCTCCTTTCTTAGAATGACACTTAGAAAATCTGGCATTAAAACAAAGCCAAACCAAAGAAGAAATGGAGGGTGACAGCGAGAGAAAATATCTTGTCAATAAAATCTTGGATGCAGTTCTGAGCCCTATTCCTCAGGATGCATTCCCAATTTGGCACAATCAGTAATATCGGGGATGAATTAACTAATCAATGAATATTTAGGGAAAGGAGGTACTTGATCCAGACAGCCAGTTCTCAATCTGAACTACACGGTGGGCTCGCTGGGGAGGTCTAACCAATACTGACCCTGATTGCACCCCCCAGAAATTCTGATTTATTTGGACTGATGTGCAGCCTGGGCATTGGTATATTCAATACTCCAGGTTATTCTCATAGGCATCCTGGGCTGAGGATCACTGATCCAATGTGACAGCCAGATGAGTGTGATGAGAGGGAGAGCTATTGGATATTACACTATTCAATTTCTCCATTCCTGTTTCTCATTGGTATAAATGAGGATATTGACAAGTAGTAGCTCACATCATTGTCACCAAGGTGAAACAGGATTATCTGTGTGAAAGCACTTTGAAAATTTCAAAGCACTACACAAGTAGTTAGGATGTAGAAATAGTTCTCAGTCCACATCTACTGAGTTGTCACCAGCCAAATTATACTAAGAGGAATGAGGCCAAACTTGTGGGTCTAAACACACACTGCTTTACAAAATTGATAATTAGGGGAAAGTCATGTAAAATATATGCTGAAAATCATATAAAATATCCTCCAAATTGTGTGAAGTTTTTTCCAAAAGCATAAGAGTGAGGTGCATCTAAAGGAATGTCCTGGGTGTGTGACTGAGCATCTATTAAGAAGCTGTTCTCAAGGACAGATATGGATGCTGAGGGAAGGTAAGAAGAGGGCGAGGGGAGAAGAGGGGAGAAAAAGGGAGAGACAGGACTGGAACTGAAGTCTTGATTACATTTGCTTACCTGGGTTATCCTTCTTCAGGTTAATAAGTACCTGGTACAATGCTGAAGGTTTTTTTTTTCTAATTTTCAATTCAGAGGCCAATTTAAAAAATATATGCTCTTTACTGGTTTATGCACACAATTGATTTTATTAATGTATGCATGCATCTATGCCTAAAAGAGCTAAAAGTTTGCACTGAAGTATATAACTACTGTAGAACAGGAATATATATGGCATAAACCTTATTTCAAATATGGGAATATGTCATGTTTAAAACCTTGTTATGTTCACTGAGCACCATTCTGCACACAAAAAAATCTTAAAAATAGCCATCAATTAATATTAAAAGATCAGACTTATAGCCAGTGAATGGAGCAATATCAGAACCTATTTTCCAGAACTAACTAGACAATCATTCTTTAAAAGATTCTGCCAGGAGAAAGAAAAGAAATATTATATATATATATATTTATATATATGTATATTTATATAAAGATTCTATAAAGATTCCTTCCTGAGAAATTTCTCAGAAATGTGGTCCTCATCACTGAACACAATGCTGTGTGTGCTGCCTGATTTGACTCTGACTCTCCCCAGCCACACTAGTGCTTTGGGGTTTTGCTCTCATGATACAGAAAAGTCCTTATTTATTAAATGTGTTCAAAATAAAATACAAACAGCAAAGTTTGATTCTTTTCCTTCAAACTGATTGCCATGTTTCTCAGTTTCTGCCTCAGCTATTTTAACAAAATCTTTCAAAGTCATCTGCAAAGAATTGAAATGATGATCCCTTCAAAGTTTGTTTTTCAAAATCCCTGCTTCGTTTTCTCTTTGAAATTGAAAATTACCATTACCATACTGCAGATATATAGTGCCTTTCTCCAGAAAGCTCTAGTGGCCAAGTAGAAATGTTTCTCTTCAGATCCAGGAAATGGTGTTTTACGATTAAATTATTTTGAGCACCACTGCTCTGCGTGTTTTATGTTGCAGAGCAGTGATTTTCTAGTACTGTAGATGGCTTTGACATTCTTATACTGAGACCAGTCTTAGTTTTCCAACTTCAGTTAAAATCTTTAAAATGTTTGCTTTGGAAGGAATTGCTATACAAGGGAGAAAGAACCATATGCAATACCTTATCATATAGGGAAAATATTCCATAAAGAAACTGGATTTCATTATGGCCTGTTTTGCATAACCAGGCTACAGGTTTGGTTGCTACACACGTTGTTAGGATATTACAAGTGTCTGCTTTTCATTACCTTGGCTGCACAGCCCAGCCTTCTGCATCTGTGTGCATTCATGCTGTGATTCATTACAATAACAGGAATTTGCTGCTGTTATGATTGAGATAAATCAACTTTGTGGTCTGGGCAGCCTTTTTGATAACCATGGCTCCACCTCAAGTTTGATGCCTGGTCTTAAGTCATCTGCAGTATAGTCTGAGTGAAGAAGCGAACACATACTATACTATCTTAGAAATTTTTTTTAAGTAGTTACTGTGGGCCAGGAATTTAACTAATGCCTTTCCCTGTATCAATTCATTTAATCCTCACAACAGCCTTAGGGTATTTGGCCTTCTCTTATCTGCTTTAGGTAGATTATGGGATTGCTATCCTCAATTCAATAACTTGCCCAAGGCACCACAGCTAGTATGAAGCTCAGGTTGGCCCCAGGGTGTTGTCTCTGAACAGCTTTTCTTATACACTGCCCACCAGCCCTGCTGGATCCAGGGAGAGCGCGGGGATCTCCCACTGTTCATTTCTGTAGCGGGTCCTAAAAGGCGGAAGGACCAGGCTTGGTCATCCACACTTTCCCCCACTCAACCACCTGTCTGCACTTTGGGCTGGGTTCATCACTGGCCATGGGATAGACTGGTCTCTTCAAAGCTGAAAGGAGGCCAGCCAGCCCAGAGGTTTCTACCTAGTCACCTCCCTCTAAGTAGGAATGGTATCTGCGACTTCTCTCTCCTTTCTTCTATCCTTTTTTGTATTTACTTCCACAACAGAGAATTTTAATATTTTCTGTGGGACATACTTATACTAAAAAATTATTTTTTGTTTATCTGAAATTCAAATTTAACTGGGTGTCCTATATTTTTATTTGCTAAGTCTGGTCCTCCTCACTAGATGCTAACCAATAAAGAATGCCATTGGACTCCTCAGGTAACCAGAAAAGAGCACAAATGCAGAGGGTCTAGAGACTGCTGCTCTTTCTCTCCTCCTTGGTGCACTTTTCCTTGGAGTCCAGCATCATGGCCAGCTTATCACCCCTGTTTATGACCTTGGACTGTGCTTGGTCTCACCTAAGATGTCACCTCCTCATGAGCCTTTCCCCAACCAGCCCCATCTTGCCTACCCTATAATGCTACTTTGTGGTCTCCAAGGCCTCACCATATTTATTTAATTTCTGTGTCTGGTTATGCTCAATCTCGCCCCATTAGAAAGCAGGGATCTAGACTGTTGGGCATTGGGACAATGCACCAAGTGGAGCTCCTACTAGCAACTAAATGAACGAATGAATGAATCCCCCAAGGGGAGCTTGCGCATTCTTTGACACATTAATGACTCTCTGACGCACATTGCCTAGTAAGGCTATGTGCTAGTGGTCTTACCAACTACCCCTTCTGGTGTGAAATGCCTCTAGCCATGACAAGGACAGCAGGCTAACACTGCATGTTACTCTTCCTTCCACTCCAGGGCCAATTTGCAACGCTCCTCCATCACCACAACTGTCTTGGGATTCCTTGCGAATCTATATTATCTTCCTAGCCAGACGGAGTTCACACTGAGCAGAGACTACTTCCCACTTGCCCTAGCAGCGTGGACGGCACAACCAGAAGTTGCCAACTCCAGAGCCTTGGGATGTGTTGTACAGGCGCTCAAGCATTCAGATGCTCCCTAGAGTCTCTGTCTAGGCCAGGCTGATTGGGATCAGGCCATGGGACAGGGGCTTCTTAGGCAGACACTACACAGACACATGTGCAGACATGGCCAATCAGGATAGAGTACTAATGCCTTATAACGCTTGAATGTTGTAAGCCAGCTGTGACAGCAGGAAGCAGGAGCTCTAGTTGCCATGCAAGGTGACACAGAAAGTCCCAGAGTTGGACGTGGGACCTAATAACCAGAGAAAAGAAGGTAGTTAATGTGTCTATCAACTCTTTCAAATATATCTAAGGAGTGCCTACTTTGGTGCCAGCTGCTCTACCAGTCACTAAAAATACAGATGAATAAGATGTGCCCCTAACCTTGGGTAGTTTGTGGTTTTCTCCCTCTCTCTGCTCAATTATGAAGTTTTTGAGGACAAGAAAATGTACTTATCACTTTGGATGCCTGGAGCCTAAGAGATAGTTGGCCTTAGTAAGGAACATTCGGCTTGCTTCATGTTTCTCTAAGAGAACAAACTAGAACAAAAGGGAGAAAGACTCAGAGCAAAGGAATTTGTCACAATAATATAAGCAAGATACTTTTAATAGCCTCAATTCTCCAGAGAGGGAATGGGCTTCCCTTTGAGAGGTTACATTTCCTTTTTCTGAACATGGTCAAGTATAGGTTGGGCTACCCCATAATGAGAAACCTCTGGAGGAAGGTCAGCCCTGTTTGACATGACTGTCAGCTCTCTTTTGTCCTAGGATTTGCAATGTTCACTTGGTGATGATACTGTTGTTTTAAGATACCCTTTACAGGGACTGCTACGGTCATACTAGGTGATTCTCTTAACATTTATCAATTAATTTGCAAAAGAGGGTAGGATCATGGAATTGTTCTTTCTGGGTGATCAAAGTCTTTATTCATTGATGCTGTACCTGGCAAGGAAACATCATCCAGCCATCTTTCCCTCCACTGCCTCAACTTTTCGCCCTTCCCTGCTCTCCCTTTGCATTTGGCATCTATACAGTGGGACTCCATCACCTTACAAATCACAGTCATGCAATGGAAAACTCCACAGAAGTAGAAGACAGGGCTAGAACTTCTTCTAGGAAGCAGACCCTCGTCACAGGCTGTGGTCACATTCCATGCTGGTGACACGTGTATTTGGAAGGACATGTTCTTTTAGACACAATAAAATTGAATCTCATCTCCACATCTGGAGCTGAGAAGGAAAATTACCTTAATTAAACACAGCAGAATCCAGATTTATGCTCAACACATGGAGTCCTCTTAGTCTCTGAGGACCAAACCTAATATTCCAAAACAGCCATTTTCCACTGGCACTTGTACACTTGTCCATCAATGGCCTTCAGATGCATGGAACCAAAGAGAAGAAATGTGTTCCTCAATTTTCAATATGGTAAAGAGATTTACAGTGTAATGAAAAACATAAGGCCAACACAACTAGTTGAAAAATGAATACAAAGTCAAATAGCTGTTTAGGCCACATTTCCTTCCAAGCAAGTAGGTGGACTATTTGTTCCCACTCCTCCCACTGGAAGCATAGATGATTTTCTTTAACTTATGCTTTGGTATCCTGTAGGTTGTTTTTAGTGCCAGGTAGTAAAAACTATTGGCTGTGGGAAAGAGATTAGAGAAATAAAGTAATAGATCAACAGTACATAAAACTGAAGCCCTGAGAAATGAATTGTTTTCCCTAGCAAATAGGTCTAATCCGGAAAGAAGGAAATAAACAGAGTGCCCGGAACAAGGTGAATGGCCCAATTGTACCACAAGCAATTCAGAAAAGCAGGCAACAAGGCTTGCCCATCTAGCAGTTCTCATGTTGAGCTAGAATTCCCTCTGAGTCATTTCTTTTAAACACCACTAATAATAAAATGCTGGAATTTTCATTGAACGTGAAATAAAAGGCCCTTTATAGAAAAAGAAATACTTCAAGTACACATTAGATCCTTACCGCACTCACTGGCCTTGACCATGATCTTCCTTGGCTTGTTTCCTTTGTTTCAACCGCAGCAATCTCACAGATTCCCATCATCACCATAACCATCTCTCAGGCAAGGACTCAATTCCTGACTCCTCTTCAAGGCTCCAGAGCCCCATTCCAGTGCTTGACTGGATGTCCCCACTTATCTACTGGACATCCCTAATGGGGGTCCTACAGGCACCTCAAATTCCACATGCCCCCAACTCAACTCAGTATCTTTTCTCCTAAGTGTGCCCCTCCTCCTCTCTTCTCCATTCTGGTCAACTCTCCCCATGACGTCAGACAGAGAACTCAGCCATCGCCATCATGCTGGGCCCTGAATCACCATGGCACCAGAGCTGTGATGCTCCCTGTCACTGACCACCCTACCAGCGGTGTTCCTGGCTTCCCCACACAGTGCTTCACCCTGCTTCTCCGCTCATCCAGCCCACATCCTCATGAGCACAGTGAACTCCTTTGACTGGGATTCTGACCAGGCTCATCCAGGCTGGAGCCCATCTTGCCCTGCAGTGCTCTCCCAGCCTAAGCCCAGCTCTGAGAAAGGGGTCCAACATGCTCTGCTCTCATGCCGAGACCCACGACAACTCACAGGATGCCTCCTGTCAGTCAGCTTGTTTGAGTAGTACCACCTAGCCAGCACTGTCTTTGCCCCTGAGGTGCATTCCTGTATGTGTCCCAAATAGCCAGTGTCTGTCCTCCTTGGCACACACTGGCACCTAACACACCTCTGCAATCATGCCATTGCCCTCCTGAGAGCTTTACATCATTCCCCACAGCCTGTTAAATACAATCCTACTATTTCAGCAAGTAAGGCTCTTAAATACCTGCATCTACCCACTCAGCCTGCTCAACAGCATCCCCCAACACCCCCTTGTGTTCCAGTCACAGGAGACTTCTTTCCTCAAATAAACCCTGCAGGCACTTCCCTGCCTCTGTGCCATTTGTCACAAATACTGACAACTTCATGACTTCCCAATTCCCTTCTCCCTCTGCTGTGCTGCTGCAAAACCGGGAGTCTGACTACTAGCTTTTATTGTCCTCGGCCTGTCCCACAGTTCCCCTAGAAGCAGCTGTCCCCCACCAGCCCCCACAATCCCACGTTAAACACTGGTCCAGAGGGGATGTCACTGTGAGTCGGCAGAATTGACTTGGTGCCGAGCAGAAAAGAAAGAATTTTCTTATGAGTTTATTTGAGTAGGAATCCTGAAACACCCCATGTGACAGATGAATTAAAACACAGCAAACACTTAAATCTACATTCTGAAAGCCTCATTAATCTTTTCAGATTCTAACTCTGGAATCTCTGCCTTAGCCCTCCTGTTGTGGCCAGCAAATTGGAAAGGGTAAAGGTATGAATCGGTGTCTGTTGCTACATCATCTCCCAACAAAGTCTATACGCAGATTTCTGACCCCGATGGCAAAATAAGCCACATGTTTACCTCTTACCTCCCCCAATCCCATTGAAATAACTGAAAAAAAATATGAAAATAGTGGCAAATGTTTAAAAGCATAAAACAGGAAAGGTTCCCATCAGAGGACCAGAAACTCCAGGGAATTTCTGACTCCGAGTCAAGGGGGAAGTACAGAGGGGAGGTCTCAGAAGGCACTGGGCCAAACAAAGGAGCATGGCAGTACCCCAGGAACGTCTCCCTGCCCTCATGGATACAAGAAAAAAGGGAAAGCAGCATCTACCTGGGATAGTATTAACGTCTCCCAACGCTCTCTGCCCCCAGACCAACATCTTCACTGCTGTCCCAATGGGAGGGGGCCCCACCTGTCTCCTCCTAAGCATCACCCTCCAGCCAGGGAAGAAGAAACTCAGGGGGAGGGCAGGGTGGAGAGCTTGGCAGGGTAAACTGAGCTCTGCCTTCACAACCTGTACACTAATGTACAACCACTACCCAATGTCCAATCCAGAACTTTCTTTATAAGTATGAATGCTAAATGGTCACCCCAAATTTGAGGAAAATCAACCACCAAGAAGAAGATACACACACACAACAAACTGGACCAGTAGAATAATTTGCCTTTGAGGAAACAGAGGTATTGCAGGAAACACAGAACTCAGAAATGTTGCTCAAAGGGTACAAAGTTTCAGTTATGAACAGGATGGACAAGTTCTAGGGATCTAACGTACAGTGTGGTGACTACAGTTGGTAATACTCTTTCGCATTCCAGAAATCTGATGAGGCTAGATCTTAATTGTTCTCAGCAAAAAAAAAAAAGGTAACTGGTGATAGGTATGTTATTTTAGCTTGATTGTGGTAATCATTTCACAATGTATGCATGTATCAAAACATGTGGTACACCTTAAATATATACAATTTTTCTTTGTTAATTATATCTGAATAAAGCTGGGAGGAGGAATGATTTCAGTTAGTATCCTCAGAGAAATTCAAAAGTAATCATGTGAATTAACCCCAAAACAAGGCTGCTCTCTAACACAGCTATTCAACAACGAGAAATAAATAACACCCAGTATAAAACTCAGCAGAAAGGCCAAGCAATGCTGCAAACTAAGAGATAAAACATAAAACATCTAGGAACGAGACCAAATCTATCAGAGATTATTACACGTGGTTTAAATTCCCATATCACAAATCAAAAATTTACCAATGGGGTGAGGGGAGGGGGGAAGAATCCAAAATTAATATTTTACTTATAAGACCAACAAAAAGGATACAAAAATATTGATACCTAATTGCATGGATTGTATGACTGTCTGGATAAATATGTGTATAACGTGAGTACCAACAAAAAGAAAACTGAATCATCAACATTGCTAACGGAGAAGTCAAGCCAAACCTTAAATGAGAGAGAAGCGCTTTCATAGTAATAGAAGGTACTGTTCCCTCTGCCTGGAGGACTGCCCCCCAGCTTTTCGTGGGGCTGGCTCACCTTGTCCTTTGGCCTCCTATTCAACATCCCCACCACAGGCTGGACTTCCTGACCATCCCACCTCAGTATCTTTAACATTGGTCCATTGGTTTGCTTCAGAGCACCAGTCAGAATTCTTTCAAACTAGCATTCACTTACTTACTTTGTTATTATTTGTTTCCATAACTATACATATATGAATCATGAAATGCAGGAAACTTAGGCTTTTTTTAATTTGCCATCATATTTCTAGTGCTTAGCACAGTGCCCAGAACATAACAAGCATGTAGTATTTTTAAAATGTACCAATATATAACATCACAAATCTTCAAGTACCCAAAAGCTTCAAGAATACCCTAAAACATATTTAAATAAAGACAAATTTAACAAAACTACATGATCAAAATAGAAGAATTTAGTACAACTCTGAAAATGATGTTCATATAGAAATAAAACTAAGGATATAAATTTTTTTAATTCATTCAATATGAGTCAGATCCTGTTAGGTATTTGTGGCAGAGCTGAGAATGAAACGGACAAGTCTGCCTCAATGAATCTGCATTGAAATTAATCCAGAACTCGTCTAATACAGCTAACCATCAGACTAAATATATAAATATATGCACATGACAATGTGTAGATGTGTGTGTTACTATATCCTAACACATAATATATATTCCATTATATATATTTGGAACACTGACAGAAATTGAGCATGTTCTAGGCTACCAAAAAAGATACATTTTTTAAAAATTGAAATCCTTCAGACTACTTTCTATAACCACAATGTAATAAAACCAGAAATTAATAACCAAGGAAGAGCCAACAACTTTAAGTGCCTGGACATTCAAATAAATCTGGAGCCAAACATGGAAACAAAATTGTAATTGAACCACAATTAGGATACCTCACATAGAAACCTATGGGATTTAGTCAAGGTAACACCTAGAGGAAAATTTACAGAATTAACTACTTTTTAGAAGTAAAATAGTGAAATAAATGAATTAAGCATCCAACAAAAGGATATAGCAAAATAATAATAACGTAAACCAAACAAATATGAAAAAATAGTAAACTCGGAAATTAAAAAATAAAGGGGAAAATTACGTAATGGATAAGCAAAATGAAGAGCTTGTTATTTTTAAATAATAAAAACAGACCTCTTTAAGTCAGACCAAGAAGAAAAGAGATCAAACACAAACAGCATTAGAGATAAGAACGGATAATACCCATACCTGAGTTCGACTCCAATTGCTCCAATGGAAGGAAGTTCGTAATAATAACCTAAAAAATACATATTATATTATATTATATTACATTCTATTAAAAATTATATTATAAAATTATTTTATGGCTTTGAAGGCGAAAAGAGCATTTTTCACTTCTAACTGAGCAATCATCAATAAAATATCAATAACTGACAAATTTGGAAAATGTATGATTAATATATTTACAACAAATGCAAAGGCTTTATGAGAAATTTAGCTACATTTCTTAGGCTGCATAAAATAATGTTATTTTTCTACAAAGTACAGTAGTATGGAACCTGGCATCTTTAAAGATATTTTTTATTGGAGAAATTATCAAAGATGCATGATAAGGGTATATGATACTTATCATATTTACATAAAATATTTGCCTAAATATAATGTTCAGAACAAATTTAGAGTCTTTGTAATGCTATGTGATCACAGTTTATTTTTCAAATAACACCTTGTTTTTTTCTGAGTACAAAGGAAACATGGGCTCACTACACAAAATTTGAATGTTCTAGAAATGTATAAGAATTTTTTCTAATTCAACCACTCAGAGAAAGATGTACATATATGTCACACTTTCTTATATCTAAGTTTTACAAAATTCATATATTTTTTCATTCTAAATTTTTCATATAAGATTATATTTGATACATATTGAATCATTATGCTGTATACCTGAAAGTAATATAATGTCATATGTCAATACCTCAATAAAAAAAGCAAGGAAATGGAAAAAATATATTTGATAGATATTGTTTCATTTAATAAAATAATATCCCTTTATGAATGTAAAAGAAAAAGGAAAGAAGAAAGGGTTTATAAACACAGACAGTGGAGACTAAATAATTATAAGAGAGCATCATGTTGAACCCTACACAATAAATGTGATTATGTAAATGAACTGGGCAGTTTTTTAAGAAATCACGTATAAACAAAATTAAGCCAAAATGAGAGACCTTGAATAGACCACAGAGAAACTACTGAGTTCAGCTGCGCAGCTTGCATCACCAGGATCCCGACCCTGGTTTTTGGACCCTGCCTGGAACTTCTGTCCCTGCAGCCTTGGGTCACTACTTCCAATCTCTCTAATGACACCTCCAAATCGATGCTGTGTGGCCCAGCTTTTGTTTCAAAGCTCAAGCACATGCAACTAGTTCTCAAAGCCTGGGTCACATGGCCACACCATAGCTCAAAGAAGCCTTGTCACATCTTTTACAGAAGGTGGGCTCTGCTCATAAAGGCACAAAGCCTCTACCTAAATACAGGTATGGGATTCAGAGAATCAATGACCAGAAAAGACACACAGCTACCGTCGTGGTCATAAAAAGCCTTTTTTGGAAAGTAAAGCAGATTTTAATTAGCATTTCAGCAACCTCATCCCACTGCCCAGGAGGATGCAAAACAGACTCTCATCTACCCTCTCAAGTTCAGTACTACCCCTGGAGGGCTTACTTCCCAATTTATATCTCACCCCAATTTCATTCATCACTTATGTACAGAGTTCCTGATATGAGCAAGGTGTGATTCCGATGGTTTATTTCTATATCTCCACCTAAATGTCTCTTATGGGTACCTCAAAGTCAACAAGCCTCAAACCTGACCATTGACCTCCATTTATTCTTTTGTAAAAGAATAAAGGATAATCAGAGGACCCATCTAATAAAGAGATGACAAGGTTTGAATGGGATCAGGCATGCAGCACTGTGCCTGGAACATAATGAGGGAGAAATAAACATTAGTATGTCACCTTTGTTATTATCCTTTCTTGCTTCCAACCTGAGCCTTCCAGGAGTCCCACATCCTTATAAACCCACTTGACCCACATGCAGTTTTTAATCCTTCAAGACCTAACTCACATGCCATCTGCTCTGTGAGGGGCAGTGGCACCCAGGCAGAGCCCTCTGTGTTGCAGCACTGAAGCAGCCCTCCGTGGCCTCCCACATCACTCCTCCTACTCTCCAGTCACAGAGCTCCAGCCACACTTCCCTCCTTTTGTTCCTTGAACACCCCAAGACCATTCATGCCTACGGCCTTTATTTGTACAGTCCTCTCTGCCTAGAAGCTTTTGCCCCAGATGTTTACCCGGCTGCACCCTTACCATTCTTCAGTTATTAGCTTATCCCTGCTGTCCTCTGAGAGAATTTCCCTCATCACTCTACCTGAAATGCAACTCCCTTCCTGCCCCATCCCTCAATCTTCTCCCCATTTCTTCATCTTATTTTCTTCATTATCATTGCCTGTAATGATTCTTCTCTGTTAACCTGGATATGGTTTATCTCTCCCCCATTAGAATGTAAGCTCAGTGATCTAAGCGAGTTTAGCCCCAGGACCTCAATAAATGATGCATGGATGGATGCATGCATGCATGCATGCATTCATGAATCAATAGGCACTTCTGTTATTCAGTTATAATACTTAAAATCTTAATGACTATCTTCTTAATGTATTAGAAGGAGTGCTGAAAGACAAAGACTGGGTCCCTGTACACTTAGTGCCTAAAACCATGACATAAGCCTTCTGCTGACTTAATTTAACTCATTTCTTTGTCCCAAGGCAAAGCAAAAAATGGGACACTAGAGTACTATTCTAGAAGCCATCTATAATGGTAAGAACTCAGGCCTGTTGTAGAAACCAAAGTGCCAATAATTAAGATGTGTCTGTTAGAAATAGGATGATGACTCAGGGTCAAGTAACAGGAAGGATTCTGTGGTTGTATTGTTTTGCTTTGTTTTGTTTTTGGTCTTGTTTTTAAATAAACAGTATGATAATGTTGACAAGTTGCTTATCACACAAGGTGGGGGCTAGAATTTAGTGCAGGCTGATACCCCTTTCAGCTCTGACATCATAATTTTGGAATTCTGAGCCCTTCCCTTTCATTCTAAAGCAGAAATCTGATCATGCGGCTTCCCTGCTGAAAATCTGTCAGGTTAAGATTGTCCACAGCAAAAAACAATTCGAATCATGTGGCCCTGTTCCTCCCTCACTGCCACCACCTCTCACCATCTAGAACCCCCTCTGGTTATGCTGAATCAGGGGTCCTTACTGAGGTGCTGTGCTCTTTCTCCCTCGGGATGCTCATCTCCTAAATAGCAAGGACCGAGTAAAGATGTGAGGTGCAGGTTGCATTTGCTGGCTTCTGTATTACTCCTCCATTACCTGTTGAACTTCCCTGAACTGTACTTCCCTTGCACTTGGAAATGATTTGGAACCAGCTTGCTTTACCCTCCCTTGGGGTAACAGCCTGGCTTTGCATTGACTGATTAGTTTCGGATTTACCTGATGCTTACTCTACCTTGCTCAGACTTGGTGAGCCCCCCATTCCTCAGCTGACAATAAGAAATTCTTCACCCTTTTCCCCCTCACAGCCCTGTCTGATGCTTCCCCACTCATCCTTGCAGACAGAACAATGACCGACATGCCCCACTTTGCACACTGCCATGCACCTCTGCCCAAACGCCCCAGCTCCTCCTCTGCCGTTAGCATCAGGAACACTTCTACTCATTTTCAAGTCTGTCTTTTGATGCTTCCTGTTCTAGGAATAAGCACTTAGCACAGAGGTCAGCCTTTAATAAGGAAAAGCTATTTTTTACATCATTTCCTCATGTACTTTTTAAATTATATAAATAACTTTTGGATAAATAATACACAATACAAAATCAAAAAGTATTTTTGGTTAAGAGGCACAAAATTTGAAGCTTCTAACTGCATATTAATTTTATCCAGCTTCCTAGTGTTTGGCATGCAGAATATTCAATCCCAGGTGGTTTAAAGAATACCCCCAGGAAACTTCACTTTCTCTTTAATTTGCTCAATAAATTCAGCATGTCTTTCTTTTGGTGCTGCAAATGTATTATTCTCAATGTGTACATGAATATAAGACAGTCAGTGTCTTAAGTGCTGTGCAGCTTATTATGCTTTCATAAATTAAAAATATTCTGATTTTAAATGCCACAAAAAACAGAAATGTATAAAAAGGTTTATGATGAAAGGCCCTATCTCATCTCTGTCCCCTGACCAACCACCTCCCTAATTTTTGTTATTAATATATTAAGTTATCCATCTGTAGAGTTGAGCATTTCCTCCTTTTGTCACTGTAATGTCAAATATCACTTTACTTTTGGGCACTAATTAAGATATTACAATTATTTTCCACATATGTCTCCCCCACTTGATGGCAAGCATCTTGAAATCAGGGAATGGGTCTCATTTATCTTCACATCATTAGTTTGTACTGTGTGAGGAACGCTAAGGTTTCAATAATGTTGATGAGGCTGCCCCTGCACAGAACTCAGTAACTAAGGGAATAAATAAACTACATCCTTGTGGAAATTTGGGGGACCGGGGGCTCAGAATCCACCATATCTACATCTCTTCTCTTCCCATCTCCAGAGTAGCAACCAGGGCCCATACTGCCCCATCACATCGGCATCAGACACATCCCTTGCCATTCCCCACGGATGCCAATTTCCCAAATTCTGAGGCCACTTCCTGTCTAGCAGGAAGTGCCTGAAGGGGAAGCACAGAGGTCAGAGCGCTCCGGCCTGAGGGTCAGGCTCACTCCAGGCTTGTTTGCTGGGATCCTGATGATTCCTTTTGATGCACTGGGATCTGGTCTATCCAACAGCAGAGACTCCCTTGTCTAACCACCATTCCCTCCCCACCATTCTGGTTTCTCACTTCACACCTGCCTCTGCCCACCAGCAATCCTAAATACTGGCCTGACTTGTAGGTCCCTTCACTGGTTACGTTTTATACCACAATCCTTTCTTACCTGTTACAATATCTAAGATGAGAAAACTGAGTCAGAGACAGTGAAAGTGAACTGCCCTAGGTGAGAGGCCAGGAGGCAGAACCAGCCCTCGGAGCAGGCCTCCCAGCCCCAAGCACTGTGCTCTTAGCCCTGGGGCACTCCAGCTCTGGGGCCCGAGTTCTACCCTCTGGGTGAACCAGTCACACACATAGGCTAAGTGGAGGGTGGAGAGTGGATCCAGGCTTTAGAAATGGTGGTGTGATTTAGGTTCTAACAGATAATAACCAGTAACACACAGATCCTGCCCCAAGTCCCTGCCAACCCCTCAAGCTCAGAGAGGTGGCTATGCCCAGGGAACCTGTCAAATGGGAAAAAACAGTGCTTACTTGCCAGCTGGGCTTTGCATGGGCCACACCTGAAGCAGAACTCCTGTCAGTGCTGGACAAGAAGGCCTGACTCCGGGTCTGAAGGGCCTCCCTGGACCTTGACCCCATCACTCCCTCCCACCCCCGGGAAAACCAAACCTCCCCTCACTCTGGCCACAAAGAGCAGAGGAAGTGACCAAGAGAGACATTAGGCAGTCAGGCCTGCTTAGGGGCTACAGGCCTTGGTTTTGGTTATCACATCTGTTACGTGAGCAGATGATTTTATAGAGAGCAAGAGAGAGGAGGCCACTGCTGGCCCTCCTGTGCTGCCCCAGGAAGGAGCAACAGGTTTCTACCACACAAATGAGAGACTAAGTGAGTGAGCATACCACACACTTCCCAAGGAACTGGCCACTAGCATGCCTGGCCTTCAGCCCTGAAGGTGACCTGAGACTATTTCTTCCCCCTCCTGGAAGCGTTGTTAGGGAGACAGGGTGCCAAAGAAGAATTAGCCAAAAGGA
Source organism: Monodon monoceros (assembly GCF_005190385.1). Classification (NCBI taxonomy): domain Eukaryota; kingdom Metazoa; phylum Chordata; class Mammalia; order Artiodactyla; family Monodontidae; genus Monodon; species Monodon monoceros. Next base: position 38,129,182 of record NW_021703781.1, read on the forward strand.
TCTTCTGGAAAGTTTCTAACAATTGGCATTTTGAGTTTGCCCTTTCCTGTTCTCCCAAAATGTTAGAGAAGATAGACATAAAATAAATTGATACTAAAGGCACTGAATGACCTGTAAGTGAAACCCCAGTTCGTCACTCAGAATGTGCTTATTTCTTTCAGTCCAGAGCGTCAGCCTCCCTCAGGGAATAATGCACAGCCTTCTGAGGGTAACTGTTCAATCTGTCTCATTCCTACTATTCTCCCTGGCTTCCCTCCTAGACAGTCTCTGGGTGTATCCGGGGAGGAGTCACATGGCCTTACGGCAATGGAGGGAGGTAATGAGTTCCAGAGTCTGCTCAGCTGCCAAGCCACTACTCTAGTGTCTGAATCCATTGTTGGCCCCGCGCTAGGAACCAGATGCCTGTGTAGTGGCTGGAGTGGAAGTCTGTCCTTCCTGAGCTCAGTCAGGCCCCTCGTTCCCTCTCTGCTGATTCCACTAACCACAGAACATCCCCACGACGCTGACTCACCCACCGTCTCACCTGGACCAGGGGATCTCACCCAGCCTCTGATGTGCACTAACTGCTTCCACATCGTGATGAACCCACTGGCAGGCCCACTGGCTCTCCATCAAGCATCCACCCCAAGCAGGAGCCCAAGGTTGGATGAGGAATCCAGCGAGACCCTTCTCTGGCTGACCCTGCCTTGCACGGCAGTCGCCTACAAGAGCCCCAAGCAGGGAGCTCCCCCACATATCCTAGGTGTCCCTCCCTGCTGGTCTAGCACATCTGCTCTCTGGGGCAAAGCCAGGGGAGCAAACATCAGTGCACATATCTGCTTGTCTCCTCCTCCTGCCCCCTCTTCCTCCAATCCTCTACCAACAGAGGATGCAAATTTCCCTTACTTGCCCTGTCTTCATCAGTGCACACTGCAGACTCATGGTTAATCCTTTGTGGTGGGTTTCTTCTCAGCACTGTGAGAGAATCTCTGTCTAGGCTGATGGATATGCAAGAGAGAAAGTTATGTGTATGGAACACATCAGAAAAATAGCACATTTCTCTTTAAAAAGAGGATCCTTCCATATGCTACCTGGGGAATTCTGCAGAAGGAGCCCCTTGTTGAGGCTGGAGCCCGAATCCCACCCAGTATGCCCCTCCAGGGGATGCTGAGTGCAAGTGGATCAGCTTCCAATTGGAAAAGAAGGCTTAGTGCACCTGGGGACCCTGGGCACCAGGAGGTTTCATAGACAGGCCCTCAGCTGTCCCATCCTCTCTCACGGGGTGATACCTGGCCCTAAAATAGCCAACTAAACCACTGCCCTAGAGTCTAGTCAGTAGGTTAATTTTAAGGAACTCAGTGGGGAATCAGAGGGTGATGGGTACGCTGGTGAACTGTAGGTCTGAGTGCCCCACTTGCACACAACATAGGGAACAGGCTCCGCCTCCTCTGAAGCTGAACTACAGTCCTGGGCCATTAAGCTGAGCTGATACCACTGGGAAAAACACAGAGCCCTGGAAGCCTCTGTTTCCAAAATAAAAGAACAAGAATATCTCCTGGGTTGCGAATACTCTATCAGGAAATAACCACAGGGCCCTGCCTGCCAATTCTCCTTTGAAGGCAAATGGAAAAAACAAACAGAATCCTAAAACAAAGACTATAAGCCACTAAAAAAAAATTATTTCAAGGAGGGGTTGTGACGAGACTGCCAAGGAGGGTAAAAAAAAAATGTGGCTATGTTATAAATCAGCTACTCTTTTATGCACCTGCCAACGTTCCAGGTTACAACAGGGGAAGTCACTGGGGGATGCAATCATCGAAGTAGAAATGCTGAGCCCTGAACTGGAGTTCTGGCAGGAGAAAATGACAGTAGATTTTCTCAAACAAGTTGTGGCCCATCTCATTAGGATTTAGCTAAAATATTCAGAAGAGACCTTTGGGCTCTGAGGACAAGAAAAGTGGGTTGATAGTCAGGGTAGGTGAAAGCCATCCTTTCTATCAACATTGGGGTGACTGTGGCTCCAATTCACCCTTGTCCCTTGCTTCAGGAAGGTGATGGGCCAAAGGAAGGAGCAGAGAGGTATGAGTTGATGATGGGTGTTTGAATCTCGACTCAGCCACTGCTGAGAACTTGGGGGTACAGCCTGGCAGACTGGAGAGAAGCCCCTCAGAGCGTTCCATAGCTGGGGAAGAAGCCAAGAGACTGAGTGGAACTCACTGCTGAAGTGAGGAAGACAGGAATTTTTTCTTTGGTTTTGGAGGATGGAGGAGTAGATGCCGGCCAGGGAGGAGGCATGAGGATTAGAGGTGGGCATCGCATCTCCCAACTCCATACCAACTCCCAGTCCCAAAAGTTGCATCCCTATAGGGATTTCCCTTCAACAATCCTTTATTCTGCACCAGGCCCCATGCTAGAAGCTGGGGAGGGAGGAATGCACCCTCTTTGTCACTATGGCCTATGGGGCAGTCATCCTGCATGGACGTGGCCCATCTTGACCATCCTTTACACTGTCCTTGTTCCAGCCCCTCCCTTGGCTCCTCTACCTGCACATGCCAATTCAATTTGATTCTCTTTTTGATTCTTCCTTCGTCAACTTGAAGGAGGTCATGTTCTCCTGCAACTCTCTGAGCACTTCATCTTCTAAGGTTATTTTCAGCTCTGTTCTATTGATTCGTCCCCAGTTCAGGAACATAGGGAAAGCCCTCCTCCTCTCTGAGGGTAAACCTGGCAGCCAACTGAGTGAGCTCAGGCGGATCTGAGGAATGGAAACTCTGCCCACCAGGACTAACTCTGGAATTGGAAGCCACGTTCAGGACTGACAGCAGTTGTGAAACTGTCAGTCATTGTGTATTAGCACCGAGGAGATGGCCCCACTTCCTAGTTCAAGAACACCACCCAGCTTCTTGTCTGCACGATTCTCACTCATAGACTCACAATGCCCATTGTTTTCTTTTATTGATACTTCCGTACAGGTGACCTTGGATAACTGTTATTCAGTGTGGTTACGCACACAGTATAATTATAACTTGTGACTATTATTTGCCTTCCCTCCAGCTCCACTACCTTTACCCTTGGTCCTCATCATCTCTCACAGTGACTTTACCTTCTTGAACTGTCTTGCTTTGTGTGTGTGTGTGTGTGTGTGTGTGTGTGAGAGAGAGAGTGAGAGAGAGAGAGAGATGGGGTATGTGTGTGTTATTTGGTGTACGCGGGACTGTGTGGTTTGGTGTGGTGTGTGTGTGTGGTGTGTGTGTCTGCCCCTCTACCAGATCCCAATGGGTAGAAATCTTGTATTTACAGCCCAAGTTCTGCACAATACATAAAACATGGTAGGCACTCCATAAATATTTGTCTGTTGAATTAAACTGAACCTTATAGTTTATAATTTTCAATTTTGGAAATAGAAGAGTAACTCAAACAATGGGCACCTGAATATTGAATAAGCATGTTGTGAGAGACTACTAACGCTCTGGTCATCCCTGTGTGGGTCTGCAGTGTGTGTGAAGGTGGTTACAAATGGAACAGTAGATATTTCTGCCCTTCCTCTCACCTGGTAACTTCTGTGACATTTTCCAGCCACCTCAACAAATGTAAAGCCTACAACAGTGCAGATTCATAAACCGTGTCTGCTCAGGTATGAGGATGAGGCCACGTGGACAGCTACAGGGGTCAGGTTTGGGGGATATCTATAGCTCCTGTAGAGGAAGTTATTCTAAAGCTCAGGGGACATTAGGAAAATTCATGCATTTCAGGACCCATGAATTTTAGGGACTCAGGAAGACCACTATCAGGCCAGCATTTCCCTTTTCATAGCTATTTGACATGTGTTTGTGGGGAACATTCTAGAGTCATTGGATCTCTTCCCCTCCGGCCACACAGACTACTTAAGAGATATCTATCCTGTCTTTGAAAATACCTATCATAAAGCTGTGAGCTTTTTTGATAATTCTTACATCTGTGTGGCTGCTGGGAGTTCTGGAAATATGACACAAAACATTAAGTATCAAATAAAAGAAATAATGGAATCACTTCTGGCATCTCATGGCCATCATAATCATTACCATCATAGAGTTTGTATATGTAGTCTCACTGTACCTTTTCAATGACACCATGTGTAGTTATTATTATCCTTTTCTTTAAAGATTTATTTATTATTTATGGTGGGTTTTTTTTGGCTGCATCGGGTCTTAGCTGCGGCACACAGGATCTTTGCTGAGGCACGAGGGATCTTTGGTTGTGGCACACGGGCTCTCCATTGTGGTGCGGGCTTCTCTCTAGTCGTGGCATGGAGGCTCTAGGGCGCATGGGCTCTGTAGTTGTGGCACGCGGGTTCCAGAGCACATGGGCTCTATAGTTTGCAGCACGCAGGCTCTCTAGTTGAGGCATGCAAGCTCAGTAGTTGTGGCGCTCAGGCTTAGTTGCCCCACGGCATGTGGGATCTTAGTCCTCTGACCAGGGATCAAACCCGAGTGCCCTGCACTGGAAGGCAGATTCTTTACCACTGGACCACCAGGGAAGTCCCTATTATCCATTTCTTATACACTGAGGATCTGAGGATCAACTCACCCAGGATCACAGGTCACGGCAGCCGGACTGCTGATTCCATCCTTTTCTGTTGTATGAATACATCTGTTTAGTGCACACTAAATAGAAACTTCTTCACTGGACATGTCGCGGGGTGTGGGGGGGAGGTGGTGGTAATTACAGAGCAAGTAACAAGAGTGACAGCAGTTTATATGCCTGTGAAACAGGGCTGGAAGTGGGGCCAGACTTATATAGGTCTCTTTGGAATAATCTTCTAATAAAGGGAATTTGATGGCAAAAAAAATCATTAGATGTCACCCAACCTTACCTACCAAGCAGTGCTTCTGCCTCATCCTGAATACCGACCATGAATGCATGACTTTACAAAGCAAATTAATCACATTATATCTGGCCTAATAAGTGGGTGATTCTTCCTTCTATATGTTGGCCTCCATTTGGACAAGATGCATTTAATCTCAGCAGCCACAGACGTTCTTGTTCAATCCTGGACTATGATCCGACATATTTTCTGTTTCTGTTAATTTTACATCAAGTCTCACTAAAACACCTCTGGATAATGTCCCTCCCATGTGATATCGTTGGCTACATTCACTCATCCAGGTGCATACAAACCTATCTTCTAGTTTACCATTTAACAAGTGGTAGGCAGTGTCAAGTGTGTGCTACGTGTTGGTTATCATGAAGGTGAATGAGACAGTTAACTGAGGCAGTGAACAGAAACGTTAAGGGTTCTTGATGATGGCTTGAAACCCTAACATTCAAACAAAATCCAGCCCTCCCAGACCAGTAATCCTGTCAAATAAAGAAAATTATTCATTAGAATACCCCAATCTTGATGGCCATATGAAACACACAAAAGCAACTGACGATTACTACTTCATCTTGTGGCGGCTTACAAACTATCATTTCTAAACCTCCAACATGAAACATTTCCTTAGATCACTGTCACGCATTGCTCTGCTGTTTAAAGAAGTCATATTATCAAGTTTTGTTTTATTTTGTTGTAGTCGTGTTTGGTTTAGGTGGGGATGGATTTATCTGTCTAGTTCGTACTAACAAATATCACTTTCTTCAAGCCTCTGTGGTAAACTTCCCAATGTTAATGCAAGTGACCATTCTGGGAAGGCTGGTAAATACTTCTTAGCAAAATAAATGCTGGGCTCAAGAGGCAAGGGAAGGTAAGGGACTTATGGGCCGAGTGTGGTAATGTGGGGGTGAGATTTATAGACAAAGGGAACAGCAAACGCAAAGGGTCCGTAGAAGATGAGATCATGTCATAAGGCAAAAGAAACTGCAAATCCAAGAGTGTTCTTAGGCAAACTGTTAAGACCCATAAGAGAAAAGTTGTTATGTATAAGACCAATATTCAAAAAAATAAAATTCACCATGGACAACCAACTAGAAAAAGTATTTTAAGAAAGCGGATTTCATTATAGTAACGAGACTTTATGAAATCTAGTGAAAAATCCAACAGAAGAGACACAAAACCATTATGGAGAAGATTTTTAAACTTTTTTAAAAGACATATAAGAAGATCTGAAAAACTGGATCAGACATCATAGTTATGGTTGTAAAGACTTAATATCATAGAGATGTCAATTTCTACTCAAATAAATCACATATACAATGAAATTCCCATCAAAATTCCAAACAGCATTTTCATGGAACGTGTTGGAATGATCTTAAAAGTCATTCGAAAGAGTAAAGGTACAAAATAGCCAAAACGATTTTGAAGTCAAAGAAAGAATAAAAGAAAAATCTGACATACAATACCAGATATGACTTATGGAAAAAGCTTGAGTGATTAAAATAGTGTGGCACTAACCTAGGGACTAATTTAACAACACAGAGAGCCCAGAAATAGACCTCACATTTATGGGAACTTGAAATATGACAGCAACGGCATTATAAATCAGCTGGGAGGAGGAGACGTTCAAGATGGCAGAGGAGTAGAACATGGAGATCACCTTCCTCCCAACAAATACATCAGAAATACATCTACATGTGGAACAACTCCTACTGAACACTGGCAGAAGACCTCAGACTTCCCAAAAGGCAAGAAAATCCCCATGTACCAGGGTAGGGCAAAAGAAAAAACAGAGACAAAAGAATAGGGGTGGGACCTGCACCAGTGGGAGGGAGCTGTGAAGGAGGAAAGGTTTCCACACACTAAGAATCCCCTTCACTTCTGGAGACCGGGGGTGGGCGGGGGGGAAACTTTGGAGCCATGGAGGAGAGCACAGCAATAGGGGTGCAGAGGGCAAAGCAGAAAGATTCCCGCACAGAGGATGGGCGCCGACCAGCACTCACCAGCCTGAGAGGCTTGTATGCTCACCCTCCGGGTCGGGCGGGGCTGGGAGCTGATGCTCGGGCTTCGGAGGTCAGATCCCAGGGAGAGGACTGGGGTTGGTTGCGTGAACACAGCCTGAAGGGGGCTAGTGCGCCACAGCTAGCCAGGAGGGAGTCCAGGAAAAAGTCTGCACCTGCCTAAGACGCAAAAGACCATTGTTTCAGGGTGCGCGAATAGAAGGGATTCAGAGCACTGCCTAAATGAGCTCCAGAGACGGGCACCAGTCATGGCTATCACCGCAGACCCCAGAGACGGGCATGAAACGCTAAGGCTATTGCTACAGCCACCAAGAAGCCTGTGTGCAAGCACAGGCCACTATCCACACCTCCCCTCCTGGGAGCCTGTGCAGCCCGCCACTGCCAGGGTCCCATGATCCAGGGACAACTTCCCCGGGAGAACACACGGCACGCCTCACGCTGTTGCAACGTCACGCCGGCTTCTGCCGCCACAGGCTCACCCCGCATTCCGTACCCCTCCCTCCCCTCCAGCCTGAGTGAGCCAGAGCACCCTAATCAGCGGCTCCTTTAACCCCCTCCTGTCTGAGCAAACAACAGACACCCTCAGGTGACCTACACGCAGAGGCGGGGCCAAATCCAAAGCTGAACACCAGGAGCTGTGCAAACAAAGAAGAGAAAGGGAAATCTCTCCCAGCAGCGTCAGGAGCAGCAGATTAAATCTCCACATTCAATTTGATGTACGCTCTGTCTCTGGAATACCTGGATAGACAAGAAATCATCCCAAAATTGTGGTGGTGGACTCGGGGAGCAACTGTAGACTTGGGGGTTTGCTTTCTGGATCTACTTTGTTTCTGGTTTTATGTTTATCTTAGTTTAGTATGTAGAGTTTATTATCATTGGCAGATTTATTTATTGATTTCGTTGCTCTCTTCCTTCTTTATATATATATATTTTTTCCCCCTTTTCTCTTTTTGTGAGTGTGTATATGTATGCTTCTTTGTGTGATTTTCTCTGTATAGCTTTGCTTTCACCATTTGTCCTAGGGTTCTATCTGTCTGTTTTTTTTGTTTTTAGTATAGTTTTTAGCACTTGTTATCATTTGTGGATTTGTTTTTTGGTTTTCTGCCTCTCTTCTTTCTTTCTTTCTCTCTTTTTTTTAATAACTTTTTTATTTTTAAGAATTTTTTTATTTTTTATTTTAATAACTATATTTTTCTTTCTTTTTTTCTCCCTTTTCTTCTGAGCCATATGGCTGACAGGATCTGGGCACTCTGACCAGGAGTCAGGTCTATGCCTCTGAAGTGGGAGAGCCGAATTCAGGACACTGGTCCACCAGAGACCTCCCGGCTCCAAATAATATCAAATGGCGAAAGCGTTCCCAGATATCTCCATCTCAACGCTAAGACTCAGCTCTACTCAACAACCAGCAAGCTACAGTGCTGGACACCCAATGCCAAACAACTAACAAGACAGGAACATAACCCCCACCCATTAGCAGACAGGCTGCCTCAAATCATAATAAGGTCACAGACACCCCAAAACACACCACCGGATGCAGTCCTGCCCACAAGAAAGACAAAATCCAGCTTCATCCACCAAAACACAGGCACCAGTCCCCTCTACCAGGAAGGCTAAACAACCCACTGAACCAACTTTAGCCACTGGGGGCAGACAACAAAAATTTTGGGAACTACAAACCTGCAGCCTGAGAAAAGGTGACCCCAAACACAGTAAGTGAAGCAAAATGAGAAGACAGAGAAACACACAGCAGATGAAGCAGCAAGGTAAAAACCCATCAGACCAAACAAATGAAGAGGAAATAGGCAGTCTACCTGAAAAAGAATTCAGAGTAATGACAGTAAAGATGATCCAAAATCTTGGAAATAGAACGGAGAAAATACAAGAAACGTTTAACAAGGGCCTAGAAAAACTAAAGACCAAACAAACAATGATGAACAGCACAATAAATGAAATTAAATATTCTCTAGAAGGAATCAATAGCAGAATAACAGAGGCAAAAGAACGGATAAGTGACCTGGAAGATAAAATAGTGGAAATAACTACCACAGAGCAGAATAAAGGAAAAAAAAATGAAGAGAATTGAAGACAGTCTCAGAGACCTCTGGGACAACATTAAAGGCACCAACATTCGAATTACAGGGCTCTCAGAAGAAGAAGAGAAAAAGAAAGGGACTGAGAAAATATTTGAAGAAATTATAGTTGAAAACTTCCCTAAAATGGAAAAGGAAATAGTCAATCAAGTCCAGGAAGTGCAGAGAGTCCCATACAGGATAAATTCAAGGAGAAACATGCCAAGACACCTTTTAATCAAACTATCAAAAATTAAATACAAAGACAAAATATTAAAAACAGCAAGGGAAAAGCAACAAATAACATAAAAGGGAATCCCCATAAGGTTAATGTTAACAGCTATCATTCAACATAGTTTTGGAAGTTTTACCACAGCAATCAGAGAAGAAAAAGAAATAAAAGGAATACAAATTGGAAAAGAAGAAGTAAAACTGTCACTGTTTGCAGATGACACGATACTATACATAGAGAATCCTAAAGATGCTACCAGAAAACTACTAGAGCTAATCAATGAATTTGGTAAAGTTGCAGGATACAAAATTAATGCACAGAAATCTCTCGCATTCCTATACACCAATGACAAAAAATCTGGAAGAGAAATTAAGGAAACACTCCCATTTACCATTGCAACAAAAAGAATAAAATACCTAGGAATAAACCTACCTAAGGAGACAAATGACCTGTATGCAGAAAAGTATAAGACACTGATGAAAGAAATTAAAGATGATACCAACAGGTGGAGAGATATACCATGTTCTTGTATTGGAAGAATAAACACTGTGAAAATGACTATACTACCCAAAGCAATCTACAGATTCAATGCAATCCCTATCAAACTACCAATGGCATATTTCACAGAACTAGAACAAAAAATTTCACAGTTTTTATGGAAACATAAAAGACCCCGAATACCCAAAGTGATAGTGAGAAAGAAAAATGGAGCTGGAGGTATCAGGCTCCCGGACTTCAGACTATACTACAAAGCTTCAGTAATCAAGACAGTATGGTACTGGCACAAAAACAGAAATATAGATCAATGGAACAGGATAGAAAGCCCAGAGATAAACCTATGCACATATAGTCACCTTAATTTTGGTAAAGGAGGCAAGAATATATACAATGGAGAAAAGACAGCCTCTTCAATAAGTGGTGCTGGGAAAACTGGACAGCTACATATAAAAGAATGAAATTAGAACACTCCCTAACACCATACACAAAAGTAAACTCAAAATGGATTAAAGACCTAAATGTTAGGCCAGAGACTATAAAACTCTTAGGGGAAAACATAGGCAGAACACTCTATGACATAACTCACATCAAGATCCTTTTTGACCCACCTCCTAGAGAAACGGAAATAAAAACAAAAATAAACAAATGGGACCTAAAGAAACTTAAAAGCTTTTGCACAGCAAAGGAAACCATAAACAAGACAAAAAGACAACCCTCAGAATGGGAGAGAATATTTGCAAATGAAGCAACTGACAAAGGGCTAATCTCCAAAATTTACAAGCAGCTCATGCAGCTCAATATCAAAAAAACAAACAACCCAATCCCCAAATGAGCAGAAGACCTAAATAGACATTTCTCCAAAGAAGATATACAGATTGCCAACAAACACATGAAAGGATGCTCAACATCACTAATCATTAGAGAAATGGAAATCAAAACTACAATGAGCTATCACCTCACCCCGGTCAGAATGGCCATCATCAAAAAATCTACAAACAATAAATTCTGGAGAGGGTGTGGAGTAAAGGGAATCCTCCTGCACTGTTGGTGGGAATGTAAATTGATACAGCCACTATGGAGAACAGTATGGAGGTTCCTTAAAAAACTATAAATAGAACTATCATAGGACCCAGCAATCCCACCACTGGGCAAATACCCTGAGAAAACCATAATTCAAAAATAGTCATGTACCACAATGTTCATTGCAGCTCTATTTACAATAGCCAGCACATGGAAGCAACCTATGTGTCCATCGACACATGAATGGATAAAGAAGATGTGGCACATATATACAATGGAATATTACTCAGCCATAAAAAGAAATGAAATTGAGTTATTTGTAGTGAGGCGGATGGACCTAGAGTCTGTCATACAGAGTGAAGTTAAATCAGAAAGAGAAAAACAAATACCATATGCCAACACATATATATGGAATCTAAAAAAAAAAGGTTCTGAAGAACCTAGGGGCGGGACAGGAATAAAGATGCAGATGTAAAGAATGGACATGAGGACACAGGGAGGCGGAAGGGTAAGCTGGAACGAAGTGAGAGAATGGCATGGACTTACAAATACTACCAAATATACAATAGATAGCTAGTGCAAAGCAGCTGCATAGCACAGGGAGATCAGCTCAGTGCTTTGTGACCACCTAGAGGGGTGGGATAGGGAGCGTGGGAGGGAGATGTAAGAGGGAGGAGATATGGGGATATATGTATATGTATGGCTGATTCACTTTGTTATAAAGCAGAAACTAACACATCATTGTAAAGCAATTATACTCCAACAAAGATGTTAAAAAAAAAAAGAACTACCATATGACCCAGTAGCCCCACTACTGGGCATATACCCTGGGAAAACCATAATTCAAAAAGAGTCATGTATCACAATGTTCATTGTAGCACTATTTACAATAGCCAGGACTCGGAAGCAACCTACGTGTCCATTGACAGACGAATGGATAAAGATGTGGCACATATATACAATGGAATATTACTCAGCCATAAAAAGAAGCAAAACTGAGTTATTTGTAGTGAGGTGGATGGACCTAGAGTCTGTCATACAGAGTGAAGTTAAATCAGAAAGAGAAAAACAAATACCGTATGCTAACACATATATAATGAATCTAAAAAAAAAATGGTTCTGAAGAACCTAGGGGCGGGACAGGAATAAAGATGCAGATGTAAAGAATGGACATGAGGACACGGGGAGGTGGAAGGGTAAGCTGGGACGAAGTGAGAGAGTGGCATGGACATATATACACTACCAAATGTAAAACCAATAGCTAGTGGGAAGCAGTTGCATAGCAGAGGGAGATCAGCTCGGTGCTTTGTGTCCACCTAGAGGGGTGGAATAGGGAGGGTGGGAGGGAGATGTAAGAGGGAGGAGATTTGGGGATATATGTATATGTATAGCTGATTCACTTTGTTATAAAGCAGAAACTAACACATTATACTGCAATAAAGATGTTAAAAAAAAAAAGTAGGTGAAAGATCTTGGGAAAGAAGCCATAGAATGCTTGAAGATTACACTGGATGAAGTGAATTATCTTTATTGAACCCAGATATGAAGAGAGGTGCCTGCTCGCAAGGAATTTCACCACGGGGCCAGTGCACATTCTCTCTTGGAGAGGCGCATCCTGAACTGAGCTGCTTATGTAACTCAAAGGTTGTGTCTTTTCACCTCCTTATTTGGGAGGCATGGATCTCTTTTCTGTTGTCTTCACCACATGTTCTCTCCTTGGTGCCTGTTGTGATTGTTGACTCTTAGAGCATCAAAAAGAAACAAAACAAATCTCCAAACAGCAGAATTTGGTCAGAGCCAAAAGCAACTCACAGTGTTTGAGCTGAACATACACAAAGCAGGGCAAAAAGACAGAGGCTTATAAAAATGCCTTTTGTTTGCACCAAAGACTGAAGCCAAGGCATCGTGTCCAGAAGTTCTTGTGCATGGATAAAACTCTGATCCCAACCTGCAAGAGGCCAGCTGGACAAGGGAGGCTGGCTCTTGGTAGCTGAGTACCAGAGAAATGAAGCAACAACCTGCCTTGTTTTAGCATTCAAGTGTCTCCAGCCTCATGGAGCTTGTAGAGTTCTAACAGATTCCCTCATCCATGGCAACAATTCTACGTCTGGGTCTAAAATTGTGCTCACGTTCCAGGCACACTGCCATCTATTAGCTCAGTGACATATTCTATTCTATTAATTGTACCAGCCATAGTCTGAATTGCCCAAAGATGCCATGCCTGTTGTTAAGACTTCAAATTTAAATAATCTAGGCTTCTCTGTTTCTCAGGCCTGAGGAGTCAGCACCCAGCTCAAGAAATGGAATGACTGGAACCAGAGAAGCTCCCCAAATGCCCTCCCAGTCCCCACACTGCCAACAGTAGCCACTGTCCGACTTCTAGCAGCATAGATGAATCACCAACTGACCATTCAGATCACAATTTCCTTATCACTAAATGTGCAGTCAGTGAGTTACTTATGCTGTGCATCTTAATCCCCATCCCCACCCTTCATTCATTCATCCATACCAGGCAGTAGAACTGAGCAGCCTGAATCCAACTGCCAGGATTTGATTCCTGGCTGCACCACTGCTTACCCTGGTGACACCTCTGTTGCCTTATCTCCAAGATGAGGGTAACAAAGTAGGATTATCATAAGAAGTAAGGTAATATGTGCAACATGGCTTAGAACTGTGCCCCCGGCACATGAGAAACAATCCCTGAATCCCTTCTTCCCTTCCTTCCTTCCTCTCTTCCTCCATTCACTCCTTCAGTTCTTTCTTTTTTTCTTTCACTCACTCACTCCTTTCTGTTTGTTCTCCTCAGCAGCATCTCCTGGAAGCAGCCTCTGGTACCCCCCTCCCCTCGGCAGCCGCCAGCACAGCCAGTTCCCAGAAAGGCAAGTCCTGGCAGCTCTGGAGCGCTTGCCCTGTTCTCACACCATGCCCACAGATCCGCTCAGAGGGGAGAGATCGCAAGCCCGATGGAGCATGGCGCAGCTGCAAGGCCTGCAGCTTCCTCGGCCCCCTTTTGTGCGATCATCCTCCCCAGCCTCTAGTTCCAGCGGGGCAGTCCCCTGACTACAGGTTCTTCCCCTGCAGCCCCTCCTGCCCTGATGCCCCTTGTGCTTCCTCCCTACCTAGAAGGCACCATCATCACCCCATATTTCATGGGCATTTCCTCCCTCAGCCCAACCTTCAATCAGTTTCCAGACCCTTTCAGGTTTGTCATTTGTGGGTTTTTTAAGCCCTCCCCCTCCGCCTTACCCATTTGCCTTCTTGGATTACAAGATACCTTCATAACAGATCCCGCCTCCAGTTAGGGTCATCATCAGTGCATTTCCAAGCAGCAGAGCAGTCAAGGCCTTCTCAGGTAGCCCCACCTACTTCCCCAGCCTCATGCACCCAGCCTCACTCTCCAAATTTCCCAGGTTTCCTCCTGCTCTGATGCCTCAGCTCACAGCTAAGATGCTCGGCCTGAAGCTCCCACCCCTTCACCACTCCTGGGGCCTGGTCCACATCTCCCTGGCCCCCAAGCCTCTGCCCAGGTAGGAGGCCCATGTGTCTAGATGGGAGAGGAGTCACGTACAGTCTGATTCACCGCCTTTGCTCCTGGAAACCTGGTACAGAAGAGAGAGGTGACTAGGCAGTGCCCTTTTTTCCAGGCCTCTCCTGACTCTTCTGCACCTATTGAGCTAGGACAATAACATGCCAGGCAGGAGTGGGGACAAAGGGACATGAGAAACTGTGAGAGATAGTCTTTGACATCTAGAGTTCATGGTGCAGCGTTGTGGTCTTACCAACCAAGGCTGAGCAATGGTTTCAGGGTGCTCTGTGGGCACAGCTATCTCCTTAGTCCAAAGCATCCCTTATCAAGGAGGCACCGGTCACTGTAGCCCCTATTAAGAGAGACTCTGTGCTCTGGAAATTTCAGTGGGAATCAGATGCAAATACCTTGCCTGATTAGGAAGACCAATTAGGCTGTGCCTGGATTGGCTGGAAGTTCATGGCAGGCCAGTAAAGTGGTGTGTTCTTGGCAGCCTCAATGTGGGTCACCAACAGCCTGTTGCCACCTGCTCTCCCTCCAGCCTGTGAAGCACCAGCCTTCAGAAAGCAAGCTCCTTGCAGGAGGCTCTACAGCCCCTCCCATCCATGCTGTAGCCCTTTAGTCCTAAATGTTGCCTCACAAAGAAATAAAAAGAGATGGTCCGCCTTTTCAATGACCAAGAGAAGGGAAACTCAAAAAGAGCATAGCCCATTTAGCGAAATATAGAAAAAAAAATAACCATTCAAAGAAACACAAAATAGAGAATGAGAGGATGGAAGTAAGAACAAGTGTCTGTTATAATAGCATATGTAAATGAGAGACATTCAACTGGGGTAAAAATACTTTATACCACATAGATGAGGACTTCCTCAGCAAAGCAACTCAGAAAGGTTGAGGCAGAGGCAGTGCAGAGGTGGACCAGACACGTGCCGGGAGAATCTAAAACAAAGCAGGGGTTTCCACAGTAACATCATAAAACCAGTGGAATTTAAAGTTTAAAAGGCATTAAAATTACACTAAAACCACATTGTAATAATGAAATAAACAATCCAGAATAAATATTTGACTGTCATAATCCTTTATATGCCAAATTATATATCATTAAATATCAAGCAAAACTTGCTATAAATAGAAGACAATTCCCAACATCTACAATGATCCTGTATGCTAATCAGTCTATGCATATTTATTGAAAGAATCAATTAATCAGTAACAAAATGGGAAAAGATTCCCCAAATTAGAAATGAAAAAGAGATTTTATTCCAAACACAAGGGACACTAAAGCCATGTAAGAGAATATTTTGTTCACCTATCTGGTAATAAATGAGAAAATTTGGGTAAAATCAAAAAGTTTTCCAAGGAAAAGATAAGTTACAGGTTTTAATGGAAATACAGGTTTTAAAAAAGAGGTATTAGTATTTGGCTGGCCAGAGAGATAAATAGGTAGATAAATGACTGAGAGACAGAGAGGGAGAGAGATTGTGAGACAAATATATGTGTGTGTGTGTGTGTGTGTGTGTGTGTGTGTGTATACATATATATATATATGCAAAAGTCTTTGAATATTTTATATTATTAATTAGAAAAATATGACTGGAAAATTAACAGCAAGCAATTCCATAAAGTTTATACCCAGGAGACAAATTACCAGATGATTAGGTAATCACATATTCAGTTTTAATAGGTTATGCCATATTTTTTTCCAAAATGATTATATTATACCCCCACCAGCAATGCCTAAGAGTTCCTATTGTATCAACAGCTGGTATGATCATACTTTCAATTTTTGCCTAGTTGGGGGATTTAAAATTTTATGTTGTGGTTTTAATTTGCATTTCCCTGATAGCTAATGAGGTTTAGCATTTTCCATATGCTGGATGACTTTTGATATTTCTTCTTCTGCAAAATACATCTTCAGTTTTTCTGTTGGGTTCTTTTCTCAGTTTTCAGGTTTATTTATATGCACTAAATACTAATCCTTTGTGGTTGTATCTATTGAGACTATCGTTTTTCTGTTTGTGGCTTGTCTATTCACTTTCTGCATGGTACTTGTGATGAACATAAGTTCTTCATTTAAATGTGGTTGGATTTATTAATCTTTCCATTTCTTTCGTGCGCTTTTTGTGTCTTGTTGAGAAATCTTTCCAAACCCTGGGAGTCATAAAGATTTTCTTCTATATGTGTTCTTCTAAAACTTTTTAAATCTTGCCCTTCACGTTAATGTTACAAACCAATTACTATGAGCCAAGTACTGGTCTCAGCATTTTGTATTATTCCTTTAACAAACACATCAGGTAGGTATGATTATTATCCTATTATCCTATTTTACAGATAAAGAGACTAGGGCACTGAGAGGTTAAATAACTTGATAAAAGTCACATAACTAGAAATGATGAAGAGGGAATTTGAACCTGAGTTCATGCCATTAACCACTATGCTGGTAAATTTCAAATTTATTGTATTAATAATAATGACTAATGCTATTTTTGGTGTACAGAAATACAAACGGGTTTTGTATATGGATTTTATATCCAATATCTTTGCTAAGCTCTCTTATTAATTCTAATAATTTCACCATGTATTCTGTAAGATTTAACATACAGACAACAGTATACCTGCAAATAATCATATTTATAATTCTTCCATTCCAATTTTTATACCTCTTAATTAGTGTTCTAGTTTTATTGTGAACCTCTCAAAGTCTTCATGTAAGATTAAAATTTTCAATCCCCTGAGCATTCAGTCAAACTGCTTATAAAATTAACCAGGTCTTGTATTTTCCTCAAGGACAGATTTTTTTTTTTTAACTAAGAATTCATGCTCTTCATGGACACAGGTTGATTCAGGTTTATTATTTCTTCTTGGGTCAGTTTTGGTAATTTATGTTTTCTGTAAATATTTTCACTTCACCTGATTCAGATATATTACTGTAAAGTTGTTCATTACATTCTATTTTAGCATCTTTTAAATCTCAGCTCTTTCTGTGACTGTGTCTTCTTTCACTCCTGGTATTGATTTGTTTTTAGTGCCTTCTCTCTTTTCTTATTCTATCTTACCAGAGCTTCATCATTTTTTCAGACTTTCCAAAAGAACAAATTTGATGTTGTTTATCACGTTTGTCATATCTTTTTTACTTCACTAATTCTACTCTTGTGTTTAGTATTTATTTTCTCCTATTGGCTAAAAAAGTCTATTTTTACCCTTTTCATTTTAATATAAGCATTTAAACCTATAAATTTCCTTCTAAATGTTAGTTTAGCTGTAACATGCAAGTTCTGATATATAGAATCTTATTTATTTTTCAGTCCTAAAGAATTTCCATTATGACTTCTTCTTCATCCCATGAATCATTTAGAAGTATGTTTTTAAAACTACCAAACAGATGATTATTTTATTAAATATTTTTGGGTTTTAAGTTCGGATTTAATTACACGGTAGACTCAGAATATGGTCTGTATAA
The DNA here is from genome assembly GCF_005190385.1 of Monodon monoceros. Classification (NCBI taxonomy): domain Eukaryota; kingdom Metazoa; phylum Chordata; class Mammalia; order Artiodactyla; family Monodontidae; genus Monodon; species Monodon monoceros. The sequence continues at coordinate 38,146,839 of NW_021703781.1, forward strand.
TAATGATTTATTAGGTGAACCCAGGTTTAAAATATTATATCTTCCTGGAAAGTGAATATTTTATCAATAGTTATCCTGTTTTTCTCCAGTAATGCATTTTTCCTTAAAATCTTTCATAGGTTACTACTGCAACTAGACCAGCTCTCTTTTAGTTACGATACGCCTGGTATATTTTCCCATCGTTGTTTTTCAAACTTTTAGTGCCCTTATGTTTTAGGTGGGTCTCTCATAATGATTTTATGGCCAGATTTTGTGTTCTCAAGTCTAACATGAGTTTTCTTTTAAAATAAAGACAACGCACCATTTATTTTTATTATGATTATAGATATATTTAATTCTACTGTATTATTTTTGTGCTTTTTGTCTTTTTCTTTATTTTCCTTCTTTCAGACTAGTAGAGGAATTTTTTGTTTGTTTTTAATTTCTCATTTCATTTTTCCATATACCAATTTGGAAGTTTTCTGTTTTTTTTATTTTTTATTTTTTGGAGGTTGTAAATTGTTTTATTCTCAAATGGCAAGGTAATACTTCATACAGATAAGTGAGATTCTGACATCTTAATTTCACAACTAAATCCCATCAAAATCACATAAAGCTATAAAATAGCAACTGGTTTAGCTGTTTTATATTCAGGAAGCACTCAATAATTTTTGTAAAGCACTGTTTAGATGTGAGTTTAATTGCTTCTTTTTTTTTTTTTTTAGAACACTTGATTTTTTAGAGCAGTTTTAGGTCCACTGAAAAACTGAGCAGAAGGTACAGAGATTTCCCATATACTTCCTGCCCCCCCATGTGTACAGACTCCTAATCTCTTTAATTTTCTTTCTCTTTTCTTTTCTTTATGTTTTTACACAGCAGGTTCTTATTAGTTATCCATTTTATACATATTAGTGTATACATGGCAATCACAATCTCCCAATTCATCACACCACCACAACCCCACCACTTCTCCCCCATGGTGTCAATACGTTTGTTCTCTACATCTATGTCCCTATTTCTGCCCTGCAAACCAGTTCATCTATACGATTTTTCTAGGTTCCACATACATGCGTTAATATACGATATTTGTTTTTCACTTTCTGACTTACTTCACTCTGTATGAGAGTCTCTGTATCCAACCACATCTCTACAAATGACCCAATTTTGCTCCTTTTTATGGCTGAGTAATATTCCATTGTATATATGTACCACATCTTCTTTATCCATTCGTCTGTCAGGCATTTAGGTTGCTTCCATGTCCTGGCTATTGTAAATACTGCTGCAATGAACATTGGGGTGCATGTGTCTTTTTGAATTATGGTTTTCTCTGGGTATGTGCCGAGTAGTGAGATTGCTGGGTCATATGGTAACTCTCTTTTTAGTTTTTTAAGGAACCACCATACTGTTTGCCGTAGTGGCTGTATCAATTTATATTCCCACCAACAGTGCAAGAGGGTTCCCTTTCCTCCACACCCTCTCCAGCATTTGTTCTTTCTAGATTTTCTGATGATGCCCATTCTAACTGGTATGAGTTGATACCTCATTGTAGTTTTGATCTGCATTTCTCTAATAATTAGTGATGTTGAGCAGCTTTTCATGTGCTTCTTGGCCATCTGAATGTCTTCTTTGCAGAAAGGTCTATTTAGGTCTTCTGCCCATTTATGGATTGGGTTGTTTGTTTTTTTTAATATTGAGCTGCATGAGCTGTTTATATATTTTGGAGATTAATCGTTTGTCCACTGATTCATTTGCAAATATTTTCTCCCATTCTGGCAGCAGTCCTTTCATCTTGTTTGTAGTTTCCTTTGCTTTGCAAAAGCTTTTAAGTTTCATTAGGTCCCACTTGTTTATTTTTGGTTTTATTTCCATTTCTCTAAGAGGCGGATCAAAAAAGATTTTGCTGTGATTTATGTCAAGGAGTGTTCTTCCTAGGTTTCCCTCTAAGAGTGTTATAGTGTACGGTCTTACATTTAGGTCTCTAATCCATTTTGAGTTTATTTTTGTGTATGGTGTTAGGGAGTGTTCTAATTTCATTCTTTTACATGTAGCTGTCCAGTTTTCCCAGCACCACATATTGAAAAGACTGTCTTTATTCCATTGTATATTCTTGCCTCCTTTGTCATAGATTAGCTGATCATAGGTGTGTGCATTTATCTCTGGGCTTTCTATCTTGTTCCATTGATCTATATTTCTGTTTCTGTGCCATTACCATATTGTCTTGATTACTGTAGCTTTGTAGTATAGTCTGAAGGCAGGGAGTCTGATTCCTCCAGCTTCGTTTTTTTCCCTCAAGACCGCTTTGCCAATTCAGGGTCTTTTATGTCTCCATACAACTTTTAACATTTTAGGTTCTAGTTCTGTAAAAAATGCCATTGGCAATTTGATAGGGATTGCATTGAATCTCTAGATTGCTTTGGCTAGCATAGTCATTTTCACAGTGTTGATTCTTCCAATCCAAGAACATGGTATATCTCTCCATCTGTTGGTATCATCTTTAATTTCTTTCATCAGTGTCTTACACTTTTCTGCATACAGGTCTTTTGTCTCCCAAGGTAGGTTTATTCCTAGGTATTTTATTCTTTTTGTTGCAATGGTAAATGAGAGTGTTTCCTTAATTTCTCTTCCAGATTTTTCATCATTAGTGTATAGGAATGCAAGAGATATCTGTGCCTTAATTGTGTATCCTGCAACTTTACCAAATTCATTGATTAGCTCTAGGAGTTTTCTGGTGGCATCTTTAGGATTCTCTATGTATAGTATCATGTCATCTACAAACAGTGACAGTTTTACTTCTTCTTTTCCAATTTGTATTCCTTTTAATTCTTTTTCTTCTCTGATTGCCGTGGCTAGGACTTCCAAAACTATGTTGAATAATAGTGGTGAGAATGGACATCCTTGTCTTGTTCCTGATCTTAGAGGAAATGCTTTCAGTTTTACACCACTGAGAATGATGTTTGCTGTGTGTTTGTTGTATATGGCCTTTATTATGTTGAGGTAGGTTCCCTCTATGCCCACTTTCTGGAGAGACTTGTCATAAATGGTATTGAATTTTGTCAAAAGCTTTTTCTACATCTATTGAGATGATCATATGTTTTTTATTCTTCAATTTGTTAATATGGTGTATCATATTGACTGATTTGCATATACTGAAGAATCCTTGCATCCCTAGGATAAATCCCACTTGATCATGGTGTATGATCATTTTAATGTGTTGTTGGATTCTGTTTGCTAGTATTTTGTTGAGGATTTTTGCATCTATATTCATCAGTGATATTGGTCTGTAATTTTCTTTTTTTGTAGTATCTTTGCCTGGTTCTGCTATCAGGGTGATGGTGGCCTCATAGAATGAGTTTGGGAGTGTTCCTTCCTCTGCAATTTTTTGGAAGAGTTTGAGAAGGATGGGTGTTCGCTCTTCTCTGAATATTTGATAGAATTCACCTATGAAGCCATCTGGTCCTGGAATTCTGTTTGTTGGAAGATTTTTAATCACAGTTTCAATTTCATTACTTGTGATTGGTCTGTTCATATTTTCTATTTCTTCCTGGTTCAGTCTTGGAAGGTTATACCTTTCTAAGAATTTGTCCATTTCTCCAAGTCGTCCATTTTATTGGCATAGAGTTGCTTGTAGTAGTCTCGTAGGATGCTTTGTATTTCTGCGGTGTCTGTTGTAACTTCTCCTTTTTCACTTCTAATTTTAGTGATTTGAGTCCTCTCCCTCTTTTTCTTGATGAGTCTGATTAATGGTTTATCAATTTTGTTTATCTACTCAAAAAACCAGCTTTTAGTTTTATTGATCTTTGCTATTGTTTTCTTTGTTTCTATTTCATTTATTTCTGCTATGATCTGTATGATTTCTTTCCTTCTGCTAACTTTGGGTTTTGTTTCTTCTTCTTTCTCTAGTTCCTTTAGGTGTAAGGTTAGATTGTTTATTTGAGATGTTTCTTGTTTCTTGAGGTAGGCTTGTAGAGCTATAATCTTCCCTCTTAGAACTGCTTTTGCTGCATCCCATACGTTTTGGATCATCATGTTTTCATTGTCATTTGTCTCTAGGTATTTTTTGATTTCTTCAGTGATCTCTTGGTTTTTTAGTAACGTATTGTTTAGCCTCCATGTGTTTGTGTTTTTTACGTTTTTTTCCCTGTAATTCATTTTTAATCTCATAGCGTGGTGGTCAGAAAAGATGCTTGATATGATTTCAATTTTCTTAAATTTACTGAGGCTTGATTTGTGACCCAAGATGTGAGCTATCCTGGAGAATGTTCCGTGCGCACTTGAGAAGAAAGGTAACCTGCTGTTTTTGGATGGAATGTCCAATAAATATCAATTAAATCTATCTGGTCTATTGTGTCATTTAAAGCTTCTATTTCCTTATTAATTTTCTGTTTGGATGATCTGTCCATTGGTGTACATGAGGTGTTAAAATCCCCCACTATTATTGTGTTACTGTCGATTTTGTGTTTTAAAGCTGTTAGCAGTTGCCTTATGTATTGAGGTGCTCCTATGTTGGGTGCATAAACATTTATAATTGTTATATCTTCTTCCTCGATTGATCCCTTGATCATTATGCAGTGTCCTTCCTTGTCTCTTGTAACATTCTTTATTTTAAAGTCCATTTTATCTGATATGAGTATTGCTACTCCAGCTTTCTTTTGATTTCCATTTGCATGGAATATCTTTTTCCATCCCTTCACTTTCAGCCTGTATGTGTCCTTAGGTCGGAAGTGGGTCTCTTGTAGACAGCATATATGTGAGTCTTGTTTCTGTATCCATTCAGCAAGCCTGTGGCTTTTGGCTGGAGCATTTAATCCATTCACGTTTAAGGTAATTATCGATATGTATGTTCCAATTACCATTTTTGGGGTTTGCTTTTGTAGGTTCTTTTCTTCTCTTTTGTTTCCCACTTAGAGAAGTTCCTTTAGCATTTGTTGTAGAGCTTGTTTGGTGGTGCCGAATTCTCTTAGCTTTTGCCTGTCTGTAAAGCTTTTGATTTCTCCATCGAATCTGAATGAGATCCTTGCCGGGTAGAATAATCTTGGTCATAGGTTTTTCCCTTTCATCACTTTAAGTATATCATGCCACTCCCTTCTGGCTTGTAGAGTTTCTGCTGAGAAATCAGCTGTTAACCTTATGGGAGTTCCCTTGTATGTTATTTGTTTTTTTTCCCTTGCTGATTTCAATAATTTTTCTTTGTCTTTAATTTTTGCCAATTTGATTACTATGTGTCTCCGTGTGTTTCTCCTTGGATTTATCCTGTATGGGACTCTGCACTTCCTGGACTTGGGTGGCTATTTCCTTTCCTATGTTAGGGAAGTTTTCGACTATAATCTCTTCAAATATTTTCTTGGGTCCTTTCTCTCTCTCTTCTCCTTCTGGGACCCCTATAATGTAAACGTTGCTGCATTTAATGTTGTCCCAGAGGGCTCTTACGCTGTCTTCATTTCTTTTCTTTCTTTTTTCTTTATTCTGTTCCATAGCAGTGAATTCCACCATTCTGTCTTCTGGGTCATTTATCCGTTCTTCTGCCTCACTTATTCTGCTATCGATTCCTTCTAGTGTAGTTTTCATTTCAGTTATTGTATTGTTCATCTCTGTTTGTGTGTTCTTTAATTTTTCTTGGTCTTTGTTAAACATTTCTTGCATCTTCTCGATCTTTGCCTCCATTCTTTTTCCGAGGTCCTGGATCATCTTCACTATCATTATTCTGAATTCTTATTCTGGAAGGTTGCCTATCTCCACTTCATTTAGTTGATTTTCTGGGGCTTTATTTTGTTCCTTCATCTGGTACATAGCCTGCTGCCTTTTCATCTTGTCTATCTTTCTGGGAATGTGGTTTTTGTTCACAGGCTGCAGGATTGTAGTTCTTCTTGCTTCTGCTGTCTGCCCTCTGGTGGATGAGGCTATCTAAGAGGCTTGTGTCAGTTTCCTGATGGGAGGGACTGGTGGTCGGTACAGCTGGCTGTTGCTCTGGTGGGCAGAGCTCAGTAAAACTTTAATCCACTTGTCTGCTGATGGGTGGGGCTGGGTTCCCTCCTTGCTGATTGTTTGGCCTGAGGCAACCCAAGACTGGAGCCTACCTGGGCTCTTTGGTGGGTCTAATGGAGGACTCTGGGAGAGCTCATGCCAAGGAGTACTTCCCAGGACTTCTGATGCCAGTGTCCTTGTCCCCACAGTGAGCCACAGCCATGCTCCGCCTCTGCAGGAGACCCTCCAACACTAGCACATAGGTCTGGTTCAGTCTCCTATGGGGTCACTGCTCCTTCCCCTGGGTCCCGATGTGCACACAACTTTGTGTGTGCCCTCCAAGCGTGGAGTCTCTGTTTCCCCCAGTCCTGTCGAAGTCCTGCAATCAAATCCTGCTAGCCTTCAAAGTCTGATTCTCTAGAAATTCCTCCTCCCATTGCCGGACCCCCAGGTTGGGAAGCCTGACATGGGGCTCAGAACCTTTACTCCAGTGGGTGGACTTCTGTGGTATAAGTGTTCTCCAGTTTGTGAGTCACCCACCCAGCAGTTATGGGATTTGATTTTATTGTGATTGCGCCCCTCCTACTGTCTCATTGTGGCTTCTCCTTTGTCTGTGGGGTATCTTTTTTGGTGAGTTCCAATGTCTTCCTCTCGATGATTGTTCCATAGTTAGTTGTGATTCCAGTGCTCTCACAAGAGGGAATCAATTTGGAAGTTTTGTAGTTAATTTGTATACACTTGAATTGTTATTCTTTAAATCTTTATAGATTTATCTAACTGAAAACAATTTAGAGTATATCAGCATCTTTATCCTTCTCCCAAATCATTAAAGGAACTCAGAATGTTTTAAATCTGCTCACTGCATTCCCAGCTTGTTTGTTTTTTGACACTATTTTAGGTTTCATTTGTTCTCTTTAAACACTACAAACTGGACATTATCAACAGAGCTTATGTTGTTTACATTTTCACTCATTTTTACTACTTTCTTTGTTCTCTATTTCTTCTTGCATCACAACCTTCCTTATGAGATCATTTTCCTTCTTCCTGAAATGTATCTTACAGAAGCATCCCATTGGTTTTGCCTTTATTCTTGAAAAATAACTCCACTGGGTATAAAATTTTATCTCAGTTCTTTGATTTTCCTGTCTCTTCTTTTTCACTAAGACATTAACATATAGCTGCTAAGACCACTGGGTCTAAAGCCATTCTATCTGAATCTCAATCTTGACTCTGCTTTAGGTTTTCTTTTCTATAAAGTAATAAACCTTTATAGCTTATAAACCTAAGAGTAATAAAACTTACCTCATAAGGTTTTGTGCAGATTAAATAAGCTGAAATTTTTAAACCACTTAGGACAGTGCTTGCTTCTAGAAAAGTCCTGCCATCATTGTCTGCTGTTGCAGGTGAGAAATCAGCTCTCTGTCTAGTTGTCATTCCATCATAGGTGCCATATTTCATCACAGCCAATATAGAACCAGTTGTTGGATATGCCACTTTTCTATTTACTACTGAGGAAAAAAATACTGCCAATTCAACTATGACAAAATGTTTTCTAATCTATAGGTCTACAGGTTACAAATGTAAATACCTTAAATTGTTAAGAAAATGTTCCTTTTAGATTTGAAGAAATATGGTGGTATTTTGCTCTCTTGCTTGCTCTCTCTCTCTCTCAGCATGTAAGATCTTTTCTTTTTCTTTGAAGTTCTGGCCTTTTCCTATTATGTTTCTCAGTGAGGATTTTTTAAAATACTGCCACAGTTTTTCTGAGCTTTCTGAATCTAAGGATTGATTTTTTTTTCCCTTTATCTCTCCCTCTACTCAGAAGCAAGACCAAATCAGGCAAGTAACTATCTCAACTCTATTACTCGAGACCAGGGGTCAGTAACCTTTTCCTGTAGAAGTTCAGAGAGGAAATATGTTCTGCTCTGTTGTCCATATGGTCCCCGTTGCAACTACTCAACCCTGCTCTTCTTTTGCAAAATAGCCATAGACAATACATTAGCAAATGGGTGTGGCTGTTGAAGGGGATGACAATATACCATCCAAACTATGCCACTTTGGCATATGGATTATTTTGAGCTGAAGGGAACTGAGAAATGGCAAATGCAGGGGGAACTCTCTACACTTCCCCTTTCTGCCCAAGAGCAGGGCATACATTTCCTTCTGTGAAGATGTCCCCCATCCCTTCTCCTGTCCCAGGAAGAATTGATGACTCTTACCACTGGATGGCACCAACTTGAGTCTGCACAAACAAACCTTATTAAGATAACGTTTATCTTCCATTAATTTCCCTGTATGTTTACCTCCCCACAATTTGCCACCCCCTTGAAACGTAAGCCCCTTTTTCTTTGTCTTGTCACTTCTCCACAATTTGTTGCCCTTTGCTGAAATGGTATATAAGCCCCCAGGTCTATCATCTCTTTGGGTTTTAACTTCTTTTCTGTGAAGCTCCTATGTGCATGCATAATAAAACTTTTTCTCCTGTTAATTTGTGTTTTGCCAATTTAATTCACAAGATCCGGTCACTGAATATAAGAGGATAGAGGAAAGGATTTTTTCCTTCCCCTACTCTATGTTCCAATAAAACTTTAGAAAATCAGGTGGCAAGCTGGATGGCCTTCAGGCTGTAGTTTGCACATCCCTGCTCTGGACTCTAGAGCTGGATTGTTCAACGCGGTAGTCACTAACTATTTAAATTTGTAATCATTTAAAGTTACAAATAAAATTTATAACTTAGTTCTTCTATCACACTAGTAACATTCAAGAGTTTAATTCCCACACATAGCTATAGATACAGAGCATTTCTATCAACCCAGTTGACAGAGTTCTATTTAAGAGTGCTGCTGTAGGGAATGGGTATTTCCTAGGCTTATCCATTGAAGTTGTCATCTTTCCAAATCCCAGCTTTATGTGAAGCTCTCTAGTTGCCACGGAACCTTGATTAGACACCAGGCTTTCTCTTTTGTCCCACTGTGAAGCCTATAAAAAGCCACGCTCTAGGTTCTACCCTTTATAGGGGTTAATTCCCACCCCACTCCCAGGGAAAAACTGGATGGAGTTTGGTCACCTTTCTAGCTTTGAACCTCCATATCATTTCTGACCTCTAAGGATGTTCCTTATTTTCACATATGTTTAACCATGCATTTAAATTTTTTAACATTTTATCCAGTATTTTCAGATGTTCTGTACTGGTATGGTTTTTTCAGATATCTAGTCAGTCGAACTTCCAGAAATGGAAATCTCATTACTGGGTTTTGCCATAGAGCTCCTTTTTTCCTTCCTTCATTGCTTCTTTCCTTCCTTCTTTCTTCCTTCTTTCTTTCTTCTTTCCTTTTTGTTTGCTTCCCTTCCTCTTCTTTCTTGCTTGCTTGCTTCCGTCCTTTCCTTCCTTCCTATGTTGGAAAGTAGTGGAGTGGAGCAAGTCTGACTCCTAACTGGAAAGTCTTCCATTCTTAAGCAAATACTAGGAAAAAAATATATCTTGGGCAACAATCTGATACCACATTCCAAACACTGGTTTGCATTTGCAATAGGAATCATAAATGACTATTTCTAGCAACTCTGTTTCTAATACATTGGTCCTTAGATGATTAAATTGGTCACTTCTAAGGATGAATTGGTCAGAGTTTAATTGAGGACAATGTGAAAGAACATTCTATTACTCAGTGAGTAAATAGTCCTTTGGGAAGAGTCAAAGGGAAAGAAAATGAAGCAATTCTGGGAAGAAAAAAAAAAGTGCTTTTCCCAGAGAGACCAAGGTTGGGATGTGGCTGATCTTTCAGAGTCTGAACAAGTAGCAAGAGTTGGGAGAAGATACTGGAGCAGTGAAATATCTAGAAGCTAAGAGGGCTGGGATGAGTTAGGAGGTGACCTCACGCCTGGCGAAAACCTTGTGGACCCAAGCAAGAAGACCCCAGTTTTCCTTTTTTGATGTGAAAACCTTGTGAAGGGTGATATTTGTATGACAACACATGAAAAAAACAAGGCTTTACTTAAATTCTGGAGTTTTAAGGTTTATTATCGTTTGTGTTGATTAAAATTCTTTATAATCTATTTCAAGTGAAGAATTACCAACTGATCAACCATACAATGTACATACAATGGGGGGGTATATGCTAGATAAATTATGTGCTTTTTATAATAGCTATTATTTATTATCAACTCTCTGCCAGGTACTGCACTAAGCACTTTCCATATACTACAGTAATTCTAATCCTAAAAAATAACAGAAAAGAATTTGCAAGGTGGGTAATATTCACATTTTACAGAATCAACTTAGTGTCCTGTGGTGAGAAAATTTCTGATAAGATGGGGAAGTCCTGTATTTGCAACTTTTTAAATCACTCTTGTGCAGTCGTTTGTTTTACTAGAAAATGCAGCCAAATTACAATTTTCACTTAACAATGGAGCCCCATCTGCAGTCCCTAACCCTGCCTACTGTTTGGTCCCAAAGTCCTAGTGGCAGAGCTGGCCCAGGAGACACACTACAGCTCTCAGGCCCTGCTTCAAGATGAATGCTGCTGTTCACTCAATCCTTCCTCTCCTTGGAACAATCGAGAACTCCTAGATTTTTACTTAAATTGGAATTGGCACATAAGAGCAAAGAGTTAGTGAAAGAGGTCTAAGAAGATGCACTGATGTACCACATTCAAGCAGCCTCTTAGTGACAATGCCATGGTGACATCTATGGTACTGGCCAACTGTGATGATGGACCAGAAGACTGCAGGCTGCAGTGCCGTCTTCCTGCAGCTCAGCACCGGGTTGGCCCCAGGTTTGTTTTAGTGTGATACAGCGAGTAGTCAGCAGCCCAGACACCAGTGCCAGACTCCTGGATTTGGAGCCCAGGAATTGTGTCACCTTCAGCAACAAATATAAATCTCTCTGTGCCTGCATTTGCTGAAGATTAGGGCCACTTAGCTATCAGCACTATATTAAATGAAACAGAACCTGGAGAATAACATCCGTGCTCAGCAGGTCAGCCAAGCTCTGGGTAAGAAGGCGCTCACCAAAGGTAAGCAGAGCCAGGGATCTGGGCACAGTACGCCCTGCACAACTCACACGTGAGCAGTGGAAAGAGTAGGGATTTATTGGTGAAGTGCTCCTGTTTTTCACACTGGCTTCCAAAGACCTTCCTCTGTGTTCAGAATGACCACCTGGACGGTAAGTCTTGATGCCTCACCCTGACCCAGACACACCAACTCAGAGAAGGGGATGCCGTGAGAATGAGGAATAAAGACCCCTGATGAACACAGGTTTATGTTACAGGCTCTGTGCCACTTCTCCTCCCTTGGGGCTTTCCTGGCCCCCAGAATTTCTTTGTTTGTTTATTTGCTTGTTGGTTTTACCAATATCAGTTACTACATATTTTCTCTTCTTTTCTTTTCTTCCTCGCAAAGTAGGTGAGCTCCCCCAGCAGCTATAAGCGCCCTATAGCTATACAGTTAGAAAGCAACAGCGAAATTCTTTAACACTGCCAGGAAGAATCATCTATAAATATTATTGAGGGGAAGCTTCTCAGTGGGAAAAAACATGAGTGGTAGGAGGTAGGGAACATTCCTGAAGAGTATTGCTGGGATGTGCTGGTTTCCAGTTGCTAAGAAAGCATCCCATGGAAACAGCCCAGGCCCATTCTAACATGCTGGAAAGGGCTCTCTGCAGTTATTAATAAGCACAACATTGTTAGAAGGAGAAAAAGCAAAATCTAGACTTTCAAAGGTGTCTAGAATTCTCTCTCATATTAATGAATGTCATTCCAGCCTTCCCTCTGCCTGCTCATAAAGGAGGTGTCTGCCTCTCCCACTCAGCTTCCTCCTCCAAGAAGCTTCTTTTCTGCCAGGTAGATTCTTTGCAACTTTATTAACTCAGCACCTGGAATAATGAATTAACACTCAGGGAAGAAACGGATATTTTGGAGGGGGCTGGAGTTGGGTGGGGTTAAAGAGAGGTTTTCAAACGGCTAACCAACCTGAGGCAACCTGAGAAACAAAAGGGGTTCCACCTCTGTGACTTCTTCCTCCTCTTCTCCTGCTTCTCCTCCCCCTCTTTCTCCTCTTCCTCCCTCGTCCCCCTCCTCCTCCTTTTTCTTCTTTTTGAGAAATATAAATAAAGAACTTGAACTATTTTGAAATAACTGTTGGTAGCTGGACTGTGTTCATTTGACCACAACACTGCTCTGGGACTGAACCACATGGGTCTCAGCTCTTTATAAGTGTTACATAATAATAGGAAACCCGTGAGATCTTAAATCAGCTTCAAAACAAGTTTCTTCCGATAACTTCCTGGACAACATACAAAATAAGGTCTAGAGTGGCTCAACGCCCCTCTGTCCCCTGGAGCTGCCTCTCTCTAAGCTGGCAGAAGGAGATGAATGTTGCCCAGTAATTTAAGACTATTGCTACTTATGCAGAAAAGTGAACCACAGGAAAATGTACTAGAGGGTTGTTCTTGGCAGGTAGAAAGCCATCAAAAGAAAACCAAAACAAATTAAAATGTTTCCTTTGAAGCAAATGAACCAGAACATATGGGTGAAAAAACAGACATATGATGGCATTTGGAACCAAACTTTCAGAATAGTGCTTGTTTGAGAAAACTTGTTGCTTCTGTTGCCCTTTAAAATTTCTAATGGGTAGGATGTGAATCAAAGAACATGTCCACACAGTTTTAAATAAGTGAGTAAAGCAACTTAAATCAGTTACAAAATTCACTTTGCATAATAATGTCAAATGTCTAGATATGTGGAAATCATATATCTGTTCAATTTGAGTCTTTTTCCTTTAAAGCAAGTAAAAATAGACAAATTTTATAGTAAAGTGAATTTTCAGTCTCAGATGTTAACCTTAATTCTTCCATAGTCAGATGACAGCATATCCAGAGTGATATTAGAGAAAGGTTTTTTAAATAAAATCATAGAAATAATGCTCTGTACTTTTGTCACAGTTATTCTTAGCAGTTCCAAATATACAAGATAGTCTCATGGTGTGCTAAAACTTCTTTGTCATGAAAGACAGAGTTAGCAAATAAAATTAGAAAAAGAAAATTCAAACTATAATATATCGTCAATATATTTTTAATAAAATCCAAGTCTGTGACTCTTTCCTTATAACATTCTAAAATATAATACATGTCTTGGAAAATGTCACACCCTATATATGTGGAGAAAGCACACCAGAAACAGCATTGTGAGAACACCAGTGACAACACTGTTAAGACACTCTGAGATTATGCATTTAATATTCTCTATTAAGGTCTCTTAGCTCCCATAATTTCCCCCAAATAGCATTATGAAGTCATAGAAGGGTAGTGAGAAGGAAACAAAACTACGGAAAATATCCTCCAAAAAAAAATGAAAAGATGCCAAAAATCGCATGAGGACTTAATAACCATAGTATTTACAATGGAAAATAATGCTTCTGCCAGAAACAGTACACTTTTTACTAGCCAGGCATTTTTTTCATGTTTAATTTTATACACAGGCTTTTTGCCTGGATTTATCATTAAATTATTTTCCTCTCAACCTCCCCTAAGTTTTTTTCCCCTGCTTTTACTAATACCAAATTGTTTGAATTCCGCCATCAAGAGCAAAAAAGTAAAAGCTAACTTCTATATAGTGCTGATTGGGTCCAGTTCTCATCACTGAAACAACCCTAGGAGCTAGATACTATTATGTCACTTTTTACAATGTGAGAGCTGAAGTACAGAGAGGTTAAATAATTGCCCAAGGTCACATAGCTGCTAAGTGGCAAAGCTGGGATTTGAACCCTGATGGGCTGGCTCCAGAGCCCATGCTTTTATTACTATTCTCAACTGCCTTCTTTTAGCATTTATAGAACTCACAGAGCAGCAACGCAGTGATTTCAGTCCAAATTCATCAATTTTGCAAGTCACAGAACCTATTTTCCCTTTGGACAAATCTTTCCTGAGCACAGCTAGATTCATGTTTTAGTGTCTGTACACAAGGCACAAAAGCAGATTAAAAAAATACAAAAATATTGGTTCTAATCCTGAAAGATTCAGACTTCTTAAGTAAGATAAAGTTGTAGAAATTCCATCAGTCATCTGATGAAAGTAGGAGCTGTGGCATTTTCTCCCCTCGCTTCTCTCTGCTCCATCATGCTCTGGAGCCCACCTCTCCTGTCCGGGGCCTTGCCCCAGGACCACTCTAACACATTAACTCATCACCGTGTCTCCTGTCTCTGATGCGGCAGGTAGAGGTGCCATCTACCCGCCATCTACTGAAGTAGAACATCTTCAGTCTCTCCTGTCTGACTCACAGGGGGAAGTCCAGACTCCTTAAGCAGCTCTGAATACCCTAAATAATCTGCCACAGCCCCAGAGTCAGCTCCTCAGCACCCTCTGTTGCCAACATACAAGCACCCCCGGACTCTTCTGCCTTTGCTCAGGTCATTGTCTTTTCTTCCCTCTCCTTCCTTCTAGACTCCTAAAGTCATGTGCATCCTCTAAGGTCTAATTCACGTACCTTCTTCTCCATGAGTCCTCCTCCACCTCTAACTCCTCTCATCAGAGGGAAGAGATTCCTCCTTTCTGTGCTCCTGGGCCTTTGAACCTGCCTCTATGAGAGCATTCACAGCAATTTTGGCAGCCTTCTGCAGCACAAGGGATCCTTTCACAAGTAACCGGCTCTGTGCCTGTGTCCCTCGGGATTTAACAAAGTGCTGATTGAACTGGGGAAGCCTCTGTCCTAGGGCAGAGTGCACTGCCAGCTCCCTGACCTGCAGGCTGCAACATGGAGGCAGCGCTGCCCCAGCTGACATCTGTCTCTCCAGAGAAGCCATTGCCCCCACTGTCACCTTCCCCCCTCGCTGTGCACACGGGATGGGGAGCCGCAATGTGCTGGGACACATGCACTGGTGGGAGCGGGTGGTGGGCTCCTATGAAGGTTAAGTTTGGGCTCTGCTGACAAACCTACACCCTCTCTTCCAAAGGCAGGTGGAAAAGGTCACACAATATCCCCTGAAACACGCCAATCCCACATGCATGCCTGGATGACTCTTTACCGCTTTCCCAGATTTTATTAGTTTCTCTATGTGCAATATCCAGAAGTGAAGGAGCATGTTTCTGAAACCGGAGTTCAAACGAGCTTCCAAAGGTGGCCCAGGCCGGGGTCAGGAGGTGCACAGGTGAGCAGCCTCTGGCCAGGCAGACAGGGCCTGATCTGGGCCGCTGTGGTTCCCACCCGTGGAAGCATTTCCTCCCATATCCTTCTCTAATCCTGCATCCTAACCGCATTCACCCATCTCTCCCAACAATACCTCATGCTGTTGTGCACAGGATGGATCAAACTCAATTCTGGTCCCTTAAAATGCTCCCAACTTAGGTGAAATGAGACATAAATTAACATTAAAAAACAATGTGGGGAGCAATGTTATACTGTGGTCTTTTAAAAGCAGGAAGGATCTGTGCTTGCCTGGGAAATTAGAGAAAATTTCCTGTAGATGGTGACCTTCTAATTGAAGGATGAGGTCAAGATGTGACCTTCTGTTCATCCCCGAAATGCCAGCCAGAACTAAGTTTGCTTCATTCCATAGCATCAACTCACTCACCCTGTGCAGAGCCCGTACATACAAAGAACTCACAAAGACCAGCGAGACACAGGCCCATGGAGGCATCACGGGGTAGCAGGAAGAGGGAAGCATGGCAGACAACTTCAACTGAAGCTGAAGCTCATTATTCTTCCTTCAACGACACTGACTGAACACACACTGCCCACCTGGCATATTAAGGCCAGAATGATGAGCCTACCTGAGAATGTGCCACCTTCTCATGCTCAGGGGCTGGAGAGGGAACAGCTGTGACCTCAGATGCATGACCACCTGCCCCCAGTGTCCTGGGAGAGTGGGGCCTGTCATGGGCTGTGTGGGATGGGACAGGAGGTCAGAGAGGGCAGGCCTCTGCAGAACCAGTGGGTCTGAACACAGCCCCCTGGAGAGGGGAGTACCACAGGGGCTGGGAAGGGAGCCTAGGAGCCATTCTAAGCTGCAGAGCGATCAGGTCATGCTTCTGTGTTACTGTCTTCCCCAACTTGAGAAGTAGAAGAAGGGTAGGTCAGCTTGGAACATGGCAGGGAGGGGAAGGCGGGAAGACGTGGAAGTAAGGGACACTGAGGAGGTAAAATGAGCAAACTCAGACTCAAGAGGAGAGGGGAGGGCGAGAGGAGACCCCAGGAAGACTCTGACATTGTATCGCTGAGCCTGCTCTCCCACACTTCAGCTTCTCATGGAGGTTTCACGTGACTTGTCCATCAGCGGGCCACAAAGGCTTTGGAGAGGGTTTGTAGAAGAAAAACTTTCTGGGCTCGTGCATATGTGAAAATCTCTTCTTGCATTCTTATTACATATAGATGACCTATGGCAGAGGGAGGACTAAAACTAGCCCAGCTTTTGTAGAGAATTGTTTTTCCTAATTTTAATGCCAGGGTGCTCATAAGATTTGTTTTTTATGCATTTTATTCTTGGTTTTTCTGAAGTTAATGGAAGTGTTTTTCTCCTACTTTTTTTTTCTTTTCTAATCTAATGGATAAACCTCCCTCTAATTATCAAGGCAATGCCTAATTTCCACGATGACCCAGAATCTCCTCTCAGGACACACAGTGCACTTTCTTTTTCTCTTCATCCACCTTTGGGTGAGCATGGTAGACAAGGCCTAGGCATACAGTAACCAAAACGTCTGGATTGTGTGCGAGTTATCTAGTGCTACATGACAAATGTCCCACAGTCAGTGACATAAAACAACAACTACTTTACGATGCTCTCAGACTCTGCAGCTCAGGAGCTCAGACAGACAGAGCACCCGTGGAGATGTCTTGTCCCTGCTGAGCTTCTCCAAACACACACCTGGTGTCGGTCAGCACTTGGATGACCTCAGTGAGTCTGTCAACTGAAGCACCTGCATGAGGCCTCTCCGTGTGGCTTCATCTAGAGGGAGTGTCCCAAGAGTGAGCGTTCCAAGAGGACCAGGTGGAAGCCCTTTGTCATTCAGCCTTGAAAGTGACACGGCTCCCCTTCTGCCATATTCTATGGGTAGGAACAGTCAAAACCCACCCAGAGCAAGGTGAGGGCTCAAAGACCGCATTTCTCCGTGGGAGAAATGTCACAGACTTGGGGGTCGAATTTTAAAACTGCCACAGGAGGGCGCTGGTCTGATGTGGACACCGCTCCTCACAAGATACGCTGCCAAATCCCAGGCCAACCCATTACTGTGTGTGCTGCTCCCTGGGCTGGTCTGAGGACAGGCTCAGCCCCTCCACAGACCCAGCCCCTCAGCAACTGGAGTCCTTCCTCCTTCATCTGCATGGAGTAGGGGTGAGGTGGAGGAAAGGGTTAGCTACACCCACCCCTCCAGGCCCGCTGGGAGTCAGCAAGTAGCAGAGGTTCATCTGCACTGCACCT
The DNA here is from genome assembly GCF_005190385.1 of Monodon monoceros. NCBI lineage: Eukaryota > Metazoa > Chordata > Mammalia > Artiodactyla > Monodontidae > Monodon > Monodon monoceros. Next base: position 38,164,185 of record NW_021703781.1, read on the forward strand.
GGCCTCACCTCTGTGCTGAAGCAACATTGATCTGTTGGAGGGCTGCCAGAGTGGCCTATCACCTTATTGCAATAGTCAGGCTGGCATTAGCCTTATTCTTACAAGCCTTTAGAAGCCCCACCCTGCTCACCCCTGTTCTCTCCCTCTCCCTTCTTACCTACAACCTTTTACTTGAAGCACCTACAAACCTCAGAATGCAGGACTCCCCAGCCATTCCCCCTCCTGCCAAATTAAAGACTAACAGTCCCTAGTTTGCTTGCTTTTCTTTGGGAAAACTGTCCAGGAAAAAAAAAAATGTATCCTCTGGTATTCAGGGCTGGAGGAGGGAGTTTCTAGCTCTCTGCTTTTCTCTATGATGTTTGTGGCTTCAAAGAAAGCATCTCCTAGGAAGTTTGGGTGATTCCACTATATAATTGTAAAATTCTAAGTGACAGGATAAGGAAGTAGTAAAGAGACCTTGGAAAGCTCTAATTCCCAGTCAACATAAACGAGAAAAATAATTTCCCCTTGCACGCTAGTGATAATCTCAAGATTCACCAGAAAGTTAGCAATTTCTTCACAGAGAACTCTGTATTCATGGTGTGTCATCCAACTCTGGGCTGCTTCTAACAAAGGGCAGAGCTGGGCTTAGTGGTATCACTTTTATCTCTTGAACTGATTCAGCGGCTTTCAGATGGCTCTGGCAGGGTAATGAGGGGCACGCCCCAGCTGGCACTGGGCAGTAGTGATCTCTGGTGATGCTGGTATTCCCTGGGGTGCAGTGGCTGGGAAGTGGGGACAGAAGTGGGCCCATTGTGTCTGTGGGATACAGTTTTTTACAGAAAGAGACTTTTCCCCTTGGTCTAGCTGAAACTAACACCATCCTCAAGGTCTGACTCAAGTGCAACTTAGTCCAAGAAATTGTCCCTGGTGACCCCAGACCACAGAAATGTCACCTCTCTCTCCATTCAAACTGCATTCGCAGTCAAAGCACACAGATAAACATCTAGTTGTTTGCGTTTACATGTATGTCATTTGTCTTCACCCAATTTCCTTACCTAGATGGTGAGAGTCTTGAGATGAAGTATTTAGTCCAGTATTGTCCAGAAATCCCTCCTTCAAAGTGATGGAATTTCATTAAAAACTGATGTGCAATAACCACAGTGCTACTAGGCCGCCGCATCTGACGGACTAACTAGTTGGTTGATTAAAGGCCTTTTAAGGTGACAAAGCTCCCAGGAAGACCAAAACGTCCTTCCTTGGCTTGCCCAGGGTCCCCATGTCCAACTCATTTTTCATGCTGAATGAGATACTCTCACTGTCCAATTTATGTGACACGTAACCTTGGCCATCCATCTTTCTTTTTCTGAAGCCCACATTAGGACTAAAAAAGAATCTTCTTTCTAGCTCATTCTGGGGCACCTTCCAGTCTGGGAAGAATTCCTCTCCTGGTTTTAGGAAGACTGAGAACACTAAAGGGTCCACTAACCCTTTAGCCATGGAATGTCACAACCAGTGGGAAAGAAGAGATGATTGCTTCTGCAAGTTCCCTGACGAACCGCAGAGACCCCTCCACACATCTTACAGGCTCACAAGGCACCAAATAACTCTAACTTCAGAGGGAGAGCCAGAGGCAGCGATGTTCATAGAAAAGGCCAGCTGTCATTTTTAAAGAGAAGAACACTGATTTCCAGAAAGCTAAACCCAAGACATTTGATAATGGAATCATTAACCTATTTTTTGGTGACTTCTCCAACTCACTTTCCCTGCCTATAAATTATCTAAAGCTCTGTGAAATTATTTTTAACTTCAAGGTGCCTTCCACAAATGGCCTTACCTCGGCCTCCTCCACATCTTCTGGACACCATCGGAGGGAGCTGTTCCCGCACTGACCCTCTCTGCTGTGCTTCTGGCCACACCCTCTTTCTGGGACCCTCAAATCACAGCTGCCCTTGGGGTGGCCAGCTCCACAGAGGAGAGCCCAAGCAGAGCTGACCAGCCCCCAGGGTTCCCACTTAAGCCTGAGACCACCTTAGGCCTGGGCCAGCTATGGCCACTGACTCTAGTCAGGGCTCTCAGACCCAGAGGGTTTCCTTCCCAGTGACATATGGTGGCCTGAGCAGGAAAGCTGGGCTTTCCGATCCTCCTTTTTGAGCCTAACTTTCCTCATCTGTCCAATGAGAGCAGTGACCTCAATCATCCCTAGACCCATGCCCTCCCCCAGGTTGTGACTTTAACCCATTATAGACTCTGTGATAAGTGCTACGTTAAAACTCAGCACAGGCAGTTTTATCCTATATGTTCTGGGGAAATAATCCTTTCTATGTACAAGCCTTCCCTGTGAGACCTCCCCGACCACACCCCCACCCAGACGTCAGCGGCCTCCTCCAGCCCTGCCTCACAGGCTCTCAGCTTCTGTTCCCCAGCATGCAGACCTGCACACCTTCACTGCATGCCCAACTCCGCCTCCCCCAGACAGAAGGTTCTTACTCGCCATGTGTCACCATCACTGTCACCAGATGCAGCTCTGGCACCAGGGCGCTGAAGCACTTTGCCATCAATGCAGCTGACATCCAGGTCTTCTGGTCCCAAGAAAGCTCGCTCAGTGGTTCAGGTCCCTCCCAACGTGGCAAAACTTCCCTACAGGCCAGATCTCACTTTGATTCTTTTCCTCACAAGGAAATGGAAATGTCAAGAAAAAGGGGCTTTAATATCCCTTTAATTCCTACAAAATTGGTAACAAGGAACACCTGGACATCACCCTCATGGTCCAGAACCAGATCAACTTGACTCCTATATTGTGCAAAAAGCAGATGGGGGTTCCGGCTACCAAAGCCAAGCCGCCTCCACAGGGTAAGCCAGCAAGCACCCCAAACAGGGGAGGGGGAGTGTCTGAAGCCTTTCATTACTTTTATGAGGACTGTACTGTGGGATCAACAGTGACATCCAAGCACAATTCTTATATCATTTGAGGCTGGCTCAGTAGACACACCCAATCAAAAAATTCTTATCTCATACAGGAAATAGGTTTTTCTTTCTATTCTTCCAAAAGCACTATAAAGGGAAGCATAAATAATTTCTATACAAAAAGGGACTTCTCCCAGGGCACCTAGAAACTTCACACGTCCCTCTTCTTTCCTCTGCTGCAGTCTGCCAAGCCTGTCTTCTAGGAAGAGGCACACACACACACACACACACACACACACCACACACACACACCCCCACTCTTCCTTGCTTAAGAACACGGTCACTGCCTGTTGCCCACATTTTCTTCCCATGCAAAGGAAGGACTGTTATAGAGGCACTCCAGAGCCTCCAAAGGGTGTCCTACAAAACTGCCAGAACATTTAGCATGCACACATGCACACACACGCACTCACACGCACACACACATTTCACTCTGGTGTTGGAAAAATTCCTGGTATATGAAAGTCTTAAGATGAATCCTGAAAATGAATCTGTTTCCACAGGCAAAAAGGAAGAACATATGGGAAAGGGAGAACCACATGACTTTGACGTTTAATGACCTGCTTAGGGGAGTGTTACCAGCTTAGGCCAGAGCACCTGGTTGAGGCTTGGCTATGCCCATCACTCACTATGACCTTACCTGTTACTTAGCTCCTCAGCCCCCATTTCCACATTCATCTATTGGGGACCGTATTAATCCTAGCCCAGCTGCATCGCAGGGTGCATATGGTAAAAGGATCTAGAAGCCTGTGTAAGGAGTAACTTGCTAGAGTAATGTCAGTTGTTTCTATTATGAAAATCAGTCAAACATTCAGAAACGTTAGTAGTTTACATTTGTTAAATAAGATGAGGGGCTCAAACGTGGAAGACTTTGAATGCTAAACTGATTCACAAACAGTACTTAGACAAAAGGAATCCATGAAGGATAAAGAGAACGTGTATTTACTGAGCAACTGCTATGTGCCAGGCACAAGATTTTGTGAAGCTGGTGCTAAATATTTACATTTCACTGATGAGAAAATGGAGGCTCTCAGAGGGTGAGCAATTTACATATGGACACCACCTGGTGAGTGGAGGGGCCTTACTGGAGAGCCAGGTCTCTGTGCCTCCAAAGGGAGTTACTTAGCAGGAAGGAGGAGTGGGTCATATCCCCAGGGCTCTCGCATCAAGATCCCCTGACAGTGCAGAGGCCCCAGGAGTGTCTCACACATGTGTCGGGCCTGTTCAATTAAGAGTTGTTTTCCAGTCCCCCATACCTATCTGCCTTCTCTAATTCTGTCCTGTGACCATTTCCCCCTTAGAGAATGTCTCCTCATCGTTTGAGTCCCGCCCAGTTTCCTTCCACTCCATTCCCATAAACCCTGTGCACATCCCTGTACTGCACTCCTCCTGCTATGGGGAAATGCATCAGCTTTGCGCATTCTTTCAGGAAAAAAAATTACTCATGTCTTCCAAAAACATGGAACCAACAACTAATTATTCCACATCTGCTTTGTTTCAAAAATGAACATGGACAAGGCCAGGGTATTATCTCCAGACTATTCTAAAAAGCTCTCAGCACTCCCAGGACTCGCAAAGGATATATGAGCAATCGTTCAGTTAATAGATTACAACCTATTTCTGTATGACTCCCACAGATAGCCTTGCAGCCGGGAATCCGGAAAGATCCAGCAAGAAGAAATTGACTGTAACCTTGATTAGACCAAAGGTCAAGGAAATAATTAAAATTCTTACGCCAAAGAGGGTTGAAACAAAAGTCATACTCAGGTACAGAAAAGGAATGGAAAATAGTTTGATAGTGCATTTCCCATAAGAGGTTGAACAAAGAGAAAGCAAAGGCTGAGCAAGTTTCAGCCTTCTGTGTAATATTAGCAAAATCTACCCCCATCATTTCTTGTTTCCTCTCCCCACCACGTCAGTCTTACCTTCTCTGTAAAAGTTCATCTAACCTTAGCTAATCAATCTAAACCTCTTTTTTTTTTTAATTGAAAGTGATCCCTGACATGCAGTTCCACTCACATCTGGGTTTAAAGCCACCTGCCCTCAAAATTCAAAAGCATAATGGGATGGAATTCAAATTTTCACAAAACCTAGAAACTCATAACTGGGCCAATTTTGCAAATTACAATTGAGATCGGAGAGAGATATTCTATATTATCTGTTTGCAAACATTGATGATTCATATCTCAGATTCATTCTTAGGTTTTTAATCTAATCCTCTTTTATTTATTTATTGAAACATAAGGCAAGTATGTTAGAAAAAATCCAAATACTACATAAAGGTAAAAAAATGAAGAGCAAATCTCCCTCACAAACCAGACCCCCAAACTCCTTGCAAGATGTAACCATCATTCATAGTTTCTGTGTGCCTCTCCAGTTCCCTCGCATGTGCAATCCCTGTGCTTAGCTGTGTATGTTTACGTATCCTTCTTATGTCAAATGAGAGCATCAGAACCCACTCCTCTGCATCTAGCTTTTCTTTACTGTAACAATACATTTCAGCACATACAGACCAACTAAATCTTTTTCATGACTGCACTGTATTTTATTTTATAGAAGAATGAGAAAGCATTTTACCAAACCGCTATAGCTTGGCATTTAAGAGCTTTCCATCTTTGGCCTTTACAGATAATATCACACCCTTGTTTAAGTGCCTTTTTGGAAACGCTGGAGTGTGCCCTGTGGAATAAATTCTTAGAGGGGCAATTTTAAGATCCAAGAATCTGTCTTTTATTCATTTGTTGGAAACTGCTAAATTACTCTCCAAAGCAATACACAAATTCGCACTCCTGCCAAAGTGTAAGAGAGGCCCTTTCCCCTCCTCTTGCCAAACAGGCTATTGTCAGGCAATTTACTCTTTTCCAGGCTGACAGGTGAACAACAGTATGCTATTGGTTGTGTTGCTGTTTTTGTTTTTAGTCTTTTCTTCGTGGATTGCTTTGCATGTTGTCAGTTTTTCTATTGGGTTTTGGTATTTTGGTGATGGATGAGAAATCCCTGGCTTTACCCTAGTGACATGTTTTTTCTGACATGTGTAACAAATATTTTTCCAGTTTGACTTGTCTTTTAATTTAACTTCTGCCATTTTTTTCCTTTGGCGATTTTTTTTTATGTGTACTCATATCTGTTATTTTCCCTTATAATTTCTGGGTCGTGTTTTATTTTGCTTAGAAGGCCTCACCCACTCTCTTGACAGACATAAAATAAGACTCAAGTAAATAGAGAGACATGTTTCAGTCTGGGAGAGGGAGAGGAATTCTTAGGATATGTCATATAGTAATAATTAATATAATCATAATAAAAATCCAAACATTTTTCTTTTTAGAAACTTGGTCTTAATTTTTTTTTTCAATATCAAGACTAAATATACAAGAGTAATCGAAAAAAATCAGAGAAATAAGTAGTTGGAAGTGGAAAGGTAGTGAGGTTTGTACTGCCAGATGTTAAAAGCTAGAAAATAATTAAAATTCAGTGGTTCAGCCACTAAAAAGAAATGACAGTTATGTAACATCATAGAAGTGTTAACTACTGCCATAATGGCAATCATATTACACTATATAAACTTACCAAATGAACATGTTGTACACCTTAAATTTACACAATGTTATGTCAAATACATTTCAATTTTAAAAATCCAGTAGTTCAGATGCAGAAATAAACGAAGAGAATAAGACAAAATCAAGAAATACAAGCAAAAATAAATGAAAGTATTGAATTTTATAAGTGTGACATTTCAGTGAGAGAGGGGGAATGGGCTATCGAATAAGCAGTACCATGAAAATGAGCTAGATTTGGAGCGGAGGGCCGGAAGCAGGAAGCACAGCCTCCTACCTAAATCCTCATACCAAACTTACTCGCAGTTGTGGCAAACATTCAAACATAAATGAAATTTATAACTGCACGAAGAGAATATATTTTTATAATGCTGGGATATATAAAACCTTTCTAAAGATGCACAGAACTAATTAATAGTAAAGGAAGAGATGGACAAGTTTGACTGTGTAAAACATACGTAGTTCCGCAAAATCATCATAACCAAAATCAAAAGACACTATAAAAACTTGGGAAAATATAATACACGTGACAAAGAGTTGCGTATCCACAAGAGGCAAATAATTTTTTCAAATAGTCAAGACAGTAAGGAGATAAAGATAGAAATTAATATATTAGAAAGTAATGAGAAAATGAATATATAAAACCAAGAGTTCAGATTTGGCGTAAATACATTAAACATACTATTTGCTTGCTTAGCAGTCTTTTTTCATTTTTACTTTCTCCTCCTTTTGTCTTTCTTCCTTGCAGCCACATCAGCCTCCAAGCTCATGTTCCCACACTCAAGGAGTCCATGCTTACAACCAGTTATGTCTACTTCCATATTGCCCCCTGCTCTTATAATCATACATGAATGTATACTCATCTTTGGTGTTTGTGTGTATCAATGTACAATACTTAAATATTAGCATGCATGGTAGACGGATAGATATAACTCTTCAACAATTGTTTGATTACTCAAATGGAATCGTACTATATGTGATTTCTTCATTTTGCTTTTCTCACTCAACAATATCAGATGGAAATTCCTCTAATTTAATTTCCCTCCCTCTTGCCCTCCTTCCCTTTCCTCTTCCCGTTCCCCCACCTCTACCCCTCCCCCTCCTCCTCCTTTCTCTCTCTCTTTATCTCTCTCTCTCTCTCTTTTTGTCAGCTGCATAAGAGCTTATGATATAAACAGAACTACTGTTCCCTAATTGAAAAATGTTTAGCCCTTATGAACAAAGCTGTAATAAACATCTTTGTCCAAAGATCCTTATACATGGTACTTTCACTTTATGGGACATGGAACTTATCCATATTTTTTAAATCTTTCCATATTAGTATTATAGGAAAGGTCATAGATTATGCTACATTATGCTACAGGAATTAATTTTTCTTTGTTTATTTGAAATTTTCTTTTCATATCTTTTCAGGTGACTAACAACCTGAATATATAGAATTTATGGGTCACAATATTTCTCTCTCACCCTCTGTAGGATTTCCCTCCCTAAATATAGTTGGGACAGTTTGAGGCAAGAATTACCTTTTTCTCCTTATAAATGATTTTCTTCTTCCTGGATGCTTATAGGATTTATATTCATTTATAAAGTTTAGTCACTTTCAAAGAAAATGTCTTGGTTAATCATTACTTCTTACATATTTTTCCTAAGATGTGATAAGTACTCTTGATCTAATAATATAGTATTTTTTGTCATTTCAAGAAAGTTTTTTCAAGCCTTCCTAAATAAAATTTTCTGTTTTCATGTATTCTTCTATTTCAAGTACATCAATTAATTTTTATGATAGAATGTATTTGGCTGTCATCTGTACTTACCAAAGTCTCCAAATCATTCTTTATCCTTCACATCCTGTGTAATTCCTAAAATCTCATCCATATTTCAATTCCATTTTTTTCTTGTTTAAAGACTTTTTTAAGAGCAGTTTTAGATGTACAACAAAACTGAGAGGGAGGTACAGCGATTTCCCATAAATCCCCTGCCCACATACATGCATAGCATCCCCCATTATCAACAACCCCCACCAGAGTGGTGCATTTATTTCTTACAACTGATGAACCTACATCGACACATCATAATCACACAAAGTCCACAGTTTACCTTAGGGTTCACTTTCAGTATTGTACATCGTATGGGTTTAACCAATGGATAATTATATATATCTATCATTATAATACCATACAGAGTATTTTCACTACCCTAAAAATTCTCTGTGCTCCACCTATTCATCCCTCCCCTTGCCCTACCCCTGGCAACCATTGATCTTTTTATTTTCTTCATAGTTTTGCCTTTTCCAATACGTCGTATAGTTGGAATCATACAGTATGTAGCCTTTTCAGATTGGCTTCTTTCACTTAGTAATAAGCACTTAACGTTCCTCCATGTCTTTTCATGGCTTGATAGCTCATTTCTTTTTAGTGCTTAATAACATTCCATAGCCTGGACGTACCACAATTTACTCATCCGTTTACCTGCTGATGGACATCTTGGTTGCTTCTAAGTTTTGGCAATTATGAACAAAGCTGCTATATAAATTCATGTGCAGGTTTTTGTATTTTGTGTTGACATGTTTTCAGCTCCTTTGGGTAAATACCAAGAAGTTCAATGGCTGGATTGTATAATAAGATTAGTTTTGCAAGAAATCACCAAACTGTCTTCCAGTGTAGCTATACGATTTTGCATTACTACCAGCAGTGAATGAGAGTTCCTGTTGCTCCACATCCTCACTACCATTTGGCATCATCAGTGTTCTGAATTTTGACCATTTTAATAGGTGTGTAGTGGTATCTCATTGTTGTCTTAATTTGAATTTACCTGAAGACATATGATATGGAGCATCTTTTCACAGGGTTAGTTGTCATCTGTACATCTTCTCTGGTGCGATATCTGTTAAGGTCTTTGGCCATTTTTTAATCAGGTTGGGTTTTTTTCCTACTGTTGAGTTTTAAGAGTTCCTTGTATATTTTGAAAAAAATTTTTTTTAATAAAAAAGATTTAAAAGAAGAGTTCTTTGTATATTTTGGATAACAATCCTTTATCAGGTATGTATTTTGAAAATATTTTCTCCCAGTCTGTGTTTTCTCTTAATTCTCTTTATATTGTCTTTTGAAGAGCAGAAGTTTTTAACTTTGATGAAGTCCAGCTTATCAATTACTTATTGCATGGATCGTGTCTTTAGTTTTATATCTAAAAATGTGCCACCAGACTCAAGGTCATCTAGGTTTTTTTCCATGTTATCTTCTAAAATTCATAGTTTTGCATTTTACATATAGGTCTGTGATGCATTTTGAGTTAATTTGTGTGAAGGATGTAAGATCTGTGTCTAGGTTCTTTTTTTTTTTTTTTTTTTTGCCTATGGATGTCTAGTTCTTCCAGCATCATTTGCTGAAAAGACTGTCTTTTCTCCATGGTATGGCCTTTGCTCCTTTGTCAAAGATCAGTTGACTGTATTTATGTGGGTTTATTTCTGGGCTCTCTCTTCTGTCCCATTGATCTATTTGTCTATTCTCTCGCCAGTACCACACTGTCTTGATTACTGTAGTTTTATAGCAAGCAAGTCTTGAAATCAGCTCGTGTAAATTCTCCAGCTTTGTTCTTCTCCTTCAATATTGTGTTGGCTTTTCTGGGTCTTTTGACTATATTAACTTTAGAATCAGTTTATCAGTATCCATAAAATATCTTACTGGAATTTTGGTTGGGATTTTATTGAATCTATAGATCATTTGGGGAAGAACTGACATCTTAACAATAGTGAGTCTTCCTATACATAAACATGGACTATTTCTCCACCTACTTAGTTCTTTTTTCATTTCCTTCATCAGAGTTCTATGGTTTTTCTCATATAGATCTTGTACATATTTTTTTAGATTTATACCAAAGGTATTTCATTTGAAGGGTACTAATGTAAATGGCATTGCATTTTTTAATTTCAAATTCCACTTGTTCATTGTTGTTATATAGGAAAACAATAGAGTTTTTTATGTTAACCTTGTATCTTGCAACCTTGCTATAACCACTTATTAGTTCCAGGAGTTTTTTCATGGATCCTTTCATATTTTCTACATAGACAATCATGTCTTCAGAAAAGACAGTTTTATATCTATCTTTTTAATCTGTATACCTTTTATTTCCTTTTCTTGCCTTACCACAATAGCAAGAACTTGCAGTACAATGTTGAAAAGGAGTGAGAGGGGACATCCTTGCCTTATACCAGATCTTAATGGGAAAGCTTCAAGTTTCTCACCATCAAGTATGATGTTAACTGTAGCGTTTTCATAGATAGTCTTTACCAAGTTGAGAAAGTTGCCCTCTATTCCAAGTTTACTGAAAGTTTTTTATCACAAATGGGTGTTGGCTTTTGTCAAATGTTCTTTCTGCATCTGCTGATATGATCATGTGATTTTTCTTTATTAGTCTGCTGATGCAATTGGTTACATTAACTGATTTTCAAATGCGGAACCAACCTTGCATACCTTGGATAAATCCCACTTAGTCATGGTGTATAATTCTTTTTATATATTTTTTGGATATGATTTGTTAATATTTTGTTGAGAATATTTGCATATAGGTTCATGAGAGATATTGGTCTGTAGTTTTCTTTTCTTGTCATGTCTCTGTCTGGCCGTGGTATTAGGGTAATGTGGGACTTAAAGAATGAGTTAGGAAGTGTGTGCCCTCTGATTAAAGTGTGTGCTTTAATCCTCTGAAAGAGGTTGTAAACAATGGTATCATTTCTTCCTTAGATGTGAATTCACCAGTGAACCCATCTGGGCGTGGTACTTTCTGTTTTGGAAGGTTGTTAAGCTTTTGTTCAGCTTCCTTAATAGATATTAGGCCTACTCAAATCATCTATTTATTCTGTAAGTTTTGGCAGGCTGTGTTTTTCAAGGAATTGATCCATTTCATTCAGGTTATCAAATGTGTGGGCATAGAGTTCTTCATAGTATTCTTTTGTTATCTTTTTTCATTTCCATGTACAATTCCATTTTTTACAATGTCAATCTTAATAAATTCAGCAGTCCTAAAATATTCTCCACTTATTAATTCTCCTGCCATTTCATTCTTTAATCTCTAGTTAGAGAGCTCAAGGTTGTATTCCCTTGAAAGTATAAGTATTTATTTTTTAAATTATCTTATTAGGTAAGATATTTAGGTATCTTACTTAAGCAAGTGTTATTTCAGAAGGATTTTAATCATATTCTGCAAGCTGCATTCTTCAAATTTTTAGAAAAGGAGGTATAGAATTTTTCCATTTTGTTTTTGTTTTTCTTTGATCTTCTGCTTAATTTTTTTTATATTCATCTCAGGTCTGTTATTTGCCCCCAAAGGTTTAAATAAATTTTCCTCAACTCTCCTCTCTATTTATTTGAAGTATTTGGAATTCCATTTTAATTCACCTATTGGCTTTTTAGCAGTACTTCATTGCACTACATTTTTAGTGCTACTTAGAAATTATGATACATTTCCTTAAGTTTTACAGTCTATAGTTAATATTGTACTACTTACATAAAATGTAGAAGCCTTTAGGCCATATAGGATTTAGACAACATTTGAACCTACCCTTAACACAGGAACTTGAGTGCTTGAAGTTTATGGGATTTTTGCTTTAGCTTTTTTTTTTTTTTCATTTTCCAGCCATCTGAGGAAGAAAGTAAAGGGAAATTCTTTATCTTGAGTATTTTTCTTAAATTCCAAAAAAGAAACAAACCATTCCCTTTCATTTCTTGTTCTTCCTCTCCATTAGTGGACACATGCAAGCAAGAGTATTCACACATTTAACACGTGAGCATACACACACACACACTCTACTATACACCTGTACAAATGAAGGTTCTCTTGCTGCATATTTTTGTTTTCAAATACTGTTGTCATATGGACATCAATAAGAAAAGATTTTAACTTTCATAAACATTGTCATTGTGATAAAGAGCCAAATGAAGTGGAAAATGCACTGTAGTATCATGTATCATGGGCCCCCATTTTTTTTTTTTTTTTTTTTTTTTGGTCTCTGTTTGGTCTTCATTGCTATACACGGGCTTTCTCTAGTTGCAGCAAGCAGGGGCTACTACTCTTCGTTGCAGTGCGCGGGCTTCTCATTGTGGTGTCTTCTCTTGCTGCGGAGCGTGGGCTCTAGGCGCGCGGGCTTCAGTAGTTGTGGCGTGAGCTCAGTAGTTGTGGTTCGCAGACTCTAGAGCACAGGCTCAGTAGTTGTGGCGCACGGGCTTAGTTGCTCCACAGCATGTGGGATCTTCCCGGACCAGGGCTCGAACCCATGTCCCCTGCATTGGCAGGCGGAATCTTAACCACTGCGCCACCAGGGAAGCCCATGGGCTCCAGTTCTATGACTACTAAGTCCCCTCAAATCCAAAGATGTTCCGGCTCTAGAAGGTGCTGTTCTCAAGTATGTGAAACATCCCATCAGATGTTTAATTTGGTCTGGTGTGCCCACAATGACCAGTAGGCTGAACTCTGTTTCATACAATCAACCAGTGGCTTTGCTTGGCAGAAAACATCTGAGTGTGGGTCATCCCGTGCTGGAGCACAGGGCATCAGGGAGAGAGGTGGGGCATCAGCACTGCTCCAAGCTCTTTTGCAAGGGCAGAAGTTGTCCCTGTGATAAGTGAGCAGTCAGAGCTATGTTCCATCTAAACTCTCAGGATATTTGACAGCCAAAGTCTTCCAACTGCAGCCATCAAGCCCTCTAGGTAGGTAACAGGGACCTTAAAGCTTCCAAGCTTCTCCGTTGACGGAAATTATCAGTCATCTTTTTCTAAAGAAAAAGTAAATTTCAAACTGATGTTGGCTTCAGGTACAAGAGATGCTACTGGCCATCAGAATCTTCAATAGGTACTGAACCCATGTAACAACATTGTGTTTTATTTTTAGGCAATTACTCATTCATTGGAGAAAGCATAATGAGTAAAACTATTTCTCTTATGGTGACTGTTTAACTCCTAACATTTTCAGAGGCTTCCAATATTTTCACAGCTGTCCTATTTCCTCTTAAGAACGAGTTGATCAATGTTCCATTAGTTAGCTTTCTACTTCAACAGATCCCTCATTCTTTCCTTCCCTCTTCTGCTGCTTTTAACTAATCTTTTAAAATTTTTTATAAAAGTAATACATACCCAAAGTAAAAAATTCAAACACTATAGAAAAGCATAACACAAAAATGAAAAGATCCTCTGCCCTTAGCTCCTGCACTCCCAGAGGCAGTCATCACAAACACCGGTTTCTTTCTAGAACTTTCCCTGCATACACAATCCAAGAAACACAGATCAATAGATTGATTAATAAAAAATGGCTGAATAATGATATATTTAATTCTCTGTTACTTGCTCTTTCATACTTAATATATATTAGACATGTCTTCCTAGCAGTTCACAAACAGGTTTACTGTGGTTGTCAACATTTGCATTTTGTTATACTATGCAAGTGTGCCATCATTTATTTAACCAGCATTCCACAGGTCACTATTTAGATGACTTCACAGGGTTTAATATTAAGTGTTCCAGTGATTACCCTTACACACAATTTTTGAAAAATTGGGCTAGTGTATCAATAGGATTTTTTTTCATAGTTCTCTATAAAATTAAAATTTTTACTGATATAAAAATTTAATAATTTTCAAATATAGGGGAAGCTGGGTTTGTTTTTCTTCATTTTTACTCTTTCAAAGTTTCTGCTCATTCTCAAATGACACTCTTTCTTATTTTGGCCTTCTATAAATCTGTCCTAAGCTGTGACAAAATTAATCTTTTTAAAAAGTTACGTTGATCTGTGGGATCCATAATTTCTTCTTTATAGATCATTTAAACAGTTATGTTTCATGGACAAAGCTCAAGGCTGGGGCATAACAGCAGCCTCCCCTGCCCCTGTGAGCTGGGTATTCTGGAGATCTCACCCCTCAGCCTGACTGGCTGACCTTTGTTGATTTTACTTGAAGCTATTATTCTAATTGACTCAGTCCTGGCTGACATCTGGATGTGTTTTATAACAGACTGTTTTCATAATTCCACAAAAAAGTTCTCAGGATTAATACTTGTTTATTTTCATGTTCCGTTGGACCTTAAATAAACTGGCGGCCAATTGTAGCAGAACTCCTTACTGGAAGCCATTTTACATAAATAAAGGGGATGGTAAATCCATCAAACCTTGGGTTTTCTGTTGCTTTAAAACCTCTTGCCAATAGAACATTATTCAGGAATGACCATAAAGTCAACCAATAGCAAAACACCTAGGAATAGTTGCAGTTTGCTGGGGTAGAAGCAGTCAGATGTGTGAGAAGGATATGCAGTTACCTTCCTGCATAAGTAGAGTGGCGGCAGGAGGAGGCAGGAGTACACACAAGCACATGTGGGCAGACAACCCAGCACACAAGTGGAAAGACATCCTACTGGGATATCATGTTTCGTTCTCTCTGCTGTAGGCATTCTTTCCTGTCCCATCTGAAGATTTTTCAAATTTTCCTTTAAGTTTTCTGACTCTAAGTTCTTAATTCAAGAAGCCTCCCCCATCCCAAAATTACAAAATTATTCTTCTGGATTTCCTTCTGATAATTATTGGTTTTATTGTTTTATATTTAATTAATCTGATAAGGATCTAAATGTATTACCATTGTTGTAATTTTTGTTGTTAGCATTTTTCCAAATAAGTAGCCAGTTGAGATAATGTATTTCACTGAATAATAAACCTGTGCTACAATGATTTAAACACCACTTTCATTATTTTAGAAATCTTCTTGCCTATATACATCTGTTTCTGGGTGCATGTTTCTGCTCCATCTCTCCCCATTGATCCGTCTCCTCTGAGGTTAGTTCAAGGCTATCTGGATCACTGAAACATTGTGATGTGCTTTAATAGCTATACAGCAATTACCAGACAATTACCTTCTTCTTTTCCAGAATTTTCTGGCTTTCCTTGCATGTTTCTCTTCCAGATACACTTCAGAATCTTTTGGTTAAGTATCGAAATAAAATCACATTGGGATATTGACTAGGGTTATACCAAGTTTGCGTATTAATGGAAAGAACTGACATCTATACAACACTGAATAATTCATCCTGAAGACTGTTCTGCAGGTTAATTTTTAAGTGTTATTTTTATTATGTCATCAGGCTTATGCCATATCCATTAAAGGGATTTGGCAATAATTTCTTTTTGCAGCAGTTTCTGGAACAGTTTCAGTAAAATAATTATCTGTTCATTAAGTTTCAGCCACATATTATTATTATTTTCTAAATAGCCTGTAATTGCAGTTTTGTTTTTCTCCGTGACATAAAGAGTTGTTTTTAAAAATATTTTTGAGCTTCCAACGTATGCCGGCTTACCTTTCTGTCATTTATTTCTAGTTCTGTTCTACTTGCGAACACTTTTGAATTTTCCATGTTACCCGTGTCCATAACTCTTTAACTTTTCTCTAACAATTCTGCAACTTTGTGTGTGTGCCACACATCATCTGTGGCTCTCTTGCTGTTATCCTCAGTAGATGGACTTCCGTAGATCTAACCTCAGCTTCTTGTCTTTGCCTTCATCATCTTTATACCTCTACAACTTTCCTTTTCCTGTGGGAGGACTTTTATGTTATGCTTTAACAGCCATATAGCAATTACCAACTAATTATTGGCTCATGAAAAGTTCCTGCAACACCTAATCTATTCATCGTTGCTTCTCTGCCATTTTCGTTTTGGGTAATTATGTTTTTCACCTTAAATCCATTCATTTGTCAGTTTTTCCTCCTTTATAAATTCATAGTACTCTTACATTTTATTGAGAATTCAAATCCAGACTTTCAAATGATTTCTCCTTTTTCTTGGAGTCAGTCTGTTGCTCTGATTCCAAATGAAACCAGGTTTGTGGCGTCTTTTTTCTGCTTGCTTATCTCTACAAAGGGAAGTCCACACAGCATTGGGAGGGGTCTGTCAGAGACCGCTGGCTTGCAGTTAGAATCTCTCAGGCTACGATCACAAAATGGAAGAGCTGAGATTTCTAGGCATTCCCTTTTTCTCGGTAAGTTTCCAATAGGGTGTAGGAGATAGGCATGGATTAAGAATTGGAGATGGCGGTAACAGGAGATTTAAGCAGAGTGCTAAATGGTTTATATTCGGTATTCTTGGGGCACTGTCAAGGCTGCCCTTGATAGGAGCAGGACCACCCTTACCACTGCATTTGATTTCACATGGACTTCTTCCTCCACCAAGGCAAATACAAGTAGGTGGACAAAACTCTGAGGCATCTCATTTGGGGCCCCTGAAGTTTGGTTCTACCCTCCCCATAACCCATATGTTCTCCCTGTGGCTTTCCGCTCTCATTCCATAGTCTTCAAGTCTTCTTGTCTCCTTTTTGAGGATACCAAACAGATATTTTCTAAAACATTTTTCTCTTTCTTGTAAATGATTTTAGAGGTCTGCGCTTTCTCTAAGTCCTCTAGATAACATGTTATTTTCCTTGGGTTGCAGGATTATTCCACAGAAACTTCTTTTTAATGTTTGCTCATACAAGGAAAAACTGTATCCAGGCTTGGCATCCACTGACAGACACAGGATGTGAATTGCCCTGGGTCACTGCCCCATCCTTCCTCTTGAGGAGTTCAATGACCCTCCTTCCGAGTGCTGTCTGGAGAGCTGATAAATAGAGCCCGTAGCCCAGTTTTCACTTCAGCGCAGTCATTCAGGTGGAGCTGGATCACAGATCTTAGTAAGGTGAAGACGTCCCCCCTCAGCGTGGACTGCCAGGGTCTATGGTTAGAGAGTCAGATGCAGTCTATGGACCCTTTTAGGGTTCACCGTTTCTTGAACATACTATGTGCCTTTGTGAAAGTTGTCACCTCACTCATGAATGTTCTTCCCCAAACTGCATCTACTAATCAACATTCGGAGCCCAGACAGATGTAATGCCACCTCCTCAGTGGAACTCCTGGAGATCCCTTTCCTCCTTATCATCTGTGACCTATTACCTGTAAATTGTGACTTCAGTGATTCATGTTTGAAATACAGAGCTTCACTTAGCTGTCTACTTGTTCTGCTTTGCAGGCTAGTCTGTAATTAATTTTTGTCTTCCAGAGCTAGGACAGGCCACAAAACACGATGGACTTGCAACACTTGGAGTAGACATGTTCACAAGGACACTGTAGCCTCTTCCAGTGGTGTCTTTGCCCTGCTGATTCTTTCAGGAACAGTTTTAATAGTAAGAGCCACATATTAAACTGACTGGCCATGAAAAGGATATCAGATCCTGCACAGCATAATGACATAATTATAATATATAAATAACAATCACACATAACAACCAGTAATAATAATGGTAACTAATTATAACAGGAAAGATTGACTTATGATTATTAATAACATTAATATTAATAACTATCATCATGAGAAACGTCACTTTGGAAGAGGCTGGGTTATCTCCAGAGCTGAGCGCTCCAGAATGGAGACAGAGGAGAGAACAAAGAAAACGGGCAATAGAGAGACATGATTCTCTGCGGGAAAAGGCAAAAGGAGAAGCCCATAAAAGCTCAGCAGGGTACAGTCTGCCACCTTTCCACTCTCTTAGCTATCCTCTACCTTTCTCCTACCTACACCACAACCAGCAGCAGCAATGGTGATAACTAACATGCGACACAAATGAACCAGGAATATAGAGAGTTTCCTCGCATCCAGTGTCTCTCTCCATCTCACAACAACTCAGTGGGGTCCACAGAAGAGGAAAACTGACTCTCAGAGATCTAGAGCCGAGACCTGAGACCCATTCCTAGCTGACCCAAAATGCTGTACTCATTTTCTGTTATTGGCCACTTAAAAGGGAAGCCCCACTGGTACGTAATGGGAACAAGGCAGCAAGTGTGCCCTGGAAAACACAAGAGTAGGTAGAATGATGACAGTGCAACTCTGTCCATCTGCTGTGATGCCTCTAGCAGAGCAGCAAATGCATCTGGGGAGTCCTGGACCAGCTCTGTTTTCCTGGGGTCTAGTTGTTGGCACGAAGAGGATTCGGCCATAATGGTGGGAAAGATGGATGATATCCCAACATTTAAAACAGACTCGAACAGCTTCTGTGGAAAAGGTAAGCTGACTCTCAGAGTCAAAACAGTCAAGAATTACATGTCTTAGGAACTTCCTTCTCATACACCCATATATATCAAAGAGAGAACCTCTGCTGCTCTCTTGAGAGACACTGATAGATATCTGATCACGCACAACAAAGTCCTAGCCATTCCAAAGCTGAATCCATATGTGTGCTTAGCTGCTGAGTTCCCTGTAAGAACACCCAGGGATTTGTGTGTGGGAAATTAAGTAGACGGTGAAAATACTGGAAGCACCTGATGTGGCTTAGAGGGAGGTCAGGGAGGCTGTAGGAGAATGTGGGAGAAGCCTGTTCAAAAAACCTCAGGTCGTCCGGTTCAGGCTTTGGGCGTGAGTGCGCCTGTTCAACATCAGAACGTAATCTGGCAAATTGATGCACCTGACCTCTGGGCTTTCTCTCAGAAGCTAGAGGCCCAGAGATGGAGGGGCTGTGGTGACTGTGAGCTCCTACTTCTTCACCCTCTTGGTAGTTAGGTTTCAGGCATCCCTCTGTATGAGAAAGCCCTACTCATCTCAAATCCCAGGAATTTATGTTGCTGCCTTTTACTCTTGCTAGACCTGTTCTTTCTCTTACCAAATATGGAGTGGGTTACTGTTTTTCCAGCTCCTTTTGGGAAAAGAGACAAGAAGTAACAAGAAACAGTTATGTGGACTCCATGAAAATTTCACAATCATTTTGGGGGTTGGTCCCTACTGTGTGGGTCCCATAAGCCCTAATCATCTCCCCTCTCCTCTTCCATTCCTGATGGCAAAGATTTCTGTCATTTGTTTGCTTGTTTGCTTTTTTCACTCCTTGAGCCTTCTTCCTCCCTTAGACCACTTCTTTCAGGAAGGCCTATATATCTAGTCTACTTATTACTGGAAGAAAAGATCACCATGGTGTATCCCAACCCTCCCTCCTCCTTGGTGTGTGAAGTGCATTTGAGGAATCAGGGAAAATGGAAGTATCTGTGTCTCCTTGAAGAACTAAATATACAGGCTGCCCATTAAGCCCCTGAAAAGCAGACAACAGAATAACCAGGTATCAGTCAGCATAAGACTAAGTTATGTTGCAGTAACATACAACCTCCAAATCTCAGTGCTTAACATAACAAAGACCCATGTCTTCTCATGCCACATGCCCATTTTGGGTTAGTGAGGAGCCTCTGCTCCTCAGAGTCACTCAACAATCCAGCCTGAGGTAGTGGCCACTATTTCCAAGATTCCAGTCATTGTTGCAGAGGGCAAGAGCACTACGGAGATCTCACATCAACAATTAAAAGCTCTGGTCTGGAGGTAAAGCATTCTTTCCAATCATAACTCATTCTCCAGAAGGAATCACATGGCCTCACCCAACCACAAGGCAACCAAGAAGTGCAATCCTACCTAATCCTACCTAATCCTACCTAATGCAAACAGCATTAACGATGGTCATGTATTGCTGCATCTGCTTCCTATAATCAGTAGTATCAATTCTCAGACCAGTAAGACCTGCAAGTAGCTTCAAAGAAACTGCTCCAAAGACGACTGTGGTGATGTTCAAGGAGAGCCATAGTGCTTCTAGCAGAACAGGGAGGAGATAACCATCTTTCACCTTAGAGAAGGGCTTCTAAGAGCCACTTTATAGTTTTAACTTTTCGTTTCATTTTTTTCCTGCATTTGCAAGCTAATTTTTCTACCTTGAGTTAGAATCACCGTAGAAAAGTAGCTATTATAAGGAACTGCACTAATTTTGGAGATGGAAAAAAATTAAGTGTGAAATATATCTTGATGAAATCACTGACAAATCATGGACAGAACTAAAATGATTACTTCCTCCTTTGGTGTGGAGGTCAGTGTTATTCCAGGAGTCAGGCTATCTGTACAGGGCTGGAAGGCAGTAGACTTCTACAACTTCCAGAATTCTACAACTTCTTTTCTTTTCTACTAAATGGGAGAGGCAGACTACATATCTCTAGGATCTCTTTTGTTCTGAAATGTTGTGAATATAAATTAAGGAAAATTAATTTTTACTCCTGCAACTGCTAAAAAGAACCCCATCTTCTTGGCCAGCACCTTATTCGCCTGGAGCCCATGAGGTTGGAGTTCCTCAGATTAAGTCCTAGAGCCTCTTTACTCACTTGGTTCCCTTCCCCTGGGTAAGGTCCTCCTGTCCTGTTTCTGTCCACAACCTCTAGACTGATACCTTCAGAGGTTCAAGTATATGCACTCAGACAAACTTCCCTGTATCTCCACTTCTCATAGTCATCTCAAAATGTCCCAGAGTGATGGTCTCTCCCACCTTCAACCTGATGCTCTTTCAGTGTCACCATCAGTAAGCTAGTTTCTTGTGCTCAAGACCAAGGAGTTATTCTGGAGACCTCCTTCTTCATTCTCATCCAGTCCAATCCTTCCATCCAATAATTCTGATCTATTCCACCTCTCAAAGGGCTCAACCTCTTTCTCTCTTCTCCATCTCCACCCCACCACCCCAGGTTGAGCCATTGTCATGAATTTCCTGGATGTATGCAATCAATCATCCCCACTGCTGGTCTTAGTGCTTCTGCTCTTATACTTCCCAAATCATACTGGACACAGAAGTTGGAATGATATATTAAAGAATAAATTAGATCACACCACTTGCTTAAACTCTTTAGTGGCATCCTCTTTAATTTAGGATTGAGTCCCCAGTCCCACCAGATACCTGTCACCTGCCCCTCACACACACCTCCCATCACATCTCTTGTCACCCTCCTTTTTGCTCACAAGATCTAGCTGCACATTCCTTTTACTACTTGAAATGTTATCCCTTCTTCTGCCTCATCACTTTTTCCCATCAGGTTCACTCTGCCTGCCATGTTTTTCCTCCACATCTTTGCCTGGCCTATCCCCAACTCCTCCTTCAGTCACCCACTTAATGGTCATTTCCTCAGGAAGGCCTTCTCTGCCACTCATTCTACTCTAGATCCCCTTTAGATTGCTCCTTTTTTCCTTACATTATTTATCACCCATTTTAATTATGTTTATTTCCACTTATTAGTCATTTGCTTTATGACAAACTTATATCTAACATCACACTCAATGATGAAAAGCTGAAAGCATTTCCTCTGAAATCAGGAAAAAGACAAGTATGCCCACTCTCACCACTTCTATTTAACACAGTATTAGACGTCCTAGCCACAAAAATAAGACAAGAAAAAGAAATAAAAGGTATCCAAATTGGAAGGGAAAAAGTAAACTGTCACTACTTGCAGATGACATGACAGTATATGTAGAAAACCCTAAAGTCTTCACCAAAAAACTATTAGAAATAATTAATGAATTCACTAGAGTTGCAGGATACAAGATTAATATACAGGAATCTGTTGCTTTCCTATACACTAATAATGAACTCTCAGAAAAAAGCGAGAAAACAATCTTGTTTAAAATAGTTTCAAAGAGAATAAAATACCTAGGAAAAAACTAACCAGGTAGGTCAAAGACCTATATTCTGAAAACTATAAGACACTGATGAGGAAAACTGAAGATGATACAAAGAAATGGAAAAACATCACGTGTTCATTGACTGGAAGAATAAATATTGTTAAAATGTTCATACTACCCAAAGCAATCTACAGATTTAATTCAATCCTTATCAAAATACCCATGACATTTTTCATAGAACTAGAACAAATACTCCTAAAATTTATATAGAACCACAAAAGAACTCGAATAATCAACGTAATCTTGAGAAAAAAGAACAAAGCTGTAGGTATCACACTCCCTGACTTCAGACTATACTACAAAGCTACAGTAACCAAAACAATATGGTATTGGCACAAAAACAGATACATAGATCAATGGAACAGAATAGATAGCCCAGAAATAAACCCATGCACATATGGTCATTGTATATTTTTCTTATTCAAGTAAAAAGAAATATGTATTTTTGAACTCAGTGAAAAAATATATTTCCACTGAAAAAATTTCACTAGAGGCAGTGAAAACCAAGTAGCAATAATAACCCCTAGCATGCAGACCTTAGTATTCAGGTCTCTGCAGAAAATGTTTGAGATGATTCTAGACTATCATATCATACCAGAAAGCAAGGAAGCTAACCAAGACTACAAAGGAGATGTCAAAAGGACCTAGCAGCCAATTTGAAAGAATTCTCATTGGCCAAGGATGGGACAATTTAAGCATCAAAAAGAACAATGCCTACAATGAGTTGAACTATATCAAAGAAGCTAAAATCTGTGAATCAATAATGATTAAAAAAAAAAAAGACTGCATTGGTCACATTGGACATTGCTAGAACACCAAAGAATTTTCTGAAAACTGGTAAATAACTGGAAATAATGTATCTGGACTTTCCTGTATAAACGATCTTTCAGGGAAACCAACCAACTGATGACCAAAAGTTCTTATTTATAGAATAATAACAGCTAATAAATGTAGAGAGAAATTACTGTTGTAGAGTATCCTCATTTTGCAACCTTAATAAAATAATGAACCTGGCAATATTCATCAATAGCTGCCAAATCCACTGGGTGCAAGGTTGATGAGAAACTTCTTATTGGATGGATCAGGCTGATATCATCTGAGTCCACTGATGAATCTTCACATCCTGAAAGGGGGAAAAAAAGGTGCCAGCCTTCCAGTGCTCCTGATGAGATGCAATAGGAAAGACACCGCACCAACTGGGAAATAGTCTTACAAAAAATCCAAATCTAATCAAGCCTCTAGATCTAATTATTAATTTATACAAAACAAGGTAGAGGAAAAGCACAACAGAGTGAAGCCTGCAAATGCAGAATGTGGAAAATTCTACAGGACAAATGACCCAATTTCTTCAACAAATAAATAACAAAGGGAAAAAAGAAGGAGGGTGAACTTTTTGTTTTTATATATATATATATATATATACAGTGCAGTGTTTTAGTTAGTGCGAGAAGAATCAGGGAAATTTTAGCAATGACTGGATGTTAGATGATATTAAGGAATTATTTTTCATATTTCTAGTGTGATAATGGTAAAATTGTTATGTTTTTTAAAATAACCCATTTCTCTTAGAAATATATAGTTAAGCATTTATTAATGAAATGATATAATATCTGGGTTTTCTTTTAAATAATTCATTGGGAGGGGGCAGTTAAAGCAGGGATGGAAGGGATGAGGAACAAGTGAAACAAGAAAAAAATTGTAGCTTAGGGCTTAACCTCAGTTTCCCTAATCTGAATATCTACTCTCTAGATACCAATACTCTCTAGATACAGATACCAATAAATTTGTTCTTAATTCTATCAGAGAATAAGAATCACATATGATTTTGTGACAATAATTTTAGTTTTAAATCTAAGGCTATTTAAGATGTTTCCTAAATATTGTTCACGTGCCCCTCACCTTAAGCACAATGGATTGGCAAAAACAATAGTCACATCCAACCCTAGGTCTCTTGTTGAGGAAACAACTCAACTGTAGCCTCGGTCACCATGCTCCCTCCCCACAACTTGGGCCAGGCGCTGCAGTTTGCACAGGCTGCTCTTGGAAGTACAGAAACCCAATCACCTGACTACCCAGCTCCAGGTTGTGAAGTCTTCTCTTCTCCTGCCAAGACCTGAGGACTCAAAACAATGTTTTCTGCTCATTTCCTTGGTATCTCATGGCCGTTACCTATCAACTTAGATGGAAGATTCCACGTAGACACCTTCCCCTACTTCTTTTTGCTAAGCCTCCTTCCTTCTGCTTTTAGAACTTTCAGCCATGTCCTTTTCCTGAAAGTCTCCTTGATGAATTGGTTGAGACAGTCTCTCTGCCTTATCAGCATAGGGGAAAATGTGGACTTCCCTCTCACTTCTAACAATGAATGTGTCATTGCCTTTAAACCTTAGCCAATCTGAAATCATTTCAACAAGAGACAGTGGGCCTCTAAGATTAGATACATGCAAAAAGGCCAAAGATGTGTCATGCAACATCTATTCAGCACAAAGAACCTGTGGGTGTTTAAAGGCAGCAGGCAATCAGTGGTTAAGACACTGCTGACCAGAGGCTGTCCTGTTCATAGGGACCTGTCACCCTGCTGAGGAACACAAGATGGTGTCATAGAGGAGGCCTGAGTTTTGGAATCAGTCAGATGTTGGTTTGAAATGCAAATCAGCCTCTTACTAAATATTTTCATTTGGACACTATTGCCTTTTGGTCCTCTGGTTCCTCCTTTGTGCTAGGAGCTCAGTAACCTTGCACCACTCGATTACTGTGAAGCCTCATACGCCACCCGTGAGCATGAGCTCGCATGTGGGAGCCCTGATGAGGCTCTTTGTGAACTCTAAAAGGGTTACTTTGGCAGCTAAAGTTGATTTTTCTGGAACACTGTGTCCATTCTCAAAGAAAATAGTTTATTCATCTTCTTTTCTTGTTCCAGAAGTCTTAATTTATCTTTTTGGGTTCCTGGCATGGCTCTCCAGCCCTGGAAGCCTTTGGCCCTGGACCTCTTCTGAGTTCAGGCTCTTGCATTCAGCAGATCACAAGGCAGCAGCATCCCGGTCACTTATCTTGATAAGGCACCGTGGGAGGGAAAACTCTGGTGAGGACAATAGCATCTGTCACACTGGTTCAGAATGAGGGAGGACAGATATAAGGTTCTGCAGTTCTCTACTCATATGAAAATGATTAACGATTTCCTGTCAAGGACAAGCAAGTTGCTAACTAATGATCCGGTAATGGCACCCACTATCCACTGTCTGCCTCATTTATCTTCCCTGTGTGGACAGATTAAGGACTGTAAATACAGCCTGGGGCCCTTGTTCATTCCACAGGTTTCTTGTTCTCTGTTGTTTCAAGGCTGGTATCTTGGAGTGGGTGCCAGTGGTGAAGGGTGAAGGGCTGAATGTGCTTCACAGGAGTTCCCAGAGAGTCTGAGGCAGAAGGAGGAAGGAGGTAACATTTGTGAGGGTCAATCATGGACTAGGAATGTACATGGTCCTTAACATTTCTTATTCTATTAAATCCTCAGGGCAATCTTAGGAAGGAGATGAGGTGGGAAGGATTACTGCCATTTGTAGATGTTCAGAGAGGGTAAATAATGCATTCAAGACCACATAGCTAGGAAATGGTTCATCTGATATTTCAACACAATCAGTTTGATTCCAAAACCATTACTGGTAACCACTGTACCACTTTCTCCCAAACAAAGCCAGTATCTGCAGAATCCAGGCACTATATTGTTTGGAGATACAGACATATATGAGACAATTATGGGTATATACTAAGCACAAAATTCAGGATTTCAAAGCAGGAAGGGATGAGACCTGGGAAGAACACAAAGACAGCCTCTCAAGTTATGTGGTAAGTTCACTGATGTTCATTTTTATGTTGGGCTTCATTACTGACATACGTTACATAAAATATATATCAAACAGTATACAAAAGAAAAATATCTAATGTCTTTTTCAAAACCTAAACAGATACTCTCATGGAGCAACAATTTTCACCAAAAATAAGGTAGATAAATCCATTAGTCAGAATTAATGTGCAGAATATTATTCTAGGTGCTATTAGGGATCAGAAATAAAAATCAATGCAGGGATACCTCAGAGATTTTGCGGGTTCCATTCCAGACCACATAACAAAGCAAATATCACAATTAAGTGAGTCACACAAACTTTTTGGTTTTTCAGTGCGTATAAAAGTTATGCTTACCCTATACTGTAGGGTATGCTGACAATCTGAACCTTCAGCAACTTGCAAACTTTTTGCTGGTGGAGGGTCTTGCCTAGATGTTGATAGATGCTAACTGATCAGGGTGGTGGTTGCTGAAGGTCGGAGTGACTGCGGCAATTTATTAAAATTAGACAAAAATGAAGTTTGCACATTAACTGACTCTTCCTTTCATGAACAATTTCTTTGTAGCATGGAGAGCTGTTTGGTAGCATTTAGCCACAGTAGAAATCCTTTCAAAATTGGAGTCAATCCTCTAAAACCCTGAAACTATTTTACCAACTAAGTTTATGTACTATTCTAAAACCTTTATTGTCATTTCAACAGTCTTCACAGCTTCTTCACCAGGAGTACATTCCATCTCAGGAAGCCACTTTCTTTGCCCATCCATAAGAAGCAACTCCTCAGATGTCACAGTTATATCATGACATTGTACTATTTCAATCACATCTTCAGGCTCCATTTCTAATTCTAGTTCTCTTGCTGTTTCCACCACATCTGCAATTACTTCCTCTCCTGAAGTCTTGAACCCTCCAAAGTCATCCATGAGGGTTGGAATCAACTTCTTCCAAACTCCTGTTCATGTTGACATTTTGATCTCTTCATACAAATCACGAATGTTCTTAATGTAGAATGGTGAATATTTTCCAGAAGGTTTTCAATTGACTTTGCCCAGATCAATCAGAGAAATGACTATATATGGCAGCTATAGCTCTGTGAAATGTATTTCTTAAATAATAAGACTTGAAAGTTAAAATTACTCCTGGATCCATGCGCTTCAGAATGGATGTTGCAATAGCAGGCTTGAAAACAACATTAATCTCGTACATTGCCATCAGAGCTCTTGGGTGACAAGGTGCATTGTCAATAAGCAGTAATACTTTGAAAGAAATTTTTTAAGCCCACTGTTGAGAGCAACAGTGGGCTTAAAACATTTAGTAAACCATGTTATCAAAAGATGTGCTGTCACCAGGAGAATCCGCCTGCCAATGCAGGGGACATGGGTTCGAGCCCTGGTCTGGGAAGATCCCACATGCCGCAGAGCAACTAAGCCAAAACACCACAACTATTGAGCCTGCACTCTAGAGCCCATGAGCCACAACTACTGAAGCCCGCACCTAGAACCCATTCTCCACAACAAGAGAAGCCACTGCAAGGAGAAGCCCGCATACCATA
The DNA here is from genome assembly GCF_005190385.1 of Monodon monoceros. Lineage (NCBI taxonomy): Eukaryota > Metazoa > Chordata > Mammalia > Artiodactyla > Monodontidae > Monodon > Monodon monoceros. Next base: position 38,191,591 of record NW_021703781.1, read on the forward strand.
ACGAAGAATAACCCCAGCTCACCGCAACTAGAGAAAGCCTGCGCGCAACAATGAAGACCCAACGCGGCCAAAAATAAATAAATAAATTTATTAAAAAAACTAAACAAAACATGTGCTGTCATCCAGGTTTGTTGTCCCATTTATAGAGCACAGGCAGAGTAGATTGGGCATAATTCTTAAGGGCCCTAGGATTTTCAGATTGGTAAAGGAGCACTGGCTTCAAATTAAAGTCACCAGCTGCATTAGCCCCTAACAAGGGAGTCGGCCTGTCCTTTGAAGCTCTGAAACCAGGTATGGACTTCTCCTCTCCAACTAAGAAAGTCCTGGATGGCACCTTCTTCCGATAGAAAGCTATTCTGTCTACATTGAAAATCTGTTGTTTAGTGTAGCCACCTTCATTAATTATCTCAGCTAGATCTTCTGGATAACTTGCGCAGCTTCTACATCAGCACTTGCTGCTTCCCCTTGCACTTTGATGTTATGGAGATGGCTTCCTTCCTTAAACCTCATGAACCAGCCTCTGCTAGATTCAGACTTTTCTTCTGCAGCTTCCTCACCTCTCTAGGCCTTAATGGAATTAAAGACAATTAGGACTGAGGAAGATGAAAAAGAAAGTGATGAGAAAACCAAGGCAGCCCTCAAGTACAGTGAAGCTCCTCTGTGAATGTGCGGGACAGTGGGCAAGTGGGTTATGCAGGAAAGGTAGGCAGGAGCCATGCCCTCCTCCTGGGCCCTGGTGCTGTGGCCTCCCCGAGCTCCCTGAGGGGCGAGCCAGGGTGTTGTCAGCAAGGGTGGTGCTGCGGGCACATAAAGCCAGCAGCAGGGGATTGAGCAGGCTCTGTACACACTCCCTCCCTCCCACTGATTCCCCAGAAAGCCTGCATGTGTAGAAAAAAAGAGAGAGAGAGAGTTAGGGTCTTGCTCTGAATTAGGCTTTGGCTTAAGGGAATGTTGTGGCTGGTTTGATCTCCTACCCAGAGCACTAAAACTTTCTCCATATCAGCAATAAGGCTGTTTCACTTTCTTATCATTCGTGTGTTCATTGGAGCAGCACTTTTAATTTCCTTCAAGAACTTTTCCTTTGCGTTCACAACTTGGCTGGCTGTTTGTCACAAGAGGCCTAGTTTTAGATCTATCTTGACTTTGGACACGCTTGCCTCACTAAACTTAATCAGTTCTAGCTTTTGATTTAAAGTGAGAGACGTGAGACTCTTCCTTTCACTGGAACACTTAGAGGACATTGTGGGGTTGTTAATTGGCCTAATATCAAGATCGTTGTGTCTCAGGGAATAGGAAGGCCAGAGGAAAGGGAGAGGGATGGGGGAACGACTGTCAGTAGAGCAGTCAGAACACACACATTTATCGATTAAGTTCACTGTCTTATATGGGTGTGGTTCATGGAGTTCCAAAACAATTGCAATGGTTACAGTGGCATGGACACATATACACTACCAAACGTAAAATAGATAGCTAGTGGGAAGCAGCTGCATAGCACAGGGAGATCAGCTTGGTGCTTTGTGACCACCTAGAGGGGTGGGATAGGGAGGGTGGGAGGGAGGGAGACTCAAGAGGGAAGAGATATGGGGACATATGTATATGTATAACTGATTCACTTTGCTATAAAGCAGAAACTAACACACCACTGTAAAGCAATTATACTCCAATAAAGATGAAAAAAAAAAAAAAAAGAATTACCATTAGTAAGTGCTACCTGAAACTACAATAACAATTTATAAAGAGTGATCCTCTACTTCAAATTACAATAATAAAATTCTTCCTGGAAAAAAAAAAGATCACTGATCACCAAAACAAATATAATAGTAATGAAAACATTTGAAATATTGCAAGAATTACCAAAATGTGACACAGAGACACGAAGTGAGAAAATGCTTTTGGAAAAAACAGCACTCATAGCTCTGCTTAATGCAGGGTTGCCACAAAATTTCATTTGTTAAAAAAGAAAATAATATCTGCAAAGCACAATAAAGTGAAGTGCAGTAAAAGAGGTATGCCTGTATACAATAAAGTTCCTGTTTGCATGATACAAAATGACAAGGAGGCCAGGCTAAAGCGTATAAAAAAGACTCATCATTTTACAGACTTTATTGAGATCATCTGCCTATGGTCTGTTTTACAAGGATTTTCTCTAGTCCAGGCAGAGGATGCTCAGAAGACTAGAATTCCAACCCCACTCCTGGGGCTGCACTTTGCAGGCCTGTGGTCCAGGGCCTGACTCCCATCAGCCCTGTCAGTGCAGCTGCTGGCCCACCTGTGAGCTCCAGAGGCAATCCACCCTTGTCGCCCAGGTGTCAGCAGCCACGGGGCTTGAGGAGACCACTTGGGGTGAGGAGAAGTCTTTGTCCCTCTGCTTCTGAATTCCTTTCACAAAGGAAAGGTAAGCCTCCTCTGGGACAGGCCCTTTCCAAAGGTAACTGACAGCCAATGCTATTCACAGGTACACAGGACATTTCTCTGTTGCAAATACAAATTTGGCCTAAGTCCCACTTCAGCGGCCCTGCAGGAGAGGTGAGTCCTTGAAGGCAGGCACTTCTCACAATGCTCAGCCTGGGACAAACATGAAATCAATGAAGTGAGGTTTGCTTTTAGCACCTCTGCATCCTATGTCTCGAGGATTCCACTGCCTACTCTCCAGGGCCTGGGTCCTAAAGACCATGCCCACCTTCTGGATTTCTACCACACCCTTCCCTAAGCTCTGCTACCACCAGTGTCTCTCACATAGGATCATTTCTTCCTGTAACAGAATAAGCGCTACCTCAGAAGCTAGGCGGGAAAGTGTTCATAGCTAATAAGTAACCGGCAGCAATGGATGTGCAGGACTCCATGAGCATCCCACACTGGGCACAACTCAGAGATAAGATACTCTGCCCACTGTAGAGAAAACAAGCTCGTGCGTATTTTTTTTTAATTGAGCAAACTTTAACTGACACATAAATTGTGGTACAGAAATATATTTCAACTGATTTAAATCCAACACCGTGAGGGGAGAAATTATGGTACCAAAAATTCCCTCTTCAATAATACTAAGATTAATTTATATCGCTATTCAATCTACAGTTTTCTCTTTTCTAGGCTTTGCTGCATACCAACGTGTGCAGTTTTTCAACATTAGATAGAATTCCTGAACCTGTTAGGAAAAAATCCGACTTTGAGCCAACAAATGTTATCATACCTACTAGGATATCTACTAGGATTTTGTTCAAGAAAAAATTCACTCTGAACATTAGTCCCCAAAATAGGACACTGAAACATTAGGTTAACTAACTACAGAAGTTAATTAGGTTAACTTCTGTGCTAACTACAGAATCAAGCTGATCACATCGATTGAAAGCTTCTTAAGTGAAACTTTCAATCAACAACATGCTTAAGTCAAAACAGTATTCCAGCCACTTGATTTCAAGCAAAGTAGATTTTTTGTTTAGAAACACTAAAGAAGTGTGGTTCATTTGTAAATACAGAAGGAACAAAACATCAGTGCATCAACCCAAAAAGAATCAAAACCACATTTTGAGGACAAGAAGAAATATAAAATTTAGTCAACTTTGCTGTTCTCTTGGCTGCTCAAATGCCACAATACCTGCAAACATAGCTAAAAGATGCTAATAACTCTTGAAAGTCTATATTTCCAGGCATTTCTAATTGACTATCGGAATTCTGTATGTTATGTTTTATGAAGAGCATTCTGCTTCCCTGTGTATATATCTGAATAACCTGGACAGCTCTCATTCTAGCAGTCATTCACTTGATCCTATGAAGCCATGGTGAAGGGAACATCACACTGAGAGACACAGATGAAGCCAGAACACTATCATATGCATCACAAAGTCACAGGATTTTAAGTCACAAGGTGAAAAAGACATTGATTCTGCTTTAAACCAAAGTTTACAAGAAACTGTCACTGGAAATTCATGGAAATGGCTGCTAATGTAAAACTTAAAGTGAATGATCCAAGCCGGCTTGACTTACTGAATCCAGTACAACCTTTATGCTAAATCTCCCTGCTAATAAACTCGGTGATAAAAAATAAATAAATAAATCCTTGCATGCCACTACTTCACACGTTAGTAAAGGCACAGTGCTCATGAGAAGCTAATCTCATATACTGGGAAGCACAGGATGGCAAATGGTTTCTGTACGGTCATGTCAGTACATCTACATCCCAATCTACAACACTCTATGGGTCATCCTTGATAATCAGCTAATGAAGTTTATTTTGTCACTATCTTCCAAAAGAGCCCATGCCACTTACAAGGAAGCCAAATTCTCTTAACCTTAAATGAATATTAAGCCCAAGATCTACCCCAGCTTCCCCTATGGGGTATAAAATTAGTATAAATCGGGCTTCCCTGGTGGCGCAGTGGTTGAGAATCTGCCTGCTAATGCAGGGGACACGGATTTGAGCCCCGGTCTGGGAGGATCCCATATGCCGCGGAGCAACTAGGCCCGTGAGCCACAACTACTGAGCCTGCGGGTCTGGAGCCTGTGCTCCGCAACCAGAGAGGCCGCGATAGTGAGAGGCCCGCGCACCACGATGAAGAGTGGCCCCTGCTTGCCGCAATTAGAGAAAGCCCTCGCACAGAAACGAAGACCCAACACAGCAAAAATAAATTAATTAATTAACAAACTCCTACCCCCAACAGCTAAAAAAAAAAAAAGATTAGTATAAATCCACAGTGTAACTGTGGATTGCTTTATTTGAGGGGTGCAGGGGAGACACCCAGGTAAGAAAAAAATCAATTAAAGGACTAGGAATGTAAGGAGCAATAATGTTAAAATAGTAAAATACAAAAAATGAGTAACTGCAATCATTTTCTTAGGAGGACTTGATTCGTGGAAGAAAAACTAATTGGTATACGAAAAACATCTGTATGAAGTAGAAATTGGTTTCAATCACATTAGTAGAGAATACATTCTAGAAAGTAACAGTAACTAGAATGTACAAATTCTGACCACAATTTAATAGAACAATCCCAGATGGTTAGGCTGAGGCCAACACCTAATGAGGACAAAACCTCTGTCTATGGGAAATTTTGGTTGATACCTGGAGAGATATTACACTGTGCATAAACCAAACTGAATTGTTTTCACAAGTGTTATAAAGTTTCATATAGTAAAGGGTTTTTCTATATGCACTTCAGTTTCACAGCAAGAGTGGTATAGAATACCTAAACACACAAGAGAGCATTCATGCAAGATATCTCACTCCTTGGTATAATAACACATACAATCCAAAATGATTGCACTGTCATCACATCTAGGGCTTTCTGCAACTACAAGGTAGTGGTTGTAGAAAGCATGGACCTCAGTATCAGCTGCGGGCCCAGCCATCACCTTCTTCTATATGTTTTCTTTTTGCATTTTTACTTCATTTTTCTTAATTCTGCTGTTATTACCGTTTCTTAGCAAAACTGGTAAAAACAAAATTGTAATCACTGAACATAGCACTCCTCTGGTAATCAAGGCATTTAAAACTTTCAATCTTGTGGGACAAAGAAAGCACTGTTGACAAACAGGGTAATCAAAAATTTTCCTGGCATAAAAACCCACAACTTTCTTAATCAGGTCATTATAAGAGTTCATATGAAGTTTGTTTCAAAGCTACCTGAGAAAATTCTGGTTCTGGAGTGGCGTGAATAGCCCAGTAAGTTCCCTATGATTTCATTCCACTCACTGAATACCCACAAGGATTGAACTGTGTGACATCAATGATAGAACCTAGCACGAGTTCTACTCTCATTAATGACATCTTTGCAGTAACACCATCTTTCACGTAAAATTAGTCCATAACTTCTGGGTCAAGCTCACTCATCAGTATTTCCTGGGTTTGATCTAGCTGACTGATTACCCAGCTCTCTGGAAAATCCAGAGTATACCACTATGAACAGTCAGAGTTCATCCATCCTATACAATATGCTGTTCCACTGGGAAAAATTATATTAAGAAACTATTTCTTCCTGGAAATTCCAGTGTGGGTTCCCTTGAAGAGAAAGCTTCATGAAATTCTTAGGAGAATAAAAGAAGCTTTGAATAGAATTGAAACCGTTGTAATTTCTAGCAAGCTTCAACAGGGGAACCAGTGCTTTCAGCGGAAGGTGGTACCACACATCTTCAAAATGAAACATCTCTTGGAGACAAAAATGTTATTCTCACTGAACACATAAGCTTCCTGCTTGTCAGTTTTTGCCACACTCGTGACTGACCACTAAACATCCTTCAAAAGTATGTCCCACTGGGATCATGGGGTGGTTTGAAGATTCCCCAGATCCTTGGTTTGTGACAGGTTGCTGCCAGGAGAACTAGAAGTATAGCAGCTTCTTGCTTCCTTCAGAAAAAAAACGTGCAGCTTCCATCACCAGGAGATTAGCAAATAATTAACAACCACAGAAAATCAACTAAATCTCTTCTCCCATTGCTGCCAGTGCCACCAATTACTCCAACTGTGTTACCAAAGTTCAGTCTCCTTTTCTGCTTTAATTTTATATTGACTCTTTTTTAAGGAAAGCATTAATAAAATTTACCTGGCCTTTTTTTTTTTTTTGGAGTGCAGAGAGAGACGAAAGTTGATCACGAGTTTGCTGGAAACAGAGGCAGATAAAATTCAGTGTCTCAGAGTCCCCTGTTTGCCATCAGAGGGAGTAGAGACAGCAGCTAGCTAAGTGAACAATCTGTAATAGGCGCGGAGCGGGTGCGCAGCCGTTAGTGCAACCATTAGTGTGCCACCGTTAGCGCGAGACCCATAGGGCAGTGGTTAGAGGTCACGCTCTGCCAACAGTCAGCCTGGCAGTGGTCCTCGCAGCGGCAAGCACAGTGAGAAGCAGGTCACAGCCTTCTCCCTGGGGCCCTCCAGGCCCTCTGGCCTCAGGCCAGTGGGTGAGCTGCGGGCCCAGGGACAGGCTGAGGGCTGTGTCCTGCAGAGCTCCAGAGTCCTCGCCAGGGCCGCCCACTGGCTGGGCCCAGATCTTGAAGCAGCCCAGAACCTCTCCCCCATCCCTGGAGGTCTACCTCCAGGACTTAATGGCAGCAGCAGTCTCCATGGGTCACAGTCCATGGAGGCCTCAGCAACTGGACTACATGGACACTGCCATTAGAGTAACAGCTTCAGTCTCTCCATTCAAGTTGCAAAAATTGGTCCAGCTTAGATCAGTTGTCTACCGCTAGGAGGTGGCCAGAGGTCAGGGTTAAGTTGCAAAGACACTGCACATCATTACCTCAGATCCACCTCTGTAGTTGGGCAATTGTTCTCAAAAAAGGGCAATTGTTGTGAGCTGGGAATTAACCTGATTGGTGTTTGCTACAATATGTATTTCTATTGCTCCTATACAAATGATTCTCTCCGGTTTAAATGAAAAGCCTGAGGGCTGGTCCTGGGGCCTGGCTCCCTCAGTGATGATAGGTGGGCAGGGTCTGGGGACCTGGCCCTGAGGGTGCCTCCAGCTGAGATCTGCCTCTTCAGCCGGATCTGGGCACTGGCAGGAGGACCCAGACTGGTTGCTGGACGAACGCTCCCAGGCAGGGTAACTGGACGTGCAGGGACCCCTTCCTCTTAGCCAGGGCCTGGACCTCAGAGGATGAAAGTTGAGCCTTGGGACCTTGCCCTTTCTTGTCAGAACAGAGAATAACATTTGTTTTGATGGAGGTTTACAGGAACATCATGACCTGACCATGACCTGACCTCAAGAACAGAGGATCTGACACCAAGAAGTCTGCAACAACTGACCACGCCCCTCCTTCACCTTTCCTATAAAAGGGCTTTGAGGAAAGCTTTCGAGGAGTTCAGGGTTTTTAAGGCATGAGCCACCCGTCTCCTTGCATGGCCCTGCAATAAACATTTCTCTGCTCCAAACTCCGAAGTTTTGGTATTGTTTGGCCTCACCGTGCGTCGGGCACACAGACTTGCACTCAATAACACATCCAAGGTCACACAGAGATTTTGTACTGGGCCTAGAACAAGGGTCTTCTCATTCCCAGTTCATCCTCCCTCACCACCAGAGCATAAAGCAGCCCTATTCCTGAAGGTAATACCCTTTCAAACACCAACAGTATACAACTGAACATGGCCTGGTGAAACCTTGTTATACCTTGTTCACACTCACCCATGCAGAGTGGATAGAAAGCAACAGGATACCTGCTCCTGTCTGACTGTGACGTTGGACAATCAATCGGAATCCTTACCTGTGAGTAGACCTCCTTTCTGACCTCAAAGAGATCTTCATTTTCTGAGACTTTCTACCCCATGTCCCATCCATAGTCATTCCCTCTCCTTTTTATTCCCAAAATGAGCATCTCCAGAATAAAGGAAGGAGTCAGTGCACAGGGTTGTGTGTGTTGAGAGGGATCACGAATGGTAAAGAGTAAATGGTGTGAGGAAGGAAAATCAGGCAGACCTCAGAGGTTGCCCTCCTTCCCCTGGGCAGACAGGCTGACCAGGATGGCAGCGCACTGGGGGTCCCAAGTGAGCTCTGGAGCAGAGGGGAACGACGCGGGGATCTCCCAATGCCTTCCTTTTGCTCTTAAGTCTCCCCACCCTACATGTCCACATCTCAAAACTCAGCAGTCCCTAGCACAGCGTAGGCTCTTCACTACAGGTTGTGCTTGGCCTTTCCCCAGAGCTGTAGGATACAGACGCCCTGATGCCTGCCGGGGGTCAGAGTACCTACCGGGCCTGTCTCAGGAATACGAGGTGCTGCTGTGAAACACACAGTCCTCTACAAATGCAAGGATGTTGTTACAGGATACTGAGGGTTAAGCAATGAAAGGGTAGCCTGTTAGAATATTTTAAAGCGCGCGTACAAACATCCGTGAGGCTGGTGCTTGCAGGGAGGGAACAGCCAGGGCCATGCTTGTGAGGCCTTGACTTTGACCCTTTCTGGAGCCCGCTAGGCCTCGCAGACATCAGGGTGCTCTCCTTCCTCCCTCCTCCCTCCCTGACCAGTCCAGTCATTCTTGGTCCCCTCCCTTCACCCAGGCCATGCGCGGCGCACAGGGCCTCTGCGGGTTGGAAGGGCCTGCTGGGCCTGAGACTTCCAGACTCTGTGGAACAACGCCTGTCCTCCTCAGACGGGCAGGATAGACCCCGACACCACAGGGAAACCAGTGTGTGTGTCTCCCGTAAGTGAGGACTTGGTGCCCCCAAACAAGAAGGGTCAGTCAAGATGTCTCTCCTTGCCCAGGTTTTTATGGGCATCTCAGGGCAGAGAAGAGGGCTGGGGGTGTAACGTGTCTCTCTCTGTTTCTCTGATTAGCCTCCTACACTCCCTGATGAGGACTGCGCCACCAGGGAAGTCCCAGATCTATTGTTTTTAAATCAAGTAATCTAGGTTTTTAAAAAATAATTCAAAGTAGACAGAAAAAAATCTTGCATAATCATTTTGTAGTAGTATCCCTGCCAAGCCAGTGGGTAATGACAGCTTCCCAGGGCTCTTATCTGCCCAAAATTACTCTTACCTATCCCAAATTAAAGGAAGTTTCCATTTCAGCAAGTTGGAGCAATTCAGAGAAGAAGCAATGACCTGAGTTTTGGCAAAGAAAATCAGAAGTTGGTCCTTCTTCATTTCTTCTTTTAACCAAGGTTCTCTTCCCCTTTGGATTTTATAAGGGCCACAGACCACTCCAGAGATCCCAAGCCAATCTCCACTTACTTATGGGAGAAAGACAGAATCAACCACATGATGGAGAAAATCTCAAATGTCCCTTACTTCTGTTCAAGTACACATGAAGCTCCTTCAAGGTCCGTACACTGTGCCAAACCCAGAGGTTGGGGATGGGGAGGAGGAAGTCAGATATGGATAGCAACAAGGTCTTCCTTCTAAGAGCTCAGCGGTCCAGTGAGAAAGCAAGCACAAGATACAAGGTCCAGGACTTCCCTGGCGGCACAGTGGTTAAGAATCCACCTGCCAATGCAGGGGACATGGGTTCGAGCCCTGGTCTGGGAAGATTCCACATGCCGCGGAGCAACAAAGCCTGTGTGCCACAACTATTGAGCCTGCGCTCTAGAGCCCACGAGCCACAACTACTGAGCCCGCATGCCACAACTACTGAAGCCCATGCACCTAGAGCCCATGCTCCTTAACAAGAGAAACCACTGCAATGAGAAGCCTGTGCACCACAATGAAGAGTAACCCCCACTCGATGCAACTAGAGAAAAGCCTGAGCACAGCAGCAAAGACCCAATGCAGCCAAAAATTAATTAATTAATTAATTAATTTAAAAAGAAAAAGATACAAGGTCCACTGGGATATGGACAAAAAATTATGGGCATCTATGGGGGGGTGACTGATAAGATCTGGAAAAGCTGTTCGGGGAGGTGGGATTAGAGCTGAGCCACTCAGCAGTGAGATGGTAGACTGGGGAAAAACACTTGCATGGAAGTAAAACAGGAGAATAAACCAATGCAGTAGAAATGTGGGGTGTAGAAATATTGAAATGCCCATAGCTCAGGAAGAAATGGTTTCCAACCAGCATCACTGACCGTCACCCCATCCTTAGGTCTGGGGCATCTAGAAAGAACACCAAATTTACCAGCAACTATGATCCTTCTAGACTCTGCTTACTGCACTGCTGATCTGAAAGTACCTGCTAGCTTCATCTGACCACTTAAAAAGCAATTTTCAGGCCCATGTCAGTGGCTCAATGGGGATATTGCAATACAGACTGCTTCTTCCTGAAGTCAGAGCAAGTTCGGCGCCAAGTAATGAATTGCAAAGGGAAGGTGCACTGATGCAGACAGAGATGCCTAAACAAAGGTACCTGCTAGAGGCTCTCCAGGTCTTCCATGGGTGTTTCTGGAAGGCTGCAGGTTTGCCGTGGGGCTCTTGCACCCAGAACTGCTCTTGATAAGAGTTTTCTCCCTATGAGGAAAACATGATAAAAGACTACTGTAATTCCTATTTTTAAGTAAAGCGAACATATTAAAATAAGTTCTCACATAATTTATGATAAAGTAGAATTGGTGAAACAGAAATTCATGAGCTATATGAGTAAGAAAGTTTACTGATTGTAATTTTGTCCCACCCAAAGTTTTCTCTTATTTTCAAGTAGTGGGCAATTTCTCTAGTGATTTCCAAAATGCTATCTCAGTTAGCTAAGTTTTGTTCAGTATAGCAACATTTTAATGTTGTATTCTTCAGTTTTTAAATTTTTAATTCTTAAGGTATATTTTTAAATTTTTACATGTATTGCTAAATAAACTGTATATTTAAGAATAATTTATACTGGGGCTTCCCTGGTGGCTCAGTGCTTAAGAACCCGCCTGCCAATGCAGAGGACATGGGTTCAAGCCGTGGTCCAGGAAGATCCAACATGTCACAGAGCAACTAAGACCATGTGCCACAACTACTGAGCCTACGCTCTAAAGCCCGTGAGCTACAACTACTGAGCCCACATGCCACAACTACTGAAGCCCACGTGCCTAGAGCCCATGCTCCACAACGAGAAGCCACCGCAATAAGAAGCCTGCACACCGCAACGAAGAGTAGCCCCCACTCACTACAACTAGAAAAAAGGCCGTGCGCAGCAATGAAGACCCAATGCAGCCAAAAATAAATTAATTCATTTAAAAAATAATAATTTATATCAGTAACTAGGGTGATGATTAGTTGGAGGAAGAACATTTACTAGTGCTGTATTCATGACTATCAGTGTTTGAACAACTAACTTTAATGTCTTATGTTATTAGCTTAGACGGATTAATTTTACAAGAAACACAACGTATAAAACACATCATTGCACAAAAACAAAGGATCATGAGAGATTACTACAAGCAACTATATGCCAATAAAATGGACAACCTGGAAGAAATGGACAAACTCTTAGAAATGCACAACCTTCTGAGACTGAACCAGGAAGAAACAGAAAATATGAACAGACCAATCACAAGCACTGAAATTGAAACTGTGATTAAAAATCTTCCAACAAACAAAAGCCCAGGACCAGATGGATTCACACATGAATTCCATCGAACATTTGGAGAAGAGCTAACACCTATCCTTCTCAAACTCTTCCAACATATAGCAGAGGGAGGAACACTCCCAAACACATTCTACGAGGCCACCATCACCCTGATACCAAAACCAGACAAAGATGTTACAAAGAAAGAAAACTACAGACCAATATCACTGATGAACATACATGCAAAAATCCTCAACAAAATACTAGCAAATAGAATCCAACAGCACATTAAAAGGATCATACACCATGATCAAGTGGGGTTTATCCCAGGAATGCAAGGATTCTTCAATATATGCAAATCAATCAATGTGATACACCATATTAACAAACTGAAGGAGAAAAAGCATATGATCATCTCAATAGATGCAGAAAAGCTTTCGACAAACTTCAACACCCATTTATGATAAAAACCCTCCAGAAAGTAGGCATGGAGGGAACCTACCTCAACATAATAAAGGCCATATATGACAAACCCACAGACAAAATCGTCATCAATGGTGAAAAACTGAAACCATTTCTGCTAAGATCAGGATCAAGACAAGGTTGTCCACTCTCAACACTACCATTCAACATAGTTTTGGAAGTTTTAGCCACAGCAATCAGAGAAGAAAAAGAAATAAAAGGAATGCAAATCGGAAAAGAAGAAGTAAAGCTGTCACTGTTTGCAGATGACATGATACAATACATAGAGAATCCTAAAGATGCTACCAGAAAACTACTAGAGCTAATCAATGAATTTGGTAAAGTAGCAAGATACAAAATTAATGCACAGAAATCTCTTGCATTCCTATACACTAATGATGAAAAATCTGAAAGTGATATCAAGAAAACACTCACATTTACCATTGCAACAAAAAGAATGAAATACCTAGGAATAAACCTACCTAAGGAGACAAAAGACCTGTATGCAGAAAATTATAAGACACTGATGAAAGAAATTAAAGATGATACAAATAGAGGGAGAGATATACCATGTACTTGGATTGGAAGAATAAACATTGTGAAAATGACTATACTACCCAAAGCAATCTACAGTTTCAACACAATCCCTATCAAACTACCACGGGCATTTTTCACAGAACTAGAACAAAAAATTTCACAGTTTGCATGGAAACACAAAAGACACCAAATAGCCAAAGCAATCTTGAGAAGGAAAAAAGGAGCTGGAGGAATCAGGCTCCCGGACTTCAGACTATACTACAAAGCTACAGTCATCAAGACAGTATGGTACTGGCACAAAAAACAGAAATATAGATCAATGGAACAGGATAGA